>NW_015165234.1:3868078-3890426 GCF_001447785.1 Gekko japonicus
TTATTAAAACTGATGTCCAGATGACCCAGATCAGTTCTCTTGGAGACAATGGCTGCTTTGGGCAGTAGATTCTATGGCATTATACCCTGCTGAGGTCCCTCCCCACCCAAAATCCTGCCCTCCCCAGGCTCTACCCCTCAAATCTACAGGTATTTCCCAACCCAGAGTTGGCAACCGTGTAATCAGCTATGAAACTACTTTCCAGACCCTTGGAACTCAGAAAACATGGCACAGGAGGAGGTGCATTTCTACCTTAGCTGCCACTGCATAACACCCCCTCCCCCTCAAAAAATAAGTCAGAGGTGTAGAGGACCTTATCTGTTACCATGAGGCCGTCCTCCCATTCTACCCACTTGGGGCAGCAAAATGACTTGAGACAGCCCTGCCTTATAGCTAAGCAGAAGGAAAGAAACATGGCTTGCCTCCCTCCATTTTCCGCTTCCCTCTGCCGCCCCACCAGCCACAGTTGGGACACTCATCTGGAGCTTCCTTCTGGATCCTGTTGTATTTCTTCCCACAACAAGCATTACTCCTAGTCTCAATATAAATGAGAACTGTTATTATTAATTAAACGTCTGAATTGCCCAGTCCCTGCTACTGCAGAGTTCTGAGCGATGTACACATTCAATAAAAACATCAAAGACCATACAATAAAATACATAAACAGCACTAATACAAAAAATCTAAGAAACTCAGATGGCAACTTTCACAATCGTTCCCATTCCGGACTGTCAGCCACTTTGTGGGTGGGGGGAGGGAAGAGGAACAGAGCAAGTCTGGAAAGCAAGGAGAGGGTGCCAGCCAGAATGGAAACCGTTGGTGTCCTCAACCAAAAGCCTGGCTGAACATCTCCGCCTTACAGTCCCTGTTACAGAAAAGTTGTGCTCTTGAAATGCTCGGCATAATTGTCAAATATGTACTATTATATCCTCATACCAGTATCTGCTCTGAGATAGACTAAATTTTATCTTGACCTTTCAATGAAGTCCAAGTAGAACTACTACACTTTGTACATGTAATATTTGGAGGACAATCAACTGCAGCACCATCTTCACTCTAGAAGAAGATTTTAGAAGATTAATTTATTTTAATAATTTATCTTCTACTCCACAGTAAGCAAACTGTGGAAGTGGTTTGCAAAAAGACAAAAGTACATAAAACTTGCTAAAACAATTTTATCACAGCTTCCTAAACTATATTTCATATTGCATCTTCATTTTGCAGCCCAAAGGTCTAGTCTGCAGATTTTAGAATAAGGATAAGAATGTAATGCAATTTCCAACAGGTGTATATAAGATTTCCAGTTTTATATAAGGCTTCTTTTTAGTCTCAGTGTATCACACTGATGAGAAAGCAAGTATAAGCAGAATTGATTTGGGGAAATATCTAGAGCTAACAAAAGGATTTTCTTGCTTGGAGGGGGAGGGCATCTTGACATGGGTGATTCCCCTCTGTCCATCAGCAGGACCAAGATTTTTCCAGATTTCCTGTCTCCTGTGTGAAGTCACCCTCTCTCCTCAGTTTGTTTCCTGTCTTATTAAGGAGGTCGGGCTTCTTTTTGGGGGGGGGGGGGTGTTTGCATGCCTGGAAGTCATGATGACTTCTGATTACCCCTATTGGGGTTTGAATGTTTCAGAGAGATGGCTTGATTGCTTGCCTCTGCATCCTGAGCCTTGGTATTCCTTGGAGGTCCCCCTTCCAGTTACTTAGCTTCTGAGATCTGGTGAGATTGGGCTTACCTGGGCTGTCCGTGTTAGGGCAAGGACATTGGGTTTCTCTAGCATCCTTGCTGAGCAGCTCCTACAATTCAGCAGAAGGCACCTAATATTCCTATTGCTTCACCTGTTTACTTCTAATTTCTTCTGGTTTGGGGGGGGGGTTTGCTGTCAAGTCACAGCTGACTTATGGCAACCCCATGGGGTTTTCAAGGCAAGAGATGTTCAGAGGTGGTTTGCCATTGCCTGCTTCTATGTCACGACCAATGCTCCCTCTAAGCTGTGGAGTCATGTGAGCAAAAATTCTACTTTGTGAGCAACTGGCATTAAAGTTGTGAGCGAGCAATTTGGCTCCTGCAGAAGTTAGTTTGCTCTAGAGCCACCTTCCTGAGCTCATACAAATATGTGTGAACTGGAGGCTCAACATTGGTCACGACCCTTGTATTCCTTGGGTCTCGCTTTCAAATAGTGAACAGGGCCGATCTTGCTTAGCTTCCGAGATCTGATGAGACCGGAATAGCCTGATCTGTCCAGGTAAGGACATTTATTTTATACAGTACCTCAGTTTCTTCCTCAACAAAGCCTTGGATGGCTTCATTTCCAAGGAAGAAGGGGATTCCCTTGTCCTTCTAAAAACTGGAGGAAGAACTACTCCCTGGTGTGGCTTGGTAGCTCTTCTCCATTATCAGGGAATTTGACAAGGCCTCATGTGGTGGACCCAGTGATCCAACGTGGCCAAGGGCAAGCAATACTTCAAGCCCAACATAACCCACATATTTATAGACAGAAGCCTGACACGATTTATGCTCGCCCACAGAGTCAGAAGCTCTGCGGGATTTGATTCCCCCCGGCAACTCATTGGATGAGCTAGTGGGAGACAGGCAAAACAGTCTTTCCGAAGCCATCAATGGGATTGCTCCCCGATGCCCTCTTCACCCCGTTCCAAACTGGCTCCATGGTATTCCCTGGAGTTGAGGCAGATGAAACAGATGCTAAGACGACTAGAGAGAAGATGGCAGTGAAGCTGCAAGATGAAGCTGCAAGAGCATTCTGTAGGTCGTTTATGAAAACCTATGAGATGGCGAAGGCCAATAAGAAGGATTTCTATGCAGCCTCCATCATGTCTGCAGGCTCACGCCCAGCCCAATTATTCAGAATAATTCGATTATTGACTACTTTGCCCCAGGGCATTCCAAATGCTAAGAAAATGACGATTGGCTGTGAGGCATTTGCGAGCCATTTTGCAGATAAAGTCTTGATGCTCCACCATGACCTCCCTGCCACGATACAATAAGGGAACTGGAATCCCCTTGTCCATCTGTGGGTCCAGTTCTGGACCATCTCAGTCTGCTCACCCAGGATGCAGTTGACAAGACCTTGGCACCTATGAAACCTACCACTTGCCCTCTGGATCCTTGCCCATCGTGGCTAATTAAAGCTTGTGGCAATGTGGTAGGGACTCCCTTGAGGAAGATCATCAACTTATCCCTTATCTACGAGGACCTTCCCAGGGAGCTTAAAGGAGGCAGTGGTCCACCCCCTTCTAAAGAAATCATATTAGGACCCTACTGTCTTTCACAACTACCACCCAGTATCCAACTTACCATTTCTAAGGTAGTGGAGAAGGCAGTGGTGACACATCTCCAGGCTTTCTTGGAGGATGCTAACATCCTGGATCCCTCCCAGTCTGGCTTTCACCCTGCTCATGGGATGGAGATGGTATTGGTCGTCTTGATGGATGACCTCCAGAGACATCTAGATTGAGAAGGCTTGGCGCTGCTGATTCTTCTAGATCTGTCAGTGGTGTTCAGTACAGTCAACCATGAACTGTTGACCCACTGCCTCGCCAATGCGGGATACAGGGACTAGCCTTACGGCGGCTGGCCTCCTATCTCCAAGATTGAGGACAGAGAGTGGCACTGTTGGGGGGGAGTTGACTCAGCGGCACTTAATTAAATGTGAGGTGCTTCAGGGAGTGATCCTCTTCCCAATGTTATTCAACATCTATATGGGCCCCCTTGGCTGGATTATTTGGAGGTATGGCCTGGGTTGTCACCAGCACGCGGATGACACCCAGCTCTCTACCAATGGATGGCCACCCAGACTCCACCTCTGAATGCCTGGCCAGGGCATTGCAAGCTGTGTCTGGATGGCTACAACAGAGCAGACTGAAACTGAATCCAATAAAGACGGAGGTCCTGCACTTGGGTCATGGGGGTCTGAAATCGGGTATTAGGCTTTGTGAAGGAGTAGGCCATGTCAGTCCTCCTGTTGTCCATGGATTTCCTTCTTGGCAACTACATACAGCTCTTTCAGTGCTCACTCAACCTCCATTTGAACTTTTGAGAGAAGTTCCACTAAAATGTTTGAAAATGAAGGTCCTGTTTCTAACAGCTGTGACTTCAGCCAGAGGAGTTTTGGAATCAGGCAGTCTATCTACCAGGAAAGGTCTGCCTATTTTTCACAAGGACAAGTAGATCCATCATTCAATCCAAATGTCAGTACTTCCTTCCACTGCTCCCAGTAAATATCATTGTCTTCATTCTGCCCCAAACCATCTCACCTCAAAGAAAAGGAGTGGCACACGCTAGATTTTCACAAAGCCGTAACGATTGACATCAGGCAAACAGCATCAGTTTGTAAAATGTACTCTCTTTGCTTCAGTGAAGCCCATTCAGCAAGGGACAGAAAATGTCTAGGAGCAGCTGTATGTTCGAGGCAGTGCATTTCACACACTTACCAAGGTAGCAAGCTCCAGAATTACAGCTTACTTCACTTGTAATGCTGCCACTAATGCAGCATTGGATGCTGAAGCTTCTGTTGTGGAAATCTGTAAAGTAGCCATATGGTCATCAGTTGACATTTGTTGCACCCTAAAAAATGAATACTCTTGCCTTAGCCGCTGCAGCCTGTAGAAGGAGAGTATTACAGCTAGTGGTGCAGGTGGACTGATTTACCTACCTGACATGGGATACAACTGCTTTTGGATGTTCCATGTCATGATGCCCTCCCCCTCAGAGCACAAAAGAAATATTAGCACTTACCATGAGGGTGTCTTCTGCTCTAAGGAAGGGAGGGCATCTTGTCCCACCCTGATGTGATGGGTGGAGGGGGATAATAAGTTGTTTTTTCCATGTTAATACCTTCTCATTTCCTGTGCTAACACTTTTCCTGTTCTTAAAATGTTGAATAGTTTATTTAGTATTTTAGTATAGATACTGCTTTCAGAGTTACTGAACTGAGGAAAGTGGGTAACTCAGCCCAGGAGACAGGAAATCTGGAAGAACTTTAGTCCTGCCTCCTTGATGACAGATGGGAATCACCCGTGTCAAGATGCCATCCCTTCCTCAGAACAGAAGGAACCCTCATATTTTTATTTAATAAACCATTTATTTTAACAAATAAAGTTTACAGTCATATAACAGTAAGGAGCAATATCAATGAGCAGTACATAAAGTGTTAACCGATTACAGGTATAACAAGTTTTTCATATAAATTTTCATTAGACATATCAACTGTTGTCTTTATTCATGAACAGTACTTATTTAACAAACAATCTCTAAACTGTTCAGCATTACTTAATCAATTTTCAAAAGTACATCATTTCGCTAAAATATGGGTTATTGGGCAAGACACCATTTTCTGTTAAGTATTCAATCACTGGATACCAGATCTCCACAAATTTTGAGGATGTATTTTCCTGTGTGTTTAAGGTATTATTTTGCATTATCTTTCATAATACAAAAATTACAAAATCCTAATAAAAAAGAAGGAACCCTCATGATAAGTGCCAAGGTTCCTTTTTGGTGCTGGCTCCATCCTCTAAAAATACTAGGTAGAGATGGCAAAGTTGCACTTTCTGCTCAGTTGTTTGACTGTCAAAGTGGAGATATTGTGAAGAACTTCTGCATGACCTAGGCCTGTTCTAAAACAACCCAACCCTTTTCAGTTTTTGTTGAGGAACCATTCTCCTTTCATTTTTTAAAAATCTTGTCTTTTGGGGCATTTCCCCCTTTCATTTTTGTTCCTTAGCCTCAAGAGAGGCTAAATTTAGTCATTCTGGTAGATGTTTTTCCAATACCCCTTTCAAAATGAGAAGAAACCAAGGTGCCTAAACAACTCTTTTGTGTACATGTCCTAGGATTTCTGTGCCCCATGGCTATCTGTCCCTTTATGGCTTAGAGCAGGGATCCTTAATGTGCTATCTGTGGACACCATGACGCCCGTCAACACCTTTTCTGGTGCCCACCAAGTGTTTTTAGAAAGTGGGTAGGAGCAGGTAGGGCTCTTGATCAGCAGGACATCTGATTATTCGGGTGAAAATCTAACTCACCATGCAGATTTAATTAATGTCATTTTGGCAGTGGTGGCCACCTCAGTGATGGTTTTATTCTCCCACTCACTCTTACCAATATATTTTTAAAAAATTACTGCTCTTCTCCCCTGCACTTGGGCTTCCTCTTTGTGTGCCCTCCCATGGCATCTGTTGTGGTTGCACTCACTGCTCTGTATTAGAATTCCAAATGTGCCCACAGGTTCAAAAAAGGTCAGGGCCCCCTGGGTTAGAGCCATGTCCTACTTGTTGCGCATCCATCTGTTGATCAATTTCCCATACCTTTTCACCTGTCACATAAATTCATTGCAAGAAACTACTGTTATCTCCAATATTGTATTCATATCAAAATTAGAGAAATGAACAACTTTATGCAAAGAAAGCTAATTTCTTCAAGTGTTCTTTATATAATGTGTTTAAGCACAAAATCAGAGTTTTCATAACAGTTTCACTTTTGTCAGCATCAATTTTTCTTTTGTTGTGGGATTTTGAAAAATTTGTTTATCTTATGGTGTATGTATAATTTTTTAAGGTTGACAAGAAACCATTTTCTACAATTCTAGTTAATTGTAGTCAGATCCATTTAGGCTTAGAATTGTGATTTGCTCAAGGTAAGGGATTTGTTCTTGAAAAGAGAGGACACTTTTCCAATCCTTGTCGTAATCTGTTGCATCCTGATCCAGGTAAAAAAATGCACAGTTCATAACAACTAAAACAACAACGGCACAATTTTACCTCTTCTAATGTACGGTAATGCTGCTGCTACAACAGAGAAGTCATTTAGCTTGGCTTGCTACAATACTGTAAAATTACTTGGTGTTTGAATTTTCTGTCAATGCTTTATGGACAGTCTTTAAGTGTAACTTTAATGCTTTTTAACTCATAGCTTTAGGTTCATTTTCTACAGTATTTGGTGAAGAATGGAAGGAGAAAACGGATAGAGATTTTGTTAAGGTAATCTTAAAAGCTTGTTTGTTTGTTTTTAAAGAGAAGGTTATAAGAAATGTTTTCTGTATACTGGAACTGTACTTGCTTCCCAACAATATATTTTGTCTTAAAACAAAGTAATCTCAAAACTGATATATACACAGAGAGCCCCCAAAGCTTTTAGAGTAAAGGGGCTTGGTAAAAGAGAATGCCAAATAGTATTAGAATGTTAACAGCAGAGTCTTTTGCAAGTTTCTCCAGTAAGTCCATTTATTTCAACATGCTTAGGCTGGAATAACTCTTCAAAGGAATGTGCTGCTTGAAAACTAAGACAAGTGAAAATTGAGTGGATGGGTAATGTCTGTAGGGACACAGTCAGTTTACTAGGTATTGGCAAGGTTTAGAATCTCCTATGTTCTCATCAATACAATTTACAATTATAAAAGCTAGAAAATGCTGTCACCTGTATATACAACTTCAGCTGAGCTCCATCTGACCACCTTGTTCATAGAAATCAGCCTTTTTTTCTTGACAGATCCAGTGTTCATGGTAAGCAGTTGTGTACTGTTAATTGTACATTCAGATTGCAATGCTGCACACTAATGCTGAAAAACTGAAATTCGTGTGTAAGATTTTGATCTTTGCTTGTGATAAATACAAATGTATTATGAGCCCTGTAACCTGTTTCTAAAGAATGAATGTTTCAACTAGCCTTGTTGATGAGATTTGCCCACTAGAGGGCAGAATCTGCTATATGAATAGACCAGCAAAACAAGATGAGCTAAAGCTTCTGTTTTGTGTGGGAGAATTGTTCATTAGTTTACATTTTACAAAAAAATTGATTAATTATGATATGTAGCACAGATTGGTTGTGTTATATATGGTGATGGCTTTATGGAATCAGTGCAAAATTTAACAAACATTTCCCTAACCAGTCTTTAGAGAATAAGGATAATGAAACAAATTTGGTCTGCTTGTATAATTCCGGTTTAATTTAACTGGTAGAGGAATAGTAAAACTAAGACAAATTTTCCATATATCATTATTTGCTAAACTTGTCAGGCAATCAGCTATTGATAATTTGTAATAAATCATTTTCACAGAAGGAGCAAGTCAAAAGTGATAAAATAAGAATTAAATATAAATAGAAGAATAGAGATGCACTGTTAATAACAAACTGTATTTGTCACCAATAATTTTCCTGTGATTTGTCTTGGAAATACTGGTGTACTGAAATGAGGTGTGGGTGGAAACACATTTTCTTAAATGCTTATAGTAATGTCAGCATAAAACCACTTTCAGCTGACCAGCTCCAGAGGAGTAGTCATATTATTGCACTGTAGCTGAAAGAGCAAGAAGATTTGAATGGTGCTATAAGACTAGCATATTTTTTGTGAGATGGAACCCTCTTCATCAGATGTACGAAGTGTTAAAACACAGACACATGCACATATACACAGAGACACAAATAAAAGGAAACAGAAGCAGGAGTCAGTACAGTGGGATTCCATAAGACCTGGCATTTTAGGAAATGTCTGTATTATGATACAGCAAGAAGTGCAGATGAAAACATACTGTAGTCAAAAGAGCAAACAGTCCAAGGAGATGTGTTAGAACAAAGATCTCATTACTCTCCATACAGGATTATTCAGGAGAATGGGAAGTCAGTCTAAATATCCCACACCTCTGTCCATCCCTCCCCTTCTGTTTACCTGAGGAACACAAGCTCAGTGAGGTGAAGGATGAATGGGAATATAACCTGGCATGCCAAGGTTATTGGGAGACAGGGGGAATGGTATGGGATGGGCTTCATTGTGCGCTTTGGAACAATTGGTTCCCCATATTGTTTAGGGTTGTCAGGAAGGCCACAGATTGTTACCTAGATGTGCATGTGGAAGGGTACCAAATTATAATTTGTTTGGTTGATTACATCAGTTCAGATCATTGTGTCTGAGGTATACATGTGGTTGCTTAGTCTTAAACTTGAACAGTGCGGTTAAAGTGTTATTCTTTTTTAAAAAGAAGCTTAGATGCATTCCAAAGTTCTTTTTCTAAGTGTTACATTGTATGTAGCATCATGGTACAAGCGAAAAGGTATTTCAAGACTACCAGTTGGTATCACTGAGTCTAAAAATATCTGTATGGTGTAAATCATTGTTTTCCTTCTGTTAATTGATGGAGTGATCCTGCAAGTTATATAGCAGTTAGGTTTAAATAAGGGAACATACTAAGCTGATTGTAGAAGTATTATTTCCACTGCTATATTTTTTATAAGTAATAAAGAGTTTATGGCTCATGGCCATTTCAATTGTTTTGCTATATATCCTTACTTACCCTTGATTTTTAAATTAATGGAAGAGGGCTTAAAATTGGGGGGGGGGTTGCTTCTTTCCCTTCGTACCAAGTGTGAATCAGTACCATTTTCTTGCCATGATACTTGCAGTGATACTGAACTGGTTCCAGCTATTCACTTCTGTTAAGTGAGATGTCTCCCTCTCGTAGAACAAGCCTTCTTCCTTTCTAGCAAGGCTCCTCTTATAGCTGAAGGAGTTTGTGGATCAGAGACAATGAATGCAGACTCCATTTGAAAATGGAAGGAAAATGTTTTGAATGTTGGTGTCAATGGGACAACACTTCTTAAAACATTTAATGATTTTGAGTGTATGGTTGTAATGAAATAAAATAGCATTGTTACGTTGGGCAGAAAATATTAAAGAGAATAGTCAAGAGCTAGGAGTGCCAACATCTTGGCTCAAAAGCAGGATGCAGTTTTAAGTGAAAAGGGCACAGAACAGAGTAGTTTGGGAAGTGCACAATTCTGTTAACTGCACAACTGCTAAAAATTTCTGTAGCCTTGCTGCTATTAAGGATGAGGAACCTTTAGCTGCTCATCAAAATGCATTCTATCTTTAATGCCATGTCTTTTGCTGTATAACTAAGATATTGTAAATGACACTCCCATTACTGCCCAGTGGATTTTTCAGTTGTGAAAAATACTTTGTTAGAGGAAATTTTTTAGAAAATCAATATGTATGTTTCTAATTATGTTTAGTTTTGGAAGGATATTGTTGAAGATAATGAAGTACGTGACCTTATTGCTGACAGAAACAAATCTCAAGGTGAGTTATCTTGAATAAGCATTTGATTGTATCTGGTATATCTAAAGCAAAAATGATTAAAGTTGAACACTTTATCTTTTATAGACACTCAATCAGAAGACTGGATATGGGAGTCTTTATTTCATCCACCACGCAAGTTGGGCATTAATGATATTGAAGGACAGCGGGTTCTCCAGATTGCAGTGATTTTACGAAATCTTTCCTTTGAGGAGGGGAATGTTAAGCTGTTGGCAGCTAATCGTACTTGTCTTCGTTTCCTGTTACTCTCTGCTCACAGTCATTTTATTTCTTTAAGACAGTTGGGGCTTGACACGTTAGGAAACATTGCAGCAGAGGTAAGAAACAAATGTGAAAGATACTACCTTCCTAAACCTCTAAACTGGCATGAGCTTGGGTTTTAAAATCAGGGAATTATCATGGGAAAAGCAAACGAGGAAATGTAGGGGTTTTCCCCAGGATATCTTGGATTTTAAAATATCTCTTCAAAGTGTTCAATGACAATGGGTTGATCCAAACTTCCAGAAGGGAATGAGTTGGTGGAAGTAGATCTTCCTTAGCAGCCTGTGTGCCCCACCCCAAGCCATTGCTGAGCATTGAGGTTGCTGTTCTTGTGTTAGGGGAGGGCTCTCGCCCATTTCCTTCCTATTCCTACAGCTCTTCATGCTTTCTGGCATATTGCTCAGGACACTGTTTCAGCAGCAGTTTTTGGGGGGCACAGGGAGTTGCTGGGAAGGTAGGGAAGATCGTCTTCATTGATGTCTCATCCTAATATGTTTTTATGGGTGTTTTTGTTCTCTGAACACTATCCATTATGTTGCAGTGCCTTTCATGATCTGTACTTGTGTGCTTTCTTGAGGATGGCATTGAATACCCCTGTTGGTTGCAAGGATGAATTAAAAATTAAAGTAAGCAAAATAAAGTGTGTGTGTATACACACACACTTGAATTTTTAATTCATCCTTGCAATTCTAAGAAGTTATACCCTTCTAAGACCATTGATTCCACTCAACTTAGAAGGGTGTAGTTCTGTTTAGGATTGGATTTTAAGATTCATCTAACCATACCAAAAATACTGTATTTGGTCAGGAAGGAAAAAAAGGGGGAAAGATACCTGTCTGAGATCATTCCCAAGGTATAAATTAAATGTATGCTCATGCTCTTAACTACATTCAGGCAATGTCTTTTTAAAAACATTACTGTAGCGCCCTGACCTGGATAACCCAGGCAAGCCCAATCTCGTCATATCTTTTAAGCTAAGCAGGGTGACCCTGGCAAGTATTTGAATGGGAAACCTCCAAAGAATACCAGGGCCAGGAGGCAGAGGCAAACTATGAAGCCACTTCTCTGAATGTCCTCCATGCCCCAGTAGGAGTCGCCAGAGGTTGCTATGACTTCCTGGCATGGGCACGCACGCACACATGCAAAAATATTTTTAAAAAATTACTGTAGCAAATAGTAAAGTAACTAACTTCCATGCCAATTTCAGGAGCAGCAAAATGAGTCTCTATGTATTTGGGATCACTCCAGGCATGCAGAATAACGATTTTGTAAATTAAAAGGTGGGGGATGGGGTAAGCCTTGTATTGATAAACCTGATAAATACTGAATATGCTTCAGGAGCACAGAATGTTGAGTGATGGAAAAGGAAGGTGAGGGGGAAATTAGCCTGCTAAGGCCTTTGAAAACCTGTAGAATCCTTGCCGGAGATATTGTAGGGAATAGGTGAGGATTTTAAAAGTGTTTTTCCCTCCTGTGATTCCTAGCAGGCCCCCAGCTTATAATACCTTTTGCTAAAATCAAAAGCTGCACATTGATGATAGCGGGAATCAGAGACCATTCAGGATTAACTACTATTCTGCAAGCTTGCTCCCATTATGCACTTAGCTCTTAATGCGATGAAAAATTATGTGGCTGTCCCATACTGCCTTTGTGGTGCATTTGAAAAGGGCACTGCACCCAGCTATTTCTGTTCAGAGGATAAAGGTAATTTCCTCAAATTCTGGAATTGTCCATTTAATGCTTATTTCCCTTGGGATCTTAAAGAAGTACAGGTGGATCTTCCACTAATAGCCACAGCTTGTGTCATCCAGAGCTAAAATGCTAAACATAAATAGTTATAGATTTCAGTCCTGTACATTTCTTTCTTGGAAGTGAGTTGTTGAATAAATATATATTGGACCAGACTGTGAGATACTTTTGCTTTGAAAGTTCATGTGCGACACTGAATTCAACAATGGTTATGTCAGTTAAATGAATAGTAATTCAGTGTTATTAGTAATGAAATCATATTCCAAACAATGTGTAGTATTTGAATATGGAATGGGATTTTTAAATAATTCCAGTAATTATAATTTTATGATGTGAATGATTACATTATAAATATAGAAATCAAGTAAACATTTGATTTTTTTCTCTTCAGCTTCTGTTGGATCCTGTCGATTTCAAAACAACTCATCTAATGTTTCATACCGTTACAAAATGCCTAATGTCGAGGGATAGGTTCTTAAAAATGAGGGGTAAGCTCTTATGTAGTTATTTATTTTCGTTTGAATGGCTAGATAATATTTTCTTTTTGTCTCTTAAATATTCTGTTTATGTTTCAGGCATGGAAATCTTGGGAAATCTTTGTAAAGCTGAGGACAATGGTGTCTTAATTTGTGAATACGTAGATCAGGAATCCTACAAGGAAATCATTTGTCATCTCACTTTGCCTGATGTACTTCTTGTAATATCTGCTCTTGAGGTGCTCTACATGCTCACTGAAATGGGGGAAGTGGCCTGCACAAAAATAGCTAAAGTTGACAAAAGCATAGGTGAGTGAGAAATTTAAATATGCTAACAGTGTCATGGGCTAGGATGCAGAAGTAATATGAAACTGAGAAAATTGCTGCTGTGTGGTCCAGATGGTAGAGAGTTGGGCTTTTATTTAGGAGGACCAAATCCCTCTCATGCTTTTGACTTCTTATACGCATGTGACCATGTCCAAGCCACTGTCTCTCAGCTTCAATTTCCCATTTGTAAAATTGGTTTTCTAGGGCTAGATCCGGGGAAGGAATTTTTGGGAACTTCCCCTTCTTTTTGCAGCTCCCTGCAGAAAGCCCTTTCTTTAGAAGCTACACTTTAGAGACAAGAGACCCTTAGGAACCCAATGTGATACAGCATTGGGTCGGCAGTGGGAAGGGGAGTGTCTACTCTATGCACTTTGAAGCTTTCTTACAGCATACAACTGGTGTGTTGCCCAATATTCTAAAATATCCTCTGAACCTCAGACCTGGCTTTTTAGAGTGCACAGGAGAGTAAGGTTTTCAGAGCAGGTTAAGAGCTTGGTGTTCATGAGCCTTGCCTTGGTCTTTGAAAAGCAGGTTGGTATGATGGCCAGGAGTACCCTTCTATCAGCTGCATGAAAGTGGATTATTTAGCATGTGTGACTGCAGCCTCAGTCAGTCTCGCCATGCTGATCCATGCTTCTGTAACCCCAGGGTTGCATTACTGCAATGTGCTCTATGTAGGGCAGCCCTTGAAGACAACCCCAAAATTACAATTGGTCCAGAATGCAGCAGCCTGACTATTGTCAGGGGCTAGCTGCTAGAAACATATGTTGCCCATTTTGAAGCAGCTACATTGGCTGCTAGTCTGTTTCTGATTTCAATTCAGGGTGCTGATTATGACTTTTAAAGCCCTTCATTGCCTGTGACCCACATAGTTGAAGGACTGCCTCCTTCCGTATGTCCCCGTGCACCAGTTATGATCTACAGTCAGCCATCAGTGAGCTATCCCACCACTTAGGGTGATCCATCTGGTATTGACTAGGTCCGGACCTTTTGTGGAATGGGCTCCCTGAAGGTGTGAGGGGAGCACCCATCTTGGAGATGTTCAGGAGGTGCTGCAAGGATTGCTTGTTTGCCCAGGACTCTTAAAAAAAGAAAGAAACTTTGAGGGGTTTGAATAGCAGGTATGTTTTAAATGGGGGAGGGAGGGAGATATTTGGGGGTTGTTATTTTATTCTGGTTTTAACTGAAAATGTTTAAAACTGTTACTGTAAACCACCTTGAACTATGAGGAAAAGCAGGGTATAAATGTTTAAATAAATAAATAAATAATATCCTTTCCATGAGTAGAACTCTTCTTGCAGTTGTCTGGTTCCAGCCCATAGTGAGCAATTTCACATCATTTCCTCCTAAGCATGAACAGAACCAATACTGTAAAGAACTTAAAATGCAAAATATGATATAAGTGAGAAGTCATAGTAACCTGCATAAGGAACCTGTACATTTGCATTCTTCTTGTCTTAGTATTTAAGTTGTTATAAAAGGAGAGTGATGTGTGATGGGTTGGATCTAGACTAACTTATCATTTCTGCTGACTCCCCTTTCTGCTGCAGACCTCCTCATGACATTCTTCAGGGTCCCATATTCCCCAGGAGCAGCATTTCATGGAGATCAGTGGGCTGAACTGTTTGGTACATAAATAAATAGTTCTTGCTCTAGCTTTACATCACTGAATCTCTTTTGAAGAACAGATAAAGTACAGCAATGCTGGTCTCGGGATCCTTTATTAATCAGATTCATGACTTTGCCTTATTATGCCAAAAATAAGTAATAGAAAAATTACTTTTGATACCATTACATATGAAACTTTAGTGAATGTTTACATCTTTGTTATATACTTATAATTGACTATTAACATTTCAGATACATTAGTGTGTCTGGTCTCAATGGACATCCAGATGTTTGGACCTGATGCACTCAGTGCAGTCAAACTTGTTGAACATCAAAGTACCAGCCACCAAGTGCTATCTGAAATTAGACCACAAGCAGTGGAGCAAGTCCCTGCACAGGCACATGTACCTGCTCCCCCAGGTTAGTATTGCTCAAAGAAAATAGATTTTAATACAGCATGTTATAATCGGTGTCTTTTGCTGTTTAACACCAAATGGCATACGGAAATACATTGAACCTTCTCCATACTTCAGTAGTAGTGGTAGCCAAATATTTGGATATGTTCTGTGAAGCATCTCTTTCCATATAAGTGTTGCCTTAAGAACCACAAGCAGAGGGGGGAAATGTTGATCCCCAAAACTACTTTTTCAAGAGTCATCTGTCTCCAATACTCAATAGAGAAAGTGACTTCAAAACTATGTTCTAGTTATTTAGCCTTTTAAATAAAATTTGCAGACTTTTTAAGATCTTTGTGGTAACTCCTAACCATTGAATAAACATGAAAAAAATATTGCCTGCTACTGGTTATTCAGTCCCTTTCTTCTTACCTTTGCTGTTTTTCTGAGATATTTGTGTTCATAGTCTCATAATAGCAGTAGAAGACTTAACTGTGAAATCTTAATATTTAGCTAGTTCACTTTGCATGAACTTACTCAGTGTGGATTCTTACTACACACAAGACAGAAAGAGCAAACAACCCCCAGAGTATGCATACTTTAATTTTGAGAGCATTGTAAGCATATATATCGGTTCCTTTTTTGGTTATGCGTAATTGGGATCTTTCAATATGTAAAAGAAAATTAGTTTCTTCTTCATGGCCTGTGTGCCTAATGAAAGCCATAGCAGCTGACAGCAACTGAGTAAAGTGATGTGATGTTCCCTTAGATCAATACATGAATTGTGAAGGGGGCAAGAAAATGTGCCAGTTCTGCTCTCCTTGGTATGGGAACAGGAATTCGGAGACTAGTATATGGGTGAAAGGGAGGGCTGGATGAGGCTAATGTGCACAGCTCTCCTGTTGCAATCATGGATTAGGCACCACAGTGTCTGTACACAAGAGGAGGGAGCTTAATTGAGCTCTGTGCAGATTCCTCTGCATAAGAACAAACCTTGTTCTTAAGTTTGTAATGGAATGAAGGATTCCTACTATCTGTGGCATTTCCATATTTAACTAGAGTCAATAACAACCAAAGTAAACTTACTTTCCAAGCTTGTTGCCAAGAGGCTTCAGGTGCTTTTGCTGATAAGTGGAATTCAGAATTCAATAACTTCCTCAGTCTTTCAGAAAGAATTGATGAGACTTACAGGTATTTGTAGACCACTGTACTATAAGAAAATTTTTTTGAAAACATACGTTGCTAAAATCCTTGATCCCTGATTTGTATTTCTTTTCCATAGCATCAAGAGCAGCACAACATGTTGCTCCACCACCAGGGATAGTAGAAATAGACAGTGAAAAATTTGCATGCCAATGGTAAGCACATAATTCTATTAAAACATTTAATTGGTGAAGGATTAATGTCTCCATATCTCCCACATAATCATCTGGTTTGTTTTGTTCCTTACAAAAGCAAAAATGTTAAAACTTTGTTTTGGAGAAATATTATACAGTTAATTTGAACATTCACTGTATAGTTGAGAATTATTCATCAGCTTTTATCATTTTGCTTAACTTTCATATAAAAGTATGGATCTAGGATACAGTCCTGGCAGAGAAACTTATTTAAGTCCTCTGTTTTAATATTCTTGTTCATAATACTTGATTCTGTTCTCAAGAGCAGCTTGGTGACATTCCTTTGCATTTTAATTACACCATTTTAGTGAGAGCAAAAAGGATTAAATCCTATGTTCACAACACGGGTTTTCATTTTCACCATGCTCTAAGAGGGAAATGAAATGTTGTTCCTTTCTGTTCAAATGAGTTCCATTCAGTGCCTGAATGCTTTCTTGAACATAAACATTTTCAGGCATTGTGTTAGGTTAACCAGATTTGTACATTATTCAGTAGTCATCTGTAAGTTTTCTAATAAAGGCCGGTTTGCAAATATTTATATTGATGAATCATAGATTAAATCAGTATTTTTGTCAGTTCACCTTTATGTGAAATACTTAATCTCAACCTATAGCACATTGAATCAACTCTGTACTATCCTGAGTTACAGTCATGGTTAATTTAGGATACAATATACATAATTACTCTGAATTAATAAGAAATTTGTATATTCTTACCCAAGTGGTGGTATAGGCACAGCCATCAATACTGTTTGCTGAACATTCTACCCGTTTGACTCAGAACCCTTCTAAAGTAGTATTGGAGCTATAGGGAGGACCTTTTGTACAATACAATGGCATGACCCAGGAGGCTTAGCTAGTGCCACACGTAAACTGAGACTGCACCCTAGAATGCATCCAGAATCCATTGTGGTGTTCAGGGATTTCATGATAGTCTAAATGGCTCATCGAGTTAAGGTTCTAGAGCTAAAAATAGTTGCAAGTAGTCAACATTAAAATCTTGTTTATTTAGTGTTACCCGTTTCTCTTATTAGGTTGAATGCCCATTTTGAGGTGAATCCAGATTGTTCAGTCTCCCGAGCTGAAATGTACTCTGAATACCTCTCCACCTGCAGCAAATTAGCACGAGGTGGAATTCTAACATCAACTGGATTTTATAAATGTCTTCGGTAAGATAAAACTTAGTTCTGCAATAAGATACATCATGGGATTATGTATGGTTCTGCAGTTTATACTGATTGCCAGCTTCAGACTTAAGGGGAAAGTATACTGTGTGTATGATTTAGACATAAAACTTTTGTTAATATGTCATTTTCTTGTTTATTTCTTTTTTCAAGGGCTATATGAACATTCAGTATAAGTTTCTGTTTTGTGCTTTTCCTTTCTATCTTCTGATAAATAAAACAATCTCTTTTTAGCCAACAGTGTGCAAGTGCTTCCTTTGAGCCTGTAAATTTAAGGCAGCCCTATGATGCAAACATCTTATTTTGCTGAGACATCTAAAATGGGCTACATTTGTATAAAGTGCTTTTTATCCTTGAAGCCCTTAGATTTTGTCCTTAAATAGCAATAATAAAATTCTGTAGTGCAGCATAAAACCATTTATACATACTCTGTTTCTTTTTGGAGATAGTTCATATTAAAAAATCGAATTTATTCATTGCCCTAATCTCAGTTTCAAAAATATCTGAGCAAAGTTAATGGGCCCATAGATTTAATTAATTACACCCCAGTTTTCTTCCCAATGGGGACCCAAAGCAGCTTATGACATTGCTTTCTCCTGCTCCATTCTGTCTTCACAACAACAGCCTTGTAAGATTGGGTAGAATGAGAGAGTCTGTCAAGCCCAAGAGCTTCCAAGGCAGAGTGGGGATTCAAATCTGCCTCCATTCTTGAGGACTGGAAGGTAGCTAATGTCACTCCCATCTTTAAAAAGGGTTCCAGAGGAGATCCGGGAAATTACAGGCCAGTCAGTCTGACGTCGATACCGGGTAAATTGGTGGAAACCATTATTAAGGAAAGAATTAGTAGGCACATAGATGAACAAAACCTATTGAGGCAGACTCAACATGGGTTCTGTAAGGGAAGATCTTGTCTCACTAACCTGTTAGTGTTCTTTGAGGGGGTGAACAAACATGTGGACAAGGGGGATCCAATAGATATTGTTTACCTTGACTTCCAGAAAGCTTTTGATAAAGTTCCTCATCAAAGGCTCCTAAGTAAGCTCAAAAATCATGGGATAGAAGGACAAGTCCTTTTATGGATCAAAAACTGGCTAATTCATAGAAAACAGAGAGTGAGTATAAATGGGCAGTTCTCTCAGTGGAGGGGGGTAAGCAGTGGGGTACCGCAGGGATCAGTACTTGGTCCACTGCTTTTTAACTTGTTCATTAATGATTTGGAGTTGGGAGTAAGCAGTGAAGTGGCTAAATTTGCGGATGATACAAAGTTGTTCAGGGTGGTGAAAACCAGTGAGGATTGTGAGGCACTCCAAAGGGATCTGTCAATTTTGGGCGAGTGGGCGTCAACATGGCAAATGGGGTTCAATGTGGCCAAGTGCAAGGTGATGCACATTGGAGCCAAAAATCCTAACTATAAATACACGTTGATGGGGTCTGAACTGGCAGAGACTGATCAAGAGAGAGATCTTGGAGTTGTAGTAGATAACTCACTGAAAATGTCGAGACAGTGTGTGACTGCAATAAAAAAGGCCAATGCTATGCTGGGGATTATTAGGAAGGGTATTGAAAACAGATCAGCCAATATCATAATGCCCCTATATAAATCAATGGTGCGACCTCATTTGGAATACTGTGTGTAGTTCTGGTCACCACACCTTAAAAAGAATATTATAGCTTTGGAATAAGTGCAGAAAAGGGCAACTTGAATGATAAAAGGAACACTTTCCCTATGAGGAAAGGTTAAAGCGCCTAGGGCTCTTTAGCTTGGAGAAATGACGACTGAGGGGTGACATGATTGAGTTTTATAAGATTATGCATGGGATTAAGCAGGTAGAGAAAGAGGTACTTTTCTCCCTTTCTCACAATACAAGAACTCGTGGGCACTCCATGAAATTGCTGAGCGGTCGGGTTACAATGGATAAAAGGAAGTACTTCTTCACCCAAAGAGTGATTAACACATGGAATTCACTGCCACAGGAGGTGGTGGCTACAAGCATGGATGGCTTCAAGAACGAATTAGATAAGCATATGGAGCAGAGGTCCATCAGTGGCTATTAGCCACAAGGTATAGTTAGGGGCCCTGGGGCAAGTGATGCTCTGTCTTCTTGGTGCTTGGGGGGGGGGTCAACAGTGGGAGGGCTTCTGATGTCCTGGCCCCACTGCTGGACCTCCTGATGGCACCTGGTATTTTTGGCCACTGTGTGACAGAGTGTTGGACTGGATGGGCCTTTGGCCTGATCCAGCCTTGGCGTCTCTTATGTTCTTATGTTCTAAACCAGGTTCTCCCAGGTCCTAATCAGACACTATACCAGGGGTCATCACTGTTTTGCTTCCAGTTTATTGTCTTACTCTCACCATTCTCATGTACACTGCTGCCCTCCTCTCGTAACTGTTCTATACCAGTTTTTTGCCCATGCCCATACTTTTGTGATGCTGACATGTAAGCTAAAAGTTACTGGACTCAGCATCCTTTTCTGGGAATAACTGATATAATCACCATTTTCAAAACCCTCCTTTTTGACAGGACATTGAGACATCCAACCATTGCCTCCAGAAGTAGCATCCTTAATGGATAAAGGTTACAACAATATTTAGATCATACAAGCTGGACATCCATGAAACTTGAATGGGCCATGTTGCTCAGGATAGCTCCCTCCCTTTCTCTTTCTTTCCATCCTAATCCTGTGGTGCTCCCTGCATTTGCCCACTCTTTCTCTCTTTGCTGTCCCCCTCCCTTCCTCCCCCCCTCTCTTTTCCCCTAGGCTTTGCTCCTCCTTTTTTTTACCCCTTCCTTCTCCCTCTTTTTTTCTAGGCCCCCCATGTGTCTTTCTATGGTTTCTTTCTTTGCAGCCTTTCTCTACCCACCCCATTTTTCATTTCTGTTTCTTGTTTCCAGGCTCCCTCCCCAAGTCTTCTGCACTCTGTGTTTATCTTCCTAGACTTTTCTCTGCATTGCCCCACTTACCACTTAGTGTTCGTCTCCCAACTGTTGGGATTGCCCCCCCTCTCTCCCCCCCCCCCCTCTCTCCTTCCTCTCTCTCTCTCTCTCTCCCTCCTTCCTCTCTCTCTCTCCTTCCTCTCTCTCCTTCCTCTCTCTCCTTCCCCCCCCTCTCTCTCTCTAACTACTTGTATTTTTCTGCAAATCTGGGGGCTCCCCTCAATTCTGTAGAAATGTGCCTCACCTCTGTATATGGCATTATTAAGCTACACTTTTGGCCATGTTCAAAATTAAATATAACAAGTGGGGAACCCACATAGACTTTTGTCACATAATTTTTCCTTGTATCTCCTTCTTCTCCTCCTGGCAACCCCCATATCTTCCTCTCCTCTATTCCTAGTAGGAGGGAGGGGAGCAAGAGCAAACTGGAAGGACATAGCAGAAAGATTATGTAGAAAGATCAGACTTGTCTGTTCATATGTCCATTTAAGTATCCATAAATGGGATCATGTTGAAAATTAGATATGTTGATGGTGATAAGAAGCTGGTGTTAGAAGTCTAGAATTGGTATGTTGTTGCTGCCAATAATATGTATTTGCTTGTCTTTAACAGAACTGTCTTTCCAAATCATTCAGTGAAGAGAGTAGAGGATCCACATAACAATGGGCAGGCACATATTCATGTGGTAGGAGTAAAAAGGAGGGCTATACCACTCCCTATTCAGATGTACTATCAGCAACAGCCTTCTTCAGCTCCTGTCCTCCGGGTTGATTCTGTTCCTGATGTATCTCCGTCTCCTTCACCAGCAGGTATTTTTTATTGTGAATATTGCATGGTGTGTGATCATAAATTCTGACTGCTACAGCACTGGTTAACATACTGGCCCAGCAGAACAAGTGTTAGACTCACATTCCTTTTACCTCCACACTACATGTGTGAGTGTGGTATAGGATTGGGCATGTATGGCCTTTCTGTTACAAAGCCTGGTAAATAGATCAGACAGGCATGTACACACCTGATGGTACAAAGTACTCATGCAGGGCGTGGGGATTGTGGGTCATTTTCTGCTTAATGTACAGTGTCTGTTGTTGGGCCAATGCATGAACTAGCTCCCAATATAATGCAGTATTTCATCAATTATTTGTCTGGATGGGGGTGTTTATGTTTAGTTTCCGAAGTTATATCATAGTTCTGATGAAGCCCAAAAGCACCTGCTTATGCATGTGGTTGGGGCAAAATGGGCTGCAGAGAACCATAAAAGAATAAAGAGGGAATGCACTGATCTTCTTCGTGGTCTCTGTGCATCACACCCTTGGGATATACTGCGCCTGCGCTGACCTTCTCGGTACCGGTAGCTAGCAAAAAGGGATTTTCGCGCCTCTCCCAGGTCACGCACCGGCTCCACTGCGCATGACCAAGGAGGGGCACGCAGATCCCGCCAGTTTTCTGACCGCCGCACTGGTAGGACGCCTTCTGCTTCGGTCTGTTAAGTACCAAACTTTTTCTGCTAAACTTGCGTTTAGTTAGTTTCCTTTTCTTTATTTTTGTAGTTAGCAAATTTTTCTTCGGTGTGTTTGTTTTTCGTCTTTACGTTTCCCCTCCGCTGGCCTATGGCCCCGCGGTGGGGTTGTTTCAAACGGTGTAAGACTTGCGGCCTTAAAATATCCCCCACCGACGGGCATTCGCTTTGCCTCATCTGTTTAGGGGAGTCGCACTGTGTTTCTAAGTGCGGACATTGCCAGAAGTTTTCGAACCAGACGAGAAAAAACAGGGCAGCTCGTCTGCACTTGGCTTTGATGGAGAAGGCACTATCTCCACAGTCCTCTTCACCGTTGGACACGTCCGGACACGCCTCGATGTCCACCCTGGCTGCGGACACTTGTCCTCCCGTTTCGGGAACATCGA
>NW_015165234.1:3890800-3890930 GCF_001447785.1 Gekko japonicus
TTTCGAGATCGATCCTCGGTATCGAAACAGTCGATGCCGATACATCCACCAGACCCGGTTGCACCCCCGGTCAACACGCCGGCACCGTCACAACCGGAATTACCCGGATCATCCCCGGAACCATCCAATG
>NW_015165234.1:3892957-3916392 GCF_001447785.1 Gekko japonicus
GCCTCCCTGTGGGGTTGGGGTGCTCATACGGACGACACTTGTGTGGGTGCTCCATGGCAGCCCCTTTGGAAACGTCATCACATCAACTATCTGGAACTGCTGGCCGTAAAATTTGCCCTCAGATCCTTGCACAAACAGGTTGCAGGGAAAGCTGTGTTAATATTTACGGACAATACAACTGCAATGGCTTATATCAATCGCCAGGGCGGGACAGTGTCCAGATCCCTTTGCAGGCTAGCTATGGACATATGGGAAGAGTGCCTTCATCGGAATATCACTCTCCAAGCTGCCCATCTGCCAGGAACTTTGAACCAGCAAGCAGATTTCCTGAGCAGAGGAGGAGCATCGGACCACGATTGGGAGCTGAATTCAAAGTATCTCCTCCCTCTTTTTCAACGTCTGGGACATCCCCACATCGATGTTTTTGCAACTCGATTCAACAAGAAGTGTCCCATGTTTTGTTCCAGAGCGGGGTTGGACCCTCTGTCACTGGGGGACGGCCTGTTGATATCGTGGGCTCACAACTTTCTGTACCTATTTCCTCCGATTCCGCTGCTTCACAGGGTGTTGGTGAAAATACAACACGACAAGCCCCATTGTCTTCTAGTAGCCCCCTGGTGGCCTCGGCAAGTTTGGTTCCCGACACTGTTGAGGTTAGCCAAGGGATCCTTTGTACACCTGCCGCAGGAGTTGGATCTCCTCCAGGCTCAGGAGGGCCAGGTCCTTCACTACGATCCTCTGAGTCTCAAGCTGACTCTGTGGGAAATACGCTTTCAGTGATGGACGCTCGTATCAATGATGTCTTGTTGAACTGTCGTAAACTGTCTACTCGGACTTCCTACACAAGGAAGTGGAATCTATTCCTGCAGTATTTGAATTCCTCAAATCTACCTCCTCCGCCAGTGGATTTGAGGTCTATTTTTGCATTTATTTTGTCCAGAATGGACTTGGGTCTCAGTTTTTCGTCGGTTAAAGTGTATTTAGCTGCGGTGTCAGCTTTTCATCCATCTGTTGATGGGTTTTCAGTTTTCTCGCATCCTCAGACAAAACAGTTTTGTAAAGGCCTTATTCGCCTGTACCCTCCCCGTCGTCCTCCAACCCCGGCCTGGGATTTGGCTTTAGTTTTGCGTTTTTTGATGGGAAAACCTTTCGAGCCATTGGCCACTTGCTCTCTAAAATTGCTGTCACTCAAGACTGCGTTTTTGGTGGCCATTACCTCTGCTCGTCGGGTCAGCGAATTGTCTGCTCTGAGGTGTGATCCACCATACTTAAGTTTTTCCCCACATGGGGTTTCATTGTCTTTGGACATCTCCTTTTTACCGAAAGTTGTTTCGGAATTTCATTTACGTTCAGATGTAGTTCTGCCATCATTTTTCCCGTCTCCTGCTAATGAAGAGGAACGGAAATTGCATTCTCTGGATGTTAAGAGAGCGTTGTTGTTCTATTTGGGCAGGACTAAGTCTTTTCGCCAGTCTCCAGCTTTGTTTGTTGCTCACAGTATGCCCTCCCAAGGGAAGAAGATCTCTTCCCAGAGGCTGTCGAGATGGATTGTGGAGGTGATCAAGCTATGCTACGCTTTGGCTAAGAAACCTCTTCCAGGTCAGCTTCGCGCCCATTCTACGAGGGCGGTAGCAACTTCCACAGCTTTCCTGCGAGGTATGCCGTTGGAGGACATCTGCAATGCTGCGACTTGGGCTACTCCGCTCACCTTCGTGAAGCATTATGCCCTTGATGTCCGGTCTTCTCGTCGTGTGGCGTTGGGTCGGTCTATATTGCAGACGGCGCAGATGTAGGGCCTCGGCCCCTCCTCCAGGTAAGAGTTATTGCTTGCTATTCTCCCAAGGGTGTGATGCACAGAGACCACGAAGAAGATAGACAGGTTGCTTACCTGTAACTGGTGATCTTCGAGTGGTCATCTGTGCATTCACACCACCCGCCCTCCTTCCCCTCTGCTCTCGGCCCTTCATCTTGTATTTTTGAAGGCTGTTGGGCGGCGGTCAGAAGGAACTGGCGGGATCTGCGTGCCCCTTCTTGGTCATGCGCAGTGGAGCCGGCGCGTGACCTGGGAGAGGCGCGAAAATCCCTTTTTGCTAGCTACCGGTACCGAGAAGGTCAGCGCAGGCGCAGTATATCCCAAGGGTGTGAATGCACAGATGACCACTCGAAGATCACCAGTTACAGGTAAGCAACCTGTCTTTTTGGGTTGTAGTAGAAAATATTTGTCCTGTGACTTCTGGCTTCAGTGAGAACTAAAAAACAAAGTATGTAGTTTTATATAAAAATTATTTTGTTTCGAAATGGTGCTTGCTCTTTGTATCAAGGTTCCTACTTTGGCCTTTTGTTTTGTCTTGTCAACAGGACTCCCACATGGACCACAAAGTGTAGGAAACCATTTTCAGAGGACCCCTGTTAACAATCAGTCTTCAAATCTAACTGCAACACAGATGTCTTTTCCCATTCAAGGTGCACCTACAGTGGTACAGACTGCTTGCAGGATACCACAGAACCCTTCAGCTCACAGTCAGCAACAGCAAAACACAACTGTGACTGTCATACAGAATAAAGCTCCAATTTCTTGTGAAGTCGTCAAAGCCACAGTAATACAGAGCACTGTTCCCCAGTCCACAGTTCCTGTCACTATTGCTGTAGGAGGTGGAGCACAAACTTCAAATCAGAATCATAGCAGTACAGGACCACAACCATCAGTCACTGTTGTCAGCTCTCAGACTTTGCTTCATCAGCCTGTAATTCAGCAGTCCCCTTTACATGCAGTGGTACCAGGACAAATACCCTCAGGCACTCCCGTTACCGTAATTCAACAAGCTGTACCTCAGGGTCATATATTTGGCAGAGTACAGAACATACCAGCATGCACTTCAGCAGTTTCACAGGGTCAACAGCTCATTACCACATCATCACAACCTGTACAAACATCATCTCAGCAGTCCACAGCTGGTAACCAGCAGCAAGACACCGTCATCATAGCACCTCAGCAGTATGTCACAAATTCAGCCTCCAATATTGTTTCTGCTACTACAGTCCAGAATTTCCAAGTTGCTCCTGGGCAAGTGGTTACTATTGCTGGTGTCCAAAACCCACCGACACCTAGGGTAGGGTTTCAGAATATCGCACCAAAGCCTCTGCCTTCTCAGCAAGTTCCTACAACAGTGGTACAGCAGCCCATTCAACAGTCACCACAGCAGCAGCAACCTCCACCACCTCAACAGAGTGTAGTGATTGTAAGCCAGCCAGCTCAGCAAGGTCCAACATATGCACCAGCCATTCACCAAATTGTTCTTACTAATCCAGCTTCAATTCCAGCTGGCCAAACTGTTCAGTTGTCTGGGCAGCCAAACCTAACTCCTTCCTCCTCACCATCTCCTGGACCAATTTCCAATAACCAAGTCCCTACGGTAATATCATCTCCATCTCTCACCCCTCAGACTCAAGGACCTCCTCCCACTGTCAGCCAGATGCTTTCGGTGAAGAGGCAACAACAGCAGCATTCACCAGCACCCTCCCAGCCACAGGTACAAATCCAACCTCAACAGCAGGTGCAGATGCAAGTTCAGCAACAGCAAAGTAACCCTGGGGTTGGCCAGCCTCCTCCCGGTGAATCCAGCTTGATAAAACAGCTGTTGTTACCAAAACGAGGTCCTTCTACTCCTGGTGGTAAGCTTATACTCCCAGCACCACAGATTCCTCCTCCAAATAATGCAAGAGCTCCCAGCCCTCAGGTGGTTTATCAGATGGCCAATAACCAAACACCGGGTTTTGGCGTTCAAGGGCAATCTTCCACTCAGCCATTATTAGTTGGGCAGCAAAACGTTCAGTTGGTCCAACCACAGGGAGCAGTGCAAACAGTTCCTATTTCCAATTTACAGATATTGCCAGGCCAGTTAATCTCAAATAGCCCAGCAACTATTTTCCAAGGGACTTCTGGCAATCAGGTTACCATAACAGTTGTGCCAAATACTAGTTTTGCTACAGCAACTGTGAGTCAGGGAAATGCAACTCAGATCATTGCCCCAGCTGGAATAGCAATGAGTGGAACACAGGCAGGAGTTGGACTTCAGGTGCAAACGCTTCCACCTACCCAGGCACCTCTAGCTGGACAATCAACATGTTCTGCTACTGCTCCCCCATTCAAAGGAGATAAAATCATTTGCCAAAAGGAAGAAGAAGCAAAGGAGGCAACAGGTTTACATATTCATGAGCGTAAAATAGAGGTTATGGAGAACCCTTCTTGCCGAAGAGGAGCTGCAAACACCAGCAATGGCGATGCAAAGGAAAGTGAAACACAAATGGGAAGTCTTTTAAATGGACGAAAGTATGACTCTAGTCTACCTCCAGCTAACTCAGGGAAAACTCAGAATGAGGCCAATCAGTTCTCACAGGTCAGTAATGGACCATCATTAGACTTGGGTGAGAATGGAGCTGTTGGAAAGCAGAACTTTGAACAAATGGACATGCAGGAAATTAAAAGTGATTTGAGGAAGCCCCTCATCAATGGAATCTGTGACTTTGAAAAAGGTGATGGTTCCCATTTAAGCAAAAACATTCCAAATCACAAAACTTCCAATCATGTAGGAAATGGCGAGATCTCTCCAGTAGAACAACAAGGGAATTTGGATGCCACACAACAAGATGCTGCCAAAGGTGATCAAGGGGAAAGATTTTCCAACGGACCTGTATTAGGTTTGGGTACTACTTCTGTGGTAAGCAGTACACAAGAGGCTTCAAAACTGTTAACTCAGCAACTTAGTGGTACCAATGTTGATTTACCGAATGGACCTCTAGCTTCAAGTTTGAATTCAGATGTGCCTCAGCAACGCCCAAGTGTAGTTGTCTCGCCACAGTCGACGTCCTCTGTTATACAGGGGCATCAAATCATAGCAGTTCCGCGCTCAGGACCTCGTGGGTCCCTGGCTGCCCTGTCATCTGAAGTTCGGTCCCCTAATGGCACAGCAGAATGCAAAACTGTAAAGAGGCCAGCAGAGGATAACGATAGGGAAACTGTTCCAGGAATCCCAAATAAAGTAGGAGTTAGAATTGTTACAATCAGTGACCCTAACAAGGCTGGCTGCAGCGCGACTATGGTTGCTGTGCCAGCCGGTGCAGATCCAAGTACTGTAGCAAAAGTAGCAATAGAAAGTGCTGTTCAGCAGAAGCAGCAGCAACAGCAGCATCCAGTACCATACATGCAAAGTATGGTCTCGCAGGTAGGTCTAGAGCTGTCTTATATATATTCTTTGCCAAACTTTATTGAATACACAACTGTGTGGAGATGTAAACATTCAAATCTTGTATCTTTCCATATGACGGTTTTGAAATCTTCAGAAAACTATTTTGTACACTCACTGACTGAGCTATTAGATTTTACTGGTTTCTGTTTGAGCAGTGAAAATAGAGTTTCAATTTGCTGACATTAATTATTCTTAATCAGGTGTAATTCAATTATGCATAGGAGTGAGCCTTTTATATTTACTTTTGTTTAATTGCTTTTGTTATTCTGAAAATGAAGAAATTCTTTGGTGCATTTTAGAGATTTGTAGTGATTTATTCTTGCTTATGTCACATTCAGGTCTGTGTATTGCATCTCTTTGCCTCCATTTGCAGCTGATATCTTTGCAGTTGTTATTTATGCAGCATGTATTCTTTACATATGCCTTATATAATGTTGTATAAAAAGTGAGTAACTAGAATTAATTTCAGATTATTTTTCTATACGCTTTCAAATAGTACATATATATTGAAATAGATAGGAAATTTGAGCATGAAATGGATAATGCCATTTGGTTAACACAGATCTTTATCCTACTGTGATATTCATATCCTACTGTGATATTCATATGGTCTGACTAGATAAATTGCAGGTTTCATAGTAACAAAGTACTAACAGAAAGGCTACATATAAATCACATATGTGATAAAAGGTCTTGTTTATCTGTTACCTTTTCTTTGGACCTTTCTGCTCAGTAGCATTTCCACATAGTAAGTAAAATTGCATACTTTTTCTTGATGTGAGGATTTTTGACATTTGCAGATACGTTTTAATTATTCTGCTATATGTATGGAAGGGTTTTCTCTTCTGTTCCACTGTGGAGAAAGATTGGGTAAAATACCCTTTACATATCAGAGAATGTAATCCAGAAGTATGTTCATTTAATTCATTAATTTGTCTCCACCAATTCCAACAGCATGCACAAATTTAAAATCATGGAAACTCAGGGGAGGCTTTTTGGCCGGTGTAGGATGCTATAGTAGGAAAGGACAAAGATCTGTTCTGTGAACTTGTTATCTGACTTACTACTGAACTCAAAGACTACTGACATGTCATCACAAGAACTAGAATCCAGGATCTTCCCATCATCGGCGACAGAGGCCATATGAATGATCTTGTACTTCTGTTGTATTACCTCCAATTACCTGTGTTCAGTTTCAAATTATGAGTATTCATGATTTTAGCAAACAAACCACATGGATATTTACTTTTGCCATGTTACAGGAAGAAGTTATTTTGCCCACTGATTGTGAGGTTATGTAAAGTATCTGTTTATTTGGAAGTACTTCCTAATAAGTGTGCATTTTTAACCTTCAAGTAAGCGTGTTGGCTTAGTATTCTCACTTGTCTAGAAGGCAAAACAGAAATCTGTCTCTAGTAGAAATGATTCTTTCGTATATGCACTGCATGGCCCTAAGTTCAAGATCATGTTGGTAAATTATATATATGCTCTGTTTAGTTGCAAACAGTTTACTTCAGTAGTGGTTAGTATGCATGTTTGCCTAGGAAACATTATTTCAGTCAATTCACTCTGTCTAAAAGGCAGCTTGCCCTCTGCTACCAATATTCTCTGCAAGCTCAGTTGCCGGAGAGGGTTGGGTGTGTTCTAGAATTACTTGTCAGTTCACACAGGATGATGCTGAGTCCCAGTAAGCTCAGCAGTGCTCCGTATGAATTGTGCCCTAGAACATGGCCCAGAATCACCTACAATGAGTAAGAGTTCCTTATGTAGGGATTCTTTGGCCTGCAATTCGATGTGGAAAGTTTGAAAACCATTTAAATATAATATCAGTGAAGGCACACATTGCAGGGGAAAGTGCTTTGATGCACAGGATTGTAAGCATGGTTGTGCTCACACAGCCTTTGCTGGCTTGATGATCTAATTAGCATCGTCAGGACTGATGGCTCTAATAACTTGATTTCAGAAGTGTTTAGTGCTTGATCTTGGAGAGTGAGCAATCTCAGTTGGAGTAAGCTCCATTCAGTGGCTCCCCTATGCACATACCCACCCCTGGCAATATCTTGGTTTTGCAAGTAGATCATCTCTTGCTAAATCAGGGGAAGGGGGCAGAGAAGCTTTAAAATAAAGATTTGCTCTAATACAAGATTAAAAATGAAATCTTTTTAACACAAGCTTTCCCTAAATCTCAGGTTTCAGTCTCAGCTGTGTAATTGCACCAATGACTTTCTCAATCACTAGAGGAACAACAATCATTGCTGTAGCTGTTAGATTCCATGAAAATGTATATTAAAGTTGCCTTGTAACTCCAATTCTAGCATAAGACTGAAAATATTCTCTTGTCAACTAGTGTGATTATGACATCACAGGCTTATTCCTCCAGTTACTGCATGCGAGTCTAGTTCAGTAGCTGTAACCTGTTACTATATTTTCTGCTGTCATTTACCAAGCTACAAAATCTTAGGCCTTTAAGGTGAGAAGGGCAAAGTCTTTAGACAAGTGAAAGATTGGGAATATAAAGGACCTTTCCTCCTCCCCTGAAACACATCCTTAGGGATTCTGTGAATGTGTAGGTTAGGGTAAGAAGACTGAAGAGAGAGAGTGCTGCTGAACTGGAGTGAAAGAAGAAGCCTTGAACAGTGTGTGCTCATGTCTGGGATATTACAAACCTTCCTAATTACAAATGGAATTCCCTGTGGTAGAGTGAGAATGGTCAGAAAATCCTTACCACAGGAGGAAAGTTGGAGGGGGGAGATGGCAGATAGTTTGAAGTTCCTTCCACTTGCTGGCCCAGTTCCCTCTTTATGTTTGAGTCTAAGAAATTGTGCCAGATAGACTTGGGTTGATGCTTGAATGTAGGTAGTGATTTCTTTGTCTTTAAAAATCAAGGTTATTCTAAACAGTGGAATCCCTGTTCTTTAATCTTAGCATTGGACAACAATATGTGATTGTTTGGTGATGGGGAAAGACAAATGCTCAGACAGTATTCTTAATTATTACTGTACATATTCTAAAAAGCAGCCCATTGTTTGGGGCAGGGAAAAATCTGGGCATTTCAGATATCTGGGATTTTTTCTTTTTCCTGATTTTAGTTGTGATTCCATTGTCACAGAAATAGTAAGTGTAATTGCATCTGTGCCTCATGTAGGTTTTTACAAAAATGTGGTGTGAAATGGCCTAAAAATATTAACTTGACGTGAGTTGCACAGTGCAGTCACAGCCCCATAGCTAGGGAATTCTTTGGGAGGGGGCCTCAAGGGGCCTGCCAGCTAATTAAATGAAAGTACAGTGCAGGTGGTAAGTTTGGGGGCAGCCCAGTAGGGAGGGGCCCCAGAAGAAACACTAGGGGGCCGGGCCCCATGTTAGCTACAGGCCGGAGTCCTAAGCAGAGTTACATCTTCCATCTCCCCCCAAATTGTAATCTTTGCATTCCTAAAAGCCTTATAAGTCATCCTGCAAAGTGATGGCAGAAAGAACAGTGATAGTCCAGCTCAATAGCATAAAGCCTCATTACTGGTACCTGAAGAAATAGACCTGTGGTATCATAATCATGTCTGCTAATGGGGAGCGTTTCAGTCTCTCTTCCAGATTTTAACTTCTGGACTACTTCAAAGTATAATTTCAACAGCTCTAGTTCCTTCAGCTACTCAGACACGGGAATTTCACGTTTAGAAAAACCTTGTATTGGATATCTTGAATTATGATACAGACCATAACAATGTTATTTTGCTGTGAGCAAAAATTCTACTTTGAGAGCTACTGGCACTAAAGTTGTGAGCGAGCGATTTGGCTACTGCATAAATTAGTTTGCTCTGGAGCCACCCTTCCTCGGCTAAGACAAAAATGTGTGAGCTGGAGGCTACAAAACTGTAAGCCAACTCACACTAACTCAGCTTAGAGGGAACACTGCTTGCTACATGTCTACATATCATTGTTTATAGGATTATTTATTTAAAAAATTACCAGTAGATGTTAAGTGTGAAGGCATTTTATTTGCCCAAGAAAATGTTGTTGGTCTCCAAGGTGCTACTGGACTCAAATCTAGCTGTTCTACTGCAGACCAATATGGCTACTCTCTGTAACTATATTACAACAATGATATCCAGTGCCCAGGTGCTGGTGAAGGCAAGTACAAATGCACTACACCAGCATTGGATTCAAGGGTACTTCTGTGGGGCTGCTAGTCCTTTTAAAAGACTTTTTTTCTATCTCCCTTACTGTGTTACACTTCAGAAAATAATCTTCCCATTTTTCCTTCCCTCAAGCTGCCACATCATCTATAGCTTTGGAGACATTCACCTGCTGAGATGATGTCTCAGATGGTAACATGTCCTCTGTGGGCACTGAGGCTCAACTGGTTGTCCCATGGGAGATAGCTCCCTTTGGAGTCCCTGGGAGGGAATGTGGGCCAAGGCACGTTAAAATTCCCAGTTTAGAGGCTATTGGCAAAGAGCCAAATGGAAGGGCAGTTTTAGTGAGAAAAGCTACTGTGCCAGAGGAATACCACACCGGGCTGTCAGGCACTACAGCTGCCCAAGACCAGCCCTTTATGTTCCTGGGAGGCACTTGTAGACACACAGAGGTAGAACTAACCAAACATAGGGGAACTCCTGCCATATACGTAACTTGTCCCAATGGTTGCTGTCTGGCTACAGAGAACAGGGGTGGTGGATTTAATTAGCTTACTAACTGAGGGTCCATAATTAGTCATCAGAGTGTGCAAACATCCCAGAAGCTCTTCATTTTGTCCCTGCACCACCTCCTCTTTCCTCTATAGAACCAAGGTGAGAAAAGACAGATAAACGCAAGTATTACAGTCTGGATTTTTTTGGAATAATTTAAAGCTCGCGATAAGTTTTTGCTTTGTTTTGACACACTCCTGATCAAACCACCGATATGCTTTCTAAGTGGCAGACTCTAATTGAGGTTACTAAGAATGATGACAACGTTAGGTTTTGGAAATTAGTCTCTGGCAGGAATGGAAATAGAAGTAAAGTTGTGGTTAATACTATTCCCGCAGAGACCTGGGAGAATCATTTTGCAGCATTATACAAGGACCTGTGTCCTGTGCTCCCCATAGAGATTCCCCTAGAAAGTACTGCTTTATGGACTCCAGTCACAGTTGGAGAAGTCACTCTCCTGATAAATCAATTAAAAAAGAGGAAGGCCCTGGGCAGTGATTTTATTCCAGCTGAATTGTTAAAAGCAAATATAGATTGGTGGGCACTGATTTTTTACCTATATAGATCAAACTGCCCAAATACCTGGGGTTTGGCAATCATTATACCCATGTATAAGAAAAGCAATACAGCCGATGCAAATAATTACAGACCAATTAGTCTCCTAAATATCATTTGTAAATCATATACTAAACATCTATGTATGAAATTGTGTAGCTGGCTAGATCAAGAGAATTATTTAGAAACTCTGAGCAAGCAGGGTTCATCCAAGGTCATTCAATTTTGGACCATTGCCTCATTTTAGATTATTTCATCCAAAAGTATGTAAGAACAGCCATGGGCTCACTATTTGTCACATTTGTAGACCTTAAGGCGGCTTTTGATACTGTTTCACGAGGGAGCCTATGGGCAAAATTAGAAGGTTCAACCATAGACAAAAGGCTGTGACGCTTGATAATTAAATTACATGGGAATACTCAGTTACAAATTAGATATAACTGTGAGGGTAAGCTATCCAAATACATTCCCTCACAGAAAGGAGTCAGACAAGGTTGCCCTTTTCTGTTTAATACATAAATACTTTAATCCAGTGTTTACGAGGGATAGACATGCATGTCCCCAAATTTACAGGAGGGAAAAGTGTACCAATACTTTGTACGCCGATGATGCCATTCTTATTTCACAAACAAGAGTTGGTTTAAAACGTGCTCTGAAGACATTTATTAGACAATGTGATGATGAATTGTTAGTTATCAACTAGTCAAAAACCAAAATAATACATTTTAATAGAGCATATAATAAATATAATCAGAAAATTAGTGGGCAGAACATTGAGCAAGTAAAGTCTATTAAATATCTGGGGATAACCTCATACAATGGTAGTCCATCAGCTCATATCACATCTGCAATTAATATAGCAGATAGAAGTGCCAACACTATTCTTAGATCTTCTAGAAATGAGGGCTTAGGTTTAGTCCCGGCAGCTTTAAAGCTTTTTTCTGCCAAAGTGTTGACCCAGCTTACCTTTAGGGAGGCAAATAATTTTAAATAATAATAGTAATTATAAGACACTAGAGAGACTACAATATAAATTTCTCAGAGCACTGTTTAATGTACCAAAATGTATAGCTAATGTGGCTTTAAGAGAGGATACTGGCATACCAAGAGTGAAACTGAAAATCTGGATAATTTCGATCTACTATTGGTTGAGAATCCATCTGAAGCCTACAGGACTTGACCCCCTTGCTTCTGGCTTCTACTCCATATCGCGACTGGTCCATCAGAATAATGGATAAGCTACGTACCATTGGGATATGTCTGGTAAATCTTTTGGAAATGGGGATGAGATGAGTAAAGCAAAATCTTTGGTTCGTCAGCACTTGGCTGTTATCGAGGCTCAAACTGACGGAGTGCTTTTACCCAAGATGTATAGTAATCTAAAATCTTGGCCTGGATTTGCAGCAGCACCATATCTTTCTAATATCACGTATGAAAAATACAGATGGGCCTTTTCTAGAGCGTGTTTTGATGCCATCCCTTCTGACATACAGCAAGGAAGGTATCGCCGTTGGCCTAGCCATCAAAGATGTCTGTGCTCAGATAAAGAAGTTGAAACAATCACTCACATTCTTTTACACTGTAAACTTTATTCCGGAGAGAAACATCAGTTAATATTTCCTTTACTCTCCCAATTTAAACTCTTGAATAATTATTTGAAATTTGCAGATACTGTGCTGCTGAAATATTTGTTGGAAGATACCAAGACGTTGGTAACCTTGGTAGTAGCAAAATATTGTTTTTTAGTAATAAATAAGTGGGAGTTTTTAGCAAAAAACAGATGGAGGAAAGCTATCGTCTGGGATTTAGAATCTGGGGATATGATTACGGTTTTAAAGTAGTTGGGGCTTGTGATTGTACTGTTTTATTTCTTTTTTGTACTGCTGGTCAATTGGCCATAAGAAACCTATCTAAATGCAAGGTAATCATACTGGTGTCTGCAGAGAACTCTTTACTCAAGTAAGTTTCCAGAAGCTATAAGAAAAAGTGGGAGGAATCCACCAACTAGAGCAGGGGTAGCCAAACTGTGGCTTGGGAGCCATATGCGGCTCTTTCACACACGCATTTTGCGGCTCCTGGCAGGGCAGCTGGGGAAGGGAAGGGGAGCCATGCTTTCCCTCCCTCCCTCCCATCTATTTGCTTGCTTGCTTGCTCTCTCTCTCTCTCTCTCTCTCTCTCTCTCTCTCTCTCTCTCTCTCTCTTTCAGACCAATAAACATCATTAGCAAACAAATAAATATAATTGGACTTAATAAATATCATTATCAATAACTGTTTTTATTTTTGGCAGTCTCATTTAATGCTCATAAAAACAAATGTGCACATTTTAAAATTAAAACATGTAATATCTGTACATGTCTTGTGGCTCTCAAACATCTGATGTTTATTCTATGTGGCTCTTACATTGAGCAAGCTTGGCCACCCCTGAACTAGGGCTTTGCTAGCTGTAGAGGTAACTCCTTGGGCACATGAGATGAAAACTGCAACTATTGGATTCTGAGATCTCTGAGCATTCTTCAGATACAGAGGATGGGGAATGACCTCCATGGGAAATGCATTTCTTGGCATTCACTTTGAAATGGGGTTGACTGTTCATCATGTGTTGTACACAAGAGGGATAAGGGAGGAGAACCTGGAAATGAAGGTTCCAGGGTTCTTTGAGAACTGCTGCTCTATGCATATTTGCATTAATCTCTTCCTCTCATCAGAGCCATTTGAGAATAAAAGTGTTACTTAAACACGACCTAGCACGGTGGCACCACTGAATGTGTCCCTAAACTGCACTTTGTTTTTATTGCCATCGAATGAATGTTTTATATTGACTTGTCTGTGTTTTTTAAATGATGTATTTTATTCTATTACTGTAAAATATGTACTGCTTATCAGTTTTTGGAAGCTGCCCTGAGCCCGCCTGGCAGGGAGGGTGGGGTAAAAGTGAAATTAATTAATTAATTAATTAAACAATCACTGGAAAAGAACCACCAAGCATGGGAGGGTAGATGTTGCTCAACAGCTGTTAGTTCAACACTGCTTAACACTGAACATTATACCACCTTTAACTACCTTTGGAGTGGTTGAAGTGTAGACTTCCATCATTGCCTGCATTGTGATAAGGTGAAAGATTTTACTCATACATTATTGATTGTATGACTAGGGAAGTAAAGAGTTCTTCAATACAGTAGCCAAGTCTATCCATAAAACATGACAAACGTAGAGGAGTTCACAAGGTTTCCCCTGAGGTCAGTTGCCTGAGAGCAGGGGGGCCTCTCTTTGTCATCTCCTCTTCTGCCAGCTAAGCCAGAGACTGAGAAGGTGTGCTGGGGTCGGGTAGGTTGAGGAGATATGGGGGGATAGCAGATGTTTGCAAAGAAATAGGTGGCAAGGGGCTCAGTGCAACATGTCTTCCACTGCAGGCAGAGACAGTGAGGTATGGTAGGCGGCCGGACGAGAGGCTGGTGAAGGAGCAGCACCAAGACAGAGCCCATGCATGTACACACCTTTCTCTTCTCTCACTTTTCCATGTACTGAACAGCTCCTACCCACTCTCCAGCCTTTTCCCAGCTACTACCTTAAAGTTACTAGTTACCAGACAGCTTTTTCCTCTTCATTATTGTCACAAAGGAGTTGGCAAAGAAGATGAGGAGAGAAAGAGAAGGATGCAAAGGACAGAAGAGACCATGAGGGTTGGCTGGCTGTGACCCACATTCAGAAGCTTTGCAACCCACTTTTGGGTCTCAGCCCACAGGTTGGGAAACACTAATCTAGAGAGACCATAGTAAGATGAAGTAAAAGCACTTATAGTGGAATTAAGTGGTATTGAATCTGTATTATGACATGCTATTAAACATTCATAAATGGCCTGAGTCAAGAGTGAAGGTTTATAGATGACAACAGATTCATTATTATGAAAATGCAAGTCTATTTTGATTTCCCTGGGAGAGTGCCTAACCAAATGCCAAAATAGGGCCATTGTTAAGTAAATATAAAGTGATGCATAATGGGGCAAAAAATGCTAACCTGACTTATGCCTTGCTGGCATCTTGAATGTCAGTGATGATGTTGGGAGTTGCAATGAAAACCAGTTCAGGTTATCCCATCTCAAAAAGGCTATAGCAGACTTAGAAGAAACAAATAAAAGGCAGTGGATAGGGGGTTTCTCTTTATGAAGAAAGGCTGGAAAAAAATGAGTTTAGGTAAAAAGACAACTCATAGGGACATGGTAGTAGTTCATAAAATTGTGCTATGAAGTAAGACAATAGAGATTTATTTTTGCTTCTTATAAAATTAGAACATGGAACACTCAGGGAAACATTGGTTGTACCTGTAATTTTAGGACAAATGGAAGGAAGTGTTTTTTCACACAGCCTTTTTATTATCTTACAGAATCCACTGCTTTAGTCTATGTGCTGATCACTGATTTTAGAGTGCTTAAAAGGGGACCAGATACAATTTATGAAGGACAGATGCATCAACTGCTATTAAGCATGATCACTACATTCAGGTTCAGAAATAGGAAACTCCTGAATACGTAGTTGGGTGGGGAGGACTGTTGCCTTTAGTTCCTGCTTGTAGCTTTCCCAGAAGTATATGATTGGCTGCTTATTCAAAACAGAATGCTGGACAAGATGAACCTTTGGTGTTATCTAGCAGAGCTCTTACATCCTTTCTTGTATTTATTAGCAAAGTCCTGTACACAAATGACAATGGATTTTAATTCTGTGAAGTCAGTGGTACAGAATAATTTATTTATTATTTGTATTTATACCCTGCCCTCCCTGCGGGCAGGCTCAGGGCGGCTTACAGAGGTCGGTACAATGTACCTAGACAACATAAAACCTTAAAACATTCTTACACAGTACATATTGCTTCCTTTAGAGTACTCCTGAGGATCTATTTAAGGACAGTAGTTGGTCAGTCCTTTCTTGATGTTTAAGCTCTGGAGAAATACAGATTTCCTAACATAGATCTTTGAGAACAAATGGAGTAAGATGCTCTGATGAAAGGCTCTTGGTTTTTAATGCAGTAGATTTCTGGAGCAGCTTTAACTGTCTTGGACATAACTTCAAGATTAAAGGACAGAGCCAGATGTTTGGTCTAAACCGAATGCCGGTGGTACTGAAATATGCCTTGATCTGACTACAGGACAAAATACATGTTGTAGTATGGCGTCATAGCCTTAATGAATTGTATTCTCTTGTTAAACTGTAAGAAATTTGCACATCATTCTGTTTGTAAACAGTGGCCTGTATCCAACCTCACAATCAAGCAAATGCAAATTCCCTTAAATGGTTTCTTAAAAGGGCACAGTGGTTTTTGCCAGGCCCCCCACCCCATGGAGCCTGCTGAAATTTTGTTCTGGGAATACTTCAGGAACAGCCTAGGGCAGTTCTGCAATGGGAGGGAGAAATCTCTGCCCTCTTAAAGAAAATTTAAGCTCCCATTTTCTAAATATGATTAAATACAGGCCATTGTCTTTTTGAATTTTGTACAGACAAGACATGACAGCACGGTCAGTTGTGCTAGTAAGATATGGCATTTACTGACCATGGGTGGTGGAGACCCTCTGCTGCCCTCTGCACTGCTCCATGTTATTTATTTCTTTGTTTGTTTGTACATTTCTTACATTTACTGCATGAGACTACTATAGAAGATCTGGTGCTCCTTTCTTGACTGATAAAGAAGTTTATTCTGATATTTAAAATTAATCTCTTGTTAAAACTACTTTTTCATGTTAGTTTTGGTCAGGACTAGAGTACTAATTTATTCAGAATGTATTACTATAATTTTTAATACATCCATGTTGGAGATTTTAGCATTGCAGTGGTGTCAATGATAGTTAATCAAAAAGGATAATATGACTTAGAATGAAGAAACTGAGCAAACATGGTGATGAGAATAAAAAGTTTATTCTCTGTATTCGGATTTAGTTTCTGGCTTTTGTTCATGGTTTTATGAGTTAAAATAATTCTGTTTTTATGAGTACATTTCAGTTACTTTGGTCAGTACTGTATTTTTGTAATATTGCATTTGAATTAGTAATTTCTTCTGTCTTCATCCTTCTGTTATGGTCTTTAGCTGACAGCAATAATAAATTCAAATATGTTATAGAAAATAACAGTAATTATTTCAAAACTGTGAAGTCTGTACCATATGTCATTGTAAACTGATAAAAAGCAAATAACAGGTCTTGAAATTGTTGCACTATGATTTTTTTATAGTATATTATTATTTTATACATAGTAGTTTTTTTACAGGAATGCTCATAAACAAATTTTGCTCGGTCACCTATGGTTATGTTGCTGTTTTAGAAACAAAACAGAGTTTGGTTCCTTTATCCTAATTTCCATCTTCACCTTGAAGCTGTATTTTTAAAAAAGATAAAAATGAAAACTAGGATAGAAGTTTTAATCTGTTGTGCTAGAATCTTATTTCTTAACAGTTTTATTATTGCTTAGCTACCACCATGTCTGTCTGTCTTAAAAATATCAGCTGGTTTCCCCATCTTGAAGTCAGGAAATATATGTAATAATGCTGTCATAATATATAAATGGAACAGGAATATCTGTGCTAAGATAACTGTATACACTTCCAATTCTTACTAAATCCTTGCTGTTTGAATTACCTGTGTGCTACTTAAATGTCACTGATAAAATTTGAAAAAGGAGCTGTTTTTCTGCATTCTGGATGTATTTAAATAATGAACCCCAACAGAATAAGTTAATAGAAAAAGCCATGTATTTAAGGAGCATTTTTGCATTTGTGCTTTGGACCCCCAAACTCTGACAAGCCTTTTTGGGAACTGCAGTGTTCTTTAATGTGATGCTTTTGTTCTGCAAACTGATTTGTTGTCCGTACTTTTTTGTGTATGTTCTTCTATTAAATCTTGGAAAGATGCTACTGCTGGGCCTATATTGACGCTGCTTTTCCAAGCTGTGGTCATGGCTCAGCACCAAGTGATATGACAGTTGCAATTGTGGGGTAGCATCTGTTTTAATAGCTATCCAGTGCAGATTTAATGCAGCTTTGATGGTGCATCTTGTATTGGAGATCAGTGATAGACTGGGAATTCTCTTTGTTTTACTTACTGTTAAACAGTAGGCAAACAGACATCATATCTGAACTTATAGAGGGGATCTTGGGTGTTGAGGGTATATCCAGTGTTATTACATTGGAAGGGAACAATGGAAGTGATGACGTTGCCTCTGTATCTTGCAACAGCCATCCATACCATTATAAACTCTTGGATAAATTACAGCAATACAAATGAGGCTACCTTTTGAAGACTGTCTGAAAGGCACAGCTGGTGATACGGTTGGTCTGAAAGATGCAGCCTCCCACCTCCTGACTGAGACAGACAAGAAGAACCAAACATCACAACTGTTTTATGAGTTGGCATAGATTGTCAGTTGCTTTTCAAGCATAGTTCAAGATTTTGTTTTTTTACTATAAACCCCAGTATTGTCTGTGTCTAGTGTACTCCAGGAAGTATCCTCTCCCCATGTGAGCACTCCCATCTGTTAACATTTGCAAAGGGGTCCTTGTTTAGGGTCTTTTCACTGTGAAAAGTAAGGCCAAGGATCAGGACTTAACTCAAATACTACCCAGGTGTTCTGAAATACCTGAAGAAGTCTCATTCTGAGCTTTCCTATGGAATTCTTTTAAAAGAAGCAAAATTTTATTTACCTCATTTTAATGGATATAAAGCCTCTCTAACTCTGTAATTAACTCTTTTCCTCTGTTGAGACTATGGTTTTATTCCTGGATGTTTGTTTTTTCTTAGCATAAAGTGTGTGTTGGGGCCAAATGAAGAGAAAAATCACGGTAGTACTGTTGAGACAAATGCTATGAAGCAACACCGTTAATATCAGCTTTGTTATGATGTTTGAACTTGATGTGAAATTGACTTATTTGGGAACCATGTTTCTGTATATGTATACACACACAGTTTGATGGCCTTTGTCTTCTTATTTTATACTGCGTTCTTCTGCGTTCTTCTTTACTCAATTGTTTGTTTGACTGTTTTAAGTCGAGCGACCAGTTATCCTACTCAAATCTTATCCAGTCCATTTTTCTTAGATGGTAAACAGTCTGGGCAGGGCCAGTGCAGTTCTTATATTATGAAGAGCAGCTGGCCCTTGGAGGCTCTGTAACATTAACAAACAGGTGGCTTATTTCAGTCAAATAGGATTTGGGGCATATTGAGAAACTACCTGGTTCAGTTGCCTGTGTTTAAACAGGAAGCTATGGTGTAAAGAAAAAAGAAACATTTATGCTATGTTAGTAATTGTGGCCTCATCATTTGCAGGTTTCAGAACGGAGGCGACTGATGTATTTTCATAGCCACCTTTTCCCCTTTGTGTCTTTTTCTGTATGGGTTTTTACTTTCTTAGCAGCATAGGATTTAATGGAAAGCTGAAGAACAAAAAGAATTGTGTATTTATACACCTATGATTTTTTAAAATCTGAGCTTTCTTAAATAACTCAGGGAGGTTATTTAATACAATTGCTCCGATGTCATTTGCATTTCCCAAAAGTGAAAAATCAGTTACTTTTGGAACTTTAAAAAAATTGGCTGCCTCAGTTCCCCTTTTCACAAAAAACACACAACCCATTCTTTTTAAACAAGCTTATATGGAAGTTGGTAAAACTTTAAGCTGTTCCCAGAACATTGGCTGTTGTCTCATAGTGATCTGTGGGGCAAATTGCTTTACATCAGGAAGCAGGTGCATAGCTCCAGGAAGCACAGTGTGTCGCTGTCTGCAAAGCAAATGAACTCCACAGATGGAACTGCAAAACTTGTCGTTTGATTGTTGTTCACTTCTGAACAACATGACTCTACTGAGAGTTAAATTTCAGTAATCTATTGTCGTCAAACTTTCATGCCAGGTAGCCAATTTAGTTCCAGTGTTTATACTATTTCTATGCTGATTGCAGTATTACCCGAGTTGTTGTACCCATTGTTGCTCGGAGTAACTCCTGTGTTTTCTATAACATTTTAAATAAGCATAGAATGTTGAAACTCACTTTTAAGTTGGTTTGACTATTTTGGTATTGATCTACTAGATGTCATGATATAAAGTAATCTCATCAAAGTAGTATGATTAAGGATATATCAATATACCATGGTGGCAAAATCTGTGGATACTTAAATCTAGAGACTGCAGCCATGGACAGACAAGATGGATCTTTCTACAAACCTGAAAAATCCCCCAAGTGTGCAGAAAAACCGGAACTGTTTTTTTTTTTTAAATCCAAGGGGTTACAGCTCCCCCCCCAATAAAAGAAGCAGTACCTTTAAAGTTTAAGAAACAAATGCCTTCAGTGACCACTGCTAGGTAACCACAAGAGGATTGCCAGCCTTGGTTTCTGTGAGTAAAAGGCAGGGGGAGGGGCTGGGCCCTTTCCAGGGTTGTTCTGGCCTTTAAGGGAGATATTATGGGAGCCAGGCCAAGCATCAGTTATCAGGGGATTTAGTGCCTCCTGACTTGCCTGATTCATCCAGACCCAGCTGCTCAACAGCAATCACCCCACAAAAGCTGGTATGGTGTAGTGGTTAGAATTTCAATCTGTGGTTTGGGAGACCCACGTTCACATCTCCATTTTGCCATGGAAGCTGACGGGGTAAACTTGTTGGGCCAGTTACACATTCTCAGCCTAAACTACCTCATAGGAGAAAGGTGGGGTATAAATGAAATGGGGTATAAAGAAATAAGAAATATAGTTGACGATGAGGTCCAGATAAAAGGTTGGTGACTGGACTGGAAAGAGAAAAGGAAGCATGAAAAGGTGAGAATATGAGGGTTGCCAGGAGAGTGGAAAGAGGAAATATGGGGTGGGGGGTTTCCAGGGGAAGGTGAGGAGTCCCCCACAAGTCCTTGCAGGTTTGATGCTACACAACTGGGCTAGTTGTGTTCCTAATATTGATTGGAACAAGAAGATCTTCGACGTGGTCTCTGTGCTTCACACCCATGGGATTCAGTGCGCATGCGCTGGATTGATCGGCATTGTAGCAAACTGTTAACGGATTTTCACACCCAGACCTCGGGCATGCACAGGAACCCCACCACGCATGCCCAGAGGGGTGGGTGCGGACATACCACCAGTTCCTTTCTTACCGCCGCGCTGGAAACACCTTCCTTTAGTCAGTCTGATCGGTACAAATTTTGCCTCACAGGCTCTTCGGATTTATTTCCTCAGTTTTCTTTATTTTTCGCTTCTAAACTTTGTTTCTTCGTTCTTTACAAAAAAAAAGATTTTCTTTTTGGTTAAGGGGGAGGTTTTTTCGTTTACCTCACTTGGGCCTTCGCGCCCCCCCCCCTGTTTTCTTCTCCCTTTTAACTTATTTTATGGAGAAGGTGGGGATTTTTCAACCATTGCAAGGGTTGCGGTAGTAAACTCGCTCCACCTGACCGCCATACCCTTTGCATTTTTTGTTTGGTAGAGACACACCGACCAGAGTCTTGTCGGCATTGTGCCAGGTTTTCTAACCAAACGAGAAAAAAACGAGCGGCACGTCTCAGAGTAGTGCTACTTGAGTCAGCATTACATCCTCCCTCAGCGATGGATTCGGAAAAACCATCTACATCAACGGCCCTGGCATCGAGGCCCTCCTTCGACATCGGCCAATTGACGTCGAAGCCTCCGGGATCGAAGGCGCAGTCTTCTGCTTCTACTCCAAAGAAGACGCCGAAGTCCAGTAAGGAGCACAAGTCCGCCAAAAAGGGCTCCTCTAAGTCCCTAAGGGCGGCGAAGACGGGAAAGGTAGCGGCGTCTGCACTGGGTAATGCCCCTAACGTGCCCCCCGCTCCAACGGCAGTATCGGCATCAGAGACCCATGCTGCTCCACCGATACCGACCATCCAACTTTTGGACTCTCCTATACACCAACTCGAGCGTCCTTTTTCTGATATCGAGACTGTTGAGCTCCTTAGTCGCCCCCCAGGCACGGATCGCTCTCCTTCCCTGTCATCAACATCGACGGTCTCCGAGGCCCATGCTGATATCAGTACAGGTCGGAATCGGCATATCTCCAGCAGCACTCAGCATCACCCTCCACATCTGTTTCCTGAGTCTGTCGATATCGATGAGCGAGTTTATAGGGACCGCTCGCAAAGGCAGAATACTGCACTTTCTCCGGGATGCTCCTGCTCCAGAAGTCGATCTCCTTGAGTCTTTATCCCCCCCCACCGCCTCTGTTGTGGGATCACCGCCAACTGAGGTATCTCTATGGGGCTTATCCACCATGCATGCTGTGGTTGACTCCGGCAGCCTATTCTGACTGGGATCGTTACTTGACCCACTCTGCCCACAGATCAAGGTCACCCCATAGGTCCAGACCCTCAGCATCTCTCGCGCTCCAAATCACCCAGCCGAGGATCCTTCACAGCATAAACCGTAACTCTACCATCCTCCCAGCCCCCATGTCCTACCAGCAAAGATTTTAACCAGCCAAGTTAAAACCACTCCAGTTCAATTGCTAGATCAGGACTCCGAACCGTCAATCTCCTGACAGACAATGGAGGCCACGTACATCTTCAGGGGGCCAAAAGCCCAACTTTCAAAAACCCAGGTTTGGATCGGGATGACAGTCCTCCCGTGCTAAACAGGCAAAGTCCTCCAAGCAGGGTTTTTGACTTCCATATCTCCCAGTCACATCCAACCTGTCTAACTCCTTTTCTCCACACCCTGGTCACCATAGACGAATAGGTGCTGTCCATCTTGACCCAGGGCTATCTGATAGAATTCCACCAGAACCCCATTACTCCTGTCTTCGTCTCCACACCCCCTTCCCCAGCTCTCCTGGAAGAAGTCTTTCCTGTCTTTCTCCAGAAGGGCGCCATCAAGCCGGTGCCACTGCATCTACAGGGCAAGGGATTCTACTCCCATTATTTTACCGTTCCAAAGCGGGATGGAGGCGTTCGACCAATATTAGACCTACGAGCGCTAAACTGCTTTGTGACCTACCACCGCTTCCGCATGGTGTCTTTACAGCAGATTCTGCCACTCCTCCAGAAAAACGTCTGGATGGCCACCCTCAACCTCCAAGATGCCTACTTCCACCTCACCATCCACCCGTCCCACCGCCAATACCTACGCTTCACAATTGGTCAACAGCATTACGAATATGCAGCCCTCCCATTTGGACTCTCAAGTGCACCACGAGTCTTCACAAAGACTATGGTTGTTGTGGCAGCCTTCCTCCGACTCACAGGCATCTCCATCTACCTGTACATCGACAATTGGCTCTTGGTAGCGTCCTCCAAAGACGCCCTAATATCAAACATCAACAAGACGCTGGTCCTCCTGGAAAACCTGGGTCTACAAGTAAATCTAGAAAAGTCTCAACTTCAACCAGTCCAGAAAATACAGTACATCAGTGTGCTACTGGATTCCAACAATTGCACAGCTTCCCTGCCACAAAACAGAGCGGCAGACATCATACACCTAGCCACTGTCATGCATACCCGGCCTTCAGTGACGGCCTTTCAAATACAAAGGCTACTCTGCCTTATGGCCGCTACTACGTCAGTCCTGGTCTTTACCAAATTAAAAATGCGTCACCTACAACTATGGTTTATCTGCAACTTCGATCCAAAGGAAGATACACACACCACCCTCCTAATCCTACCTTCCAAAGTACGAAAGTCTTTACTTTGGTAAACTGTCCCCTCCATCACCCCAAATTACCCTAACCACAGACGCCTCCCTGTCGGGCTGGGGTGCCCACATGGTGGGTCTTTGTGTCGGAGGCAAATGGGACACTCAGAAACGGAAGCAGCACATAAACGTCCTGGAACTGCTTGCGATACAGTTCGCTGTCACCAGTTTCCTGCCAATGATCAAAGGGAAATGTGTCACGGTCCTCACGGGCAACACCACTGGCCTCAGTTATGTGAACAAGCAAGGGGACACTGTCTCCCTACGCCTTTGCAACCTCACCCTCCAGTTATGGGACT
>NW_015165234.1:3916465-3931465 GCF_001447785.1 Gekko japonicus
TACCTCTTCCCTCCACTACCCCTGCTTCTGAGAGTGGTCCGCAAAATCATCAGCGACAGAGCGGACTGCATCCTCATAACCCCATGGTGGCCGAGACAACCATGGTTCTCAACCATCCTCCACCTGTCAGTTGGGGTCTACCACCAATTTTCTCCAGCACAGGACCTCCTGTTCCTATCCAAGTCCCTTCTCCTATACCATGACGTGCCATGAATGAAGTTGACAGCCTGGAGAGTAGCGTCAACAGCTTTTCCGCCCGCGTAGCAAACATTTTGCTAAATTCCAGAAAGCCCACTACGCAAAGATCGTACCAATACAAGTGGCAGAAATTCTGTTCCACCTTGAATGACAATGCCTCTCGAGCCACTTCTGCAGGTCTCGAGAAAGTTTTTCAATTCCTTCTGTCTCTCACTGACTCGGGACTTTCTCACTCCTCGTTAAAGATTTATTTGGCCGCACTTTCAGCCTACCATGTTCAAGTCGAGGGATGCACACTTCTCGCATCCATTTTCAAAACGTTTTTTGAAGGGACTGTTACACCTTTACCCTCCCATCAAAACTTCTGTTGTCCCCTGGGACCTTCCCCTGGTCCTTCGCCAACTCACCAGGAAACCTTTTGAGTCGCTCGCAACCTGCGACCTAAAATTCCTGTTGTGGAAAACGGCCTTTCTGGTCGCTGTCACTTCAGCGAGGCGAGTTGGAGAAATACTGGCTTTCAGACATGACACTCCTTACTTGTCTTTTCTGCCAGACAGCGTCCGCCTTGTACCTGACATCTCGTTCCTGCCAAAGGTACTGTCAGGATTTCACCTACAGGCAGAGGTCTTCCGGATTTCTTCCTGGCGCCGACATCCTCAGAGGAGAGGCTGTTACACACGTTGGATGCCAAGCGTGCGCTTCTGTTCTACCTAAACAGAACCCATCCAACGAGACGTGATTGTCAACTGTTCGTCTCCTATGCGCCAGCAAGACTAGGGACGCGCATCAAAGCTCAGCGTTTATCAAAGTGGATTGCAGGTCTCATCCGCCTCTGCTACCTTATTGCCAAGCAGCCATTGCCTGGTTCTATCAGGGCTCATTCCACCAGAGCTGTTGCAGCCTCAACTGCCTTCCTCCAGGGAGTTCCCCTAACGGACATTTGCAGAGCCGCTACGTGGGCTACACCTAACACATTCATAAGGCACTACACCCTAGACGTCCGAAAGAACTCTAGTACCAACATGGGACGTCACATCTTATCTTTGGCTACGCAGTAAGGACCTGCCAGAACCCATCTCCAGGTAGGCCACTGCTCGCTAATCTCCCATGGGTGTGAAGCACAGAGACCACGTCAAAGATAAACAGGTTGCTTACCTGTAACTGGTGATCTTTGAGTGGTCATCTGTGCATTCACACCACCCACCCTCCTTCCCCGCTGCTGTCAGCTTCTACATTTTTCATAGGGGTTGATTCACGGCAGTTTGAAGGAACTGGCGGGATGTCCGCGCCCACTCCTCTGGGCATGCGTGGTGGGGTTTCTGCGCATGCCCGAGGTCTGGGCGCAAAAATCCGTTAAGAGCTTGCTACAATGCCAATCGATCCAGCGCATGCGCACTGAATCCCATGGGTGTGAATGCACAGATGAGCACTCGAAGATCACCAGTTACAGGTAAGCAACCTGTTTTTACTGATTTTTAAAAAAATGATTGTGATTGGTTTTCCTTTAATTAATAATATTCTGTTTACATCGTGTACTATGAAGGTTTTGTTTTATATCCATTATATGACTTGTCATGGGTCCTCTGACATAACAAAGAAACCTGGGTAGAATCAGAGCATGCTGACAAAAGTGTAAATAGGTGAAAGTTTTGTAAACCTATAGACAGTATTCATGCCCACAACATGAAATGTATATGTTGCTGACATTGAGAGAGGTTGTTTTAATATAAAGGCTAATCTTGGCCTTTAAAAAAAATAACATGATGCCATCCATCCTCATACCCATTGAGACTGCACGTTCAAAAGCTGTTTCTCATTTTTTTTAAAAAAAATCCTGTATGTGTGGCAAGTAGCACAGAAGTCAGAGGATAATTTTTAATTTACAGGAGGGATCTCTGAAAGGGAATTTTCAAACATGCGGTCCTCCACCTTCATTCTGAAGAGGTACTGTAGAGAGCTGTAGCATGTGATTTTTTTTCTGAATGTGAAGACCAGACATTATTCTTAATTACTCAAGGCAGCCTCTTTACATATCAACATATTCATATGTGTTGTGGCATCTATTAGTGATGCTTATTCATGCTTAATTAGAATTGTTTAGGGGCAATTGACAAGGAAGGTCAAAAATGTGTGATGGTTTTGCATCTCATGCTTTAAGCTGGTAAGATGGAAATGATGCAGGATATGGCTACATAGTTGACAAGTGTGTTAGATTGCCCAATCACTTTGTTTTTGTTCAGAAAGGTTTGTAAGACCTGTATGTGATTATGTGCTGGGGGGGGGGGGTATATGTGACTACACAAAGTTTGAAAATTTCCACTCTTAATTTTATTTCTCTGGCTGCAAGTCTACCTCCCATAGCAGAACCGATGATTATAATGAATTTTGGGTTACACACATAATCAGGGGAAGGTAGCTGCTTTAAAAGTCAAATACAGCATTGTTAAATAAAACTATATAAAACAAAATGAAACTGTAAAATGGGTATTTAAATCTGTATTGCTTTAAATTTTTCCACAGAGCACACCTGTCACACCGGTACCAACAATGCAAGTCCAAGGTGCACCGGTCAGTTTGCCACCTTCCACATACACTGTACAAAGTCCTCATATAGAACAAGTGAAAAAACCTGGGCAAAATTTCATGTGTCTTTGGCAATCTTGTAAAAAGTAAGTGCTCTTTGGTGGTGTTTACATTTTTATACTGCATTGCAAGGGGCTAGTTTTGCATAATATGATGGACAAACTTTTCAGCAACATCACTGATAATTTCTGTAGCTCTCTCTGTAAGACAGATTCACGTGTTATTTTTTCCTCCCCAGGGTTTTCATACCTTTGTAGATGCAGGAATCATATCTGTCTGTATGCACAAGAAACCGTAGGGTTCTCATTAAAGTGTTGCTCACAGAAGAGCACATGTGGCTGGCTGAACACTTCTCAGTAGAGTTGAACTAGGAATGTGCAACTAAAAAAGAATGGGAATTTTTCATACCTGGGTATCAGGGAGCCAAAAAATATCAGTTTCTCAGTTCCAAAGACCAGTGTGGTATTCAGATCCTGATTTCCCCCCCAGGATTCCAATAGTTTTCAAGTCCATTATTCCCTATGGGGAATCTTTAGGGGGGGGCAGAGGGGTTGTGTTTAAAGCTACTGGCCCCAAAATTGCAGGGGAGCTGCTGGTCCCTGTCCTTTAAAAAACTACAAATTTTGAAGTAAATTGGACCAAGAGGTCCAATTTTACGGGCCCCTGAACAAGGCATCCCCAGCCATCCACCATTGATTCATATAGGGAAAAAGTTCTTAAAAATGTAAACCCTGAGAATCCACACCAATGTACAGCCAAGAATCATCCAAGCCAAAACAAATAGGAAGGCTGTTGCAAGCTTAGCAAATGTAAAAGTAGAGAATCTAGCCAGGAAAATAAAGGAAAGGGGGAAAACCAGTCCTCGGGGTCTTCAAACTCTGGCTCCCAGTACTTCCAGTTAATCCCGATTATTTCCAGGATTTTTTGTGACCCTTATACTGGTATTTTGGAAAATCCCAGATATCATCTGGAGACCTGAATATATCAAAAAAATACTGATAAGGTATTTTTCAGATATATTTGGCTTGGCTTTATCCAAACACACATCCCTAAACTGAACCTTCTAAGCCAATAACTTCTTGGGCTTTACAAGGGATGTAACTCTGCTTAAGATAACACTGTAGGTTTGCTATTTGGTTAGTGCTGAAACCCAAGCTTTAAGACAAATTAAATGATCTTTTCAAGGGGCAAGTCCTTACATTAAGTGGGAATGGCCTCTCTTCTTTTTCAGTCTTTGGTCATGAAAGCATATTTTCCTGGGAATAATGTGGTATTTGGGGGGAAGAGTGACTGAACATGGAGGACAAAGCAGAATACCACAGCTGAAAGCTTGCCCTTAATGACAGCTCTGAGAGCACCTTGCTTAATAGAAGCCTCCCACTACAATCCATTCATGCCATTTACTTGTGAGGAGGATGGAATTGCTGTTTTCATTTAGAGCCTAAATGTTCACCCCTACTGCCAGGGGCAGGGAGGAAACTTTATGCTGGTGGTGGTGTGGGTGCCTATATAATACTCCTCCCTGAGCACGGTGGAGAATTTCCCAAACCAATCAAAGTTCCTGGCATCTACTGCAATACCCTTGCCATTGTTAGGTTGAATTGAACTGCCCATTTGGTATTTTGGGGCATGATCTAAATCTTTATGAGTCTCCCAAAGGGCTCACCCTTTCCTATGTTCAATGTCAATCCTTACTGTCCAAGATAGGATCTCATAATAGCAGCACATATCAAAATTTGACCAAGCATTTGGATCCTATTCAAGACTCTGTTTAAGGGATCAGTGCTGCAGTTTTTAACACTATCGCCCCCAAACTCTGTAATCTGTAAAGGGTAAAGGTTCCCTTGCTCTCGAAAGCCAGTCGAATCCGACTCTAGGGTTTCGGAGCTCATCTCCATTTCAAAGCCGAAGAGCCAGCACTGTCTGAAGACATTTCCGTGGTCATGTGGCCGGCATGACTAAACACCAAGGCGCACAGAACGCTGTTACCTTCCCACTGAAGTGGTACCTACTTATCTACTTGCAATTTCTTGCTTTCGAACTGCTAGGTTGGCAGGAGCTGGAACTGGAGACGGGAGCTCACTCCATCTTGCGGCACCTGGGTCTCAAACTGCTGAACTACTGACCTTCCACAGCCTGCAGTTCAGCGTCTTAACCACTTGAGCCCCCACAGCACCGCAGTAATCTGTAGAGGCTTCAAAAATATGACTCTTGGTTGACTTATGTGTTACTACTGCTGTTGAATTCAAACCAGTGATGACCATGCGGACTTAACTTGTTACCTCTATTTGGTTTTTGCATTTGTTAAAACATCTTCATTATGTTAAATGGTAACCATATAAACCAAGCTTGTTATTCCTGATTCTGATAGATATCTTCATTATGTTGTATACTAATTTACTGTGGACCTCAGCCTATATGTATGGACTGGTAAGTTCCATTTCACTGTATCTGAAGAAGTGTGTGCGCACATGAAAGCTCATGCCCAGAATAAAACTTTGTTGGTCTTAAAGGTGCCACTGGACTCAAACTTTGCTCTGCTGCTCCAGACCGACACGGCTACCCACTTGGATCTACTGCAGTGTGTGTAGAAGGATGTATAGAGGATTATGCAAATAATTCTTGCGAGCAGAATTTTGAAACATGTATTTTTATCACATTGAATAACTGCTTGTTATTTTTCAGATTAAGTTTGTATTTGTTGACTCAACCACAAAAATGTTAGGCAAATCGTATTCCTCCTTCAGCAGACTTAAAACCTTTTCCATTTTCCAGGTGGTTTCAAACACCATCCCAGGTTTTTTATCACGCTGCAACTGAGCATGGAGGAAAAGATGTCTACCCAGGGCAGTGTTTGTGGGAGGGCTGCGAACCTTTCCAGCGGCAAAGGTTTTCCTTTATTACCCACTTACAGGTAGGAGTTTGTTTTCCTTCAGTTTTATCAATACAGATTTAGGGATTTGTGGTAGTGAGTATTTGAAATATTTCTGTGCTGCTTCTCATAAAGTGTTCCTGATGGGATGTGCAGTAAAATAACATACCATTTATTTTAATCCATTAAAATTATTAAATCTAAAAATTGTAATCTAAAATATAGGCTGCATTCAGACCTCCAGACAAATAGAGGGATGGATACCATGATTTGTTGGTGTGAGGATTCTGGATTTTGCTCGCAGTCCCCTCTCTTCAGGCGTCCCTTCTGACCCTGTTAGACTTAATGGGTAGCAGGGCCTACATGAACTAATAGCCATGCCAACTGAGAGGCTGCGTTGAGGAAGGGGAAGAAGGTGAGATCAGTCCCTCCCCTCTCTTCCATAAGCGGTAATTCTGACGATGCAAGGGGACAGGTTTGCTGCCATACGGGCCTATATTGAATCAGACTATTGGTCTGTCAAGGTCAGTGTCATTTACTCTGACTAGCAGCAGATCTCCAGGGTTTCCGATGGAGGTCTTTCACATCACTTACCATCTGATTATTTTAACTGGCAATAGTGGGAATTGAGGCCTTTTGCATGTCAAGCAGATGCTCTACCATAAGCCATGGCCCCTCCATGTCCTCAGTACAGCCCCTTGAAATGTGTGGCTATTATAGTATATGCAGGTCCCACAACCCCAAGAATCAACTTCCCTGTGGTCGGAAGAAACCACTAGAAGCAGGGGAATGCAGGAATCCACAACCATCAATGCTTTCTACTGATAGATTGTTAAATTCAGCCAAGAGGTTTGCTTGTAATGAGTGTGAATGTTGCTTGTTGTCCCGCTCACACACTCCATCTCTCCTCCCTTTATACTTGGAGTGTTATTGAAGATTTCTGGTTTCAGGAGTCTTCAGTCAATTCAGGTTTGTCATGACCCCCAAATATGGGTGCCCAGACAAACTGGAGTTTGTTTTTTCTTCACAAGCACAGGAGTTAACATCAGAAGGATAGCTTGCACATTGACAGCTAATTTAGGGTTTTCCCCCAGATACTACTCAAAGTGCTGTGAAATCAGTTTGACAAAACACCAAGGAAGGAAAGAAAAATTGTTTTTGCTGTGGGCAGTGATATTTATACCACTAGAAAAGCTATTGTTCATACATAATAAAATGCACACAAGCATGCATATGCTATTATTTTGTGGTGTAAGCTAAACTCAAAGGAGTATGTACATGAACGCCAGTGGTTGTGTTGTTTTCCATAAAGAAGTCCCCATAAGATGGGGATTTCACGCAGGAGTGATTTCTAAAGAGCCAATGAGAAGGTCCATGACTGGGCAGGTCAGTCAGGAAACATGTAGATGTACATATTCTCAGTTTGAGGACTCTGCATAGTGCCTGTGCAGTGTACAAAATTGATGTGGGGGCTCTGCATACTAACTAGGCAAGTCTGGTACAGAAAGTCTCTATTTTCACATTCTCCAGTATCGATTTGTGAAGATCTATCTTGAAGCAGCAGTGCACAAAATCCCAACTATACTGTCAGTACTGCACATTTTCCGCACCTTCATATGACAGCACAACTTCAGGCGGAATATACACATTTATGAGTCAACATGATAATAATTACAACATAATGGACTGTATCATACTGCTCTGCTCAACTAAGTGAAGAGCCTTCTTCTGAACTCTTCCATTAGGGGCGGCACCACACTAAGGGGCAGGATACAACCCAGTATCTATAAGTCTAATAGGAAAGTCTGACCCCCATCTGCAGACATCTAAATCCACAGATCTGTGCCACACTGATGCTGAACAGATTTTTCCACAAACTTGGGGGGGGGGGGGCTCCACGTTTGCAGAAACATATGAACTCTTTAAAAAATACATTGGGGAGTATTAAATCACACACACACACCCCAAATAAGTACGGGTGCAGAGAACTCACCTACCTCCAGCATAGTCATTGGTGGCTGCAGCAGATCCCAAGAGTTGCAGTGGGCCCATCGGTGACAGAGACTGGATCCGTGGCAGGCCCAGCAGCAGCAGAGCCTGGGAGCTGCAGTGGGCCCAGTGAGAAAGTAGTGGTGGTGGTGGTGGTGGTGGGGAGAGATGGAATTCTTCCCCCCACAAACACACAAGTCTCATGGGCCGCCTTTATAGATTATATTATGCAATTTCTTTTTGCTTGTCTTATATTATGCACTTTAATAGTATACATTTTTGTACGTTATTGTATTCAACTAGGATAAGCACTGCTCAAGAGATGCACTCCTTGCAGGATTAAAACAAGATGAACATGGACAAGCAGGAAGTTCAAAACCTTCCACCAAGTAAGGGACATGAATTGGATTAGTAATCTAGATTTATCTTTTTAGAAACTGTTGAAAACTTGCAATGTCAGCAAGGAGGGAAAGCCTCTGGTACAGTTGCTAGAGCCTCCCCAGCTCCTTGTCATTTGGCATTGGAGGCAGTAGAGTTTATGGGTGACATACAGCCCACGAATGCACATTTCATCGTCAGGGTACTTCTGGTTCTTGTCCTCACCCGTTTTTAACATATTTGGTTCTGGAATGCCAGATACGCTGATCTCTGAAGAAGCCTAACAAAATCAGTTTTCTTTGTAATTCTCCCATAGCCGCAGGTGCTAGAAACTATGCAAGAACTGCAGAAAACTAGAACCCCATATAGTTCCAGGCTCCAGTCAAGTACTCATTACACCTGTTCACTGTGTTGCAAAGAAACATTTTTCCGAACACAGTCATTAGGCTAGCCTATTTTTAATGGTGGCCAGTGCTCTGTATTTTAAATTCCAGAGTTCTGGTGCACCCAACATAATATGATCTTGTGGCACCTTGAAGACTAACAAATTTGTTGTAGTATAAGCTTTTGTGATCCAGAGCCCATTGTCTTAGGTGTATTTTAATTAATTAATTGATTTGATTTATATACCGCCCTTCCCGAACAGGCTTTACCCACTGCATTTTATATAGAGAAGTATGATCCTTCCCAGCATAGACTCTGACCACACAGAGCTTTGTTCTCTATCCCTGGCACCCTCTCCATCCTAGTACAGGTTCACAGGACATGCAGAGGAAGGACATTAGGTTGTTACAGATAATGTAAGGGTTGTGCATGTCTCCCAAACCCCCATCCAGACATCCTCCTCTCCTTTGTCAAGTTATGGAACTTTGGATCTTAGGTAGTTTGACCAAATAAGTGGGAGAGGACTGGATTAGGGCTCCAGGAAGTATACATTTCCTGGAGTGCCCGGTGTACTGCTTGTGCATGTACAGACTGTGGAGATGTGAGAGGAGAAGCAGGGACCTATGAGAATCAATCTAGGCATTGCACCTGGGTAGAGACAAATCATATGTAATATTGTTTTAACTATGGCTGTCTTCTAGTTTTAAGAAATTACCAGATATTATTACTTCAAATAATCAGTTAGGCATGGATGCAAGTGCATATTAACAAAACTGTAATTGTAAAGAAAAACTCTGTGACATATTAAGAACAGTTACAATGTGAGAAGCAATCTAATTATGTCTTAATGTCTCTCATCATTATATATTAACGTCTCAGTGCTGAAGGGTCAACCTGTGCACATGCCCGCTTCTGCTGAAGAGTGCAGACTTTTTATCTGTCCACATCAGAAAAGTAGCCTTCAGGAGGGAATGTTTAATACACCAGTTAATTCCTTTTATGTTTTTAAAATCTGTTTAGACCACCAAATGCAGGGAGTGCGTCTTCCACTCCCCGAGCCCAGAAGGCCATTGTCAATCACCCTAGTGCTGCTCTCATGGCACTAAGGAGGGGATCAAGAAACCTTGTTTTCAGAGATTTCACAGTAAGTAGCAAACAGATGGATTAGATAGGAGAAAGGCATGACTGTAACTTGCATTCTAATACTATTTTCTTTTGTTTCTAAGGATGAAAAAGAGGGACCAATTACTAAACACATCCGGTTAACAGCTGCCTTAATATTAAAAAATATTGGTAAATATTCAGAATGTGGTCGCAGGTGAGCAAACTTTTTCTCCCCTCCCCCCCAATTCTTTCCATAACGAATATACCAGCTGTTGTATAGCTCATGTTCAATGTTGCATATATTTTCTGAATTTCTGCAGACTCTAAACTGACTCTAGTGCAGTGATTTTTTTTAGCCTTTCTGACACAAAGTATTTACAAGGTTGGCAGCACCCTGTGAATGGGGAGACTACTGTGCAAGGGTAGACACCAGTCTGTCATGACTGTTTAGTAAAAGCTCTTCAGCTACCATAAGTGATCTTCTAAATAAATATTTTAAACAAAGCGGGGTTCATTTCCACCTGCGAATTGCTCATTTCAGCGCCCCCCTCCCAACATCTAAATGAAAGCATGACAAAATATCTTTTTGGATGTTTGGCCTTTTAAAAAATGGGAAAAAAGGCTGACAAATCCTGAGGATCTTCGACATGGTCTCTGTGCTTCACACCCATGGGATCTAGTGCACACGCGCTGGATCGATCGGTGCTGTAGCAAGCTCTTTTAACAGATTTTTGCGCCCAGTCCCCCGGGCATGCGCAGGAACCCCACCGCGCATGCCCAGAGGGGTGGGCGCGGACATCCCGCCAGTTCCTTTCTTACCGCCACGTTGAGTAGACCTCTTCTTCATCGGTCCGATCGGTTCACTGTTAGCTTTCACCTCACAGCTCTTAGGAATTATTTCCAAACTTTCTTTTACTTTATTTTTTTGGTTGTTTGTTCTTCAACAAACAGTTTAAAAAAAAACTTTGTTTTTGCTGAGGGGGAGTTTACCTCAGGCCTTCAGGCTGCCCCCCCCCCCAAAGTTCCTTCTTCTTCTTCGCTTTTTTTTTTTTTTTTTAAGGAGAAAAAGTGGGGATTTTTCGATAAGTGCAAGGGTTGCGGTAGCAAACTTGCTCCTCCCGACCGTCATACCCTCTGCATTTTTTGCCTCGGAGAGTCTCACCAGCCAGAGTCCTGTCATCACTGTGCGCGTTTCTCCAACCAAACGAGAAAAAAACGTGCTGCGCGCCTTAAAGTGGCGCTGCTTGAATCGGCCCTTGCTCCTGCCTCAGCGATGGAGGAGAGACCGTCTACATCGACAGCTCCGGCATCAAGACCTGCCTCCAATATCGACCGCCCAACGCCGAAGCTCCCGACATCGAAGGTACAATCGTCCGCTTTCACGCCAGTCAAAAAGAAGGCTAAAGCAAGTAAGGATCACAAGACCGCTAAGAAGGGCACCTCCAAGTCCCCGAAAGCAGCGAAGAAGGGGAAGGAAGCGGTGTCTGCACTGGGTGATGCCCCTAAAGTGCCTCCCGCTCCAAAGGCAGTATCGATATCGGAGGCCCAAGTCCCTCCACTAATACTGACATCGAAACGGTAGAGCTCCTAAGTCATCAAATCGATGCAGAGCATTCTCCGTCTCCTTCCCCGTCGTCGGTATCGGAAGCTCCCGACATTGATCCACGTCGGCACCGATATACCACATGTGACACGCGGCGTCACCCCCCACGTCTGCGCAGTCAATCAGTCGATATCGACAACCGAGACTACAGGGACAGCTCTCACAGACAGGCTACTGCTTTGTCTCCCAGACGTCCATGGTCCAGAAGTCGCTCCCCAAGAGTCTTCCTGCCCCCCCCCCAAATGTCGTGGGATCAACGACAGTTGAGGTACCTGTATGGGGCTTATCCACCATCCATGCCGTGGTTGACTGCGGTGGGCTATTCTGATTGGGATCGCTATTCGTCCCACTCTGTTCATAGGTCACGATCGCCTCACAAGTCGAGACCTTCAGCATCTCTGTCGTGTCCTGTAGTCGATCCTTCCAACCACACTCTGGAACCAAGTCGTCCTCTTAACCCTCCGGTCACTCCAACCCCGGTCGTCCCTGTCGTCCAAACAAAACTCATAACTTGTCCACAGGACACTTCGGTTCAAATACCACAACAAGACTCCTCTGACTTCATAGAAGAGGACTCAGATACGGAGGCTCATACCTCTCCTGACCATACATCTCCCAACCAGGATGTCGCTGAGGACTTACCTGTATCTCCATCCGACAACCTTACATCTTACACAGATCTAGTCAAAAGAATGGCCCACTCTTTAGGCCTCTCTGTCGTCCAGCAACTTCCGCAGGCAACAGATGCAGTTTATTATATCGTTCAGCTAGATACCTCTTCCACCTTGGCATTGCCCATGTCTTCAGTCCTTCTGTAGGCAGCAAAGACACCATGGCTAAAACCTTCGTCTGCTCCTGTGTCCACAAGGCGACTGGACCATATGTACAGGGTACAAGAGGCAGATGCCGAATTCCTATTCTCACACCCTCAGCCAAACTCCATGGTGATTACGTCTTCCTCCAAATCCAAGAAGACGCATTCCGCACCTTCTGATAAGGAAGGAAGGAAATTAGATGCCTTCGGCAGGCGCTTCTACTCCACAGGAGCATTGGGAGTCAAGGCCACTAGCTACCTGGCCTGTATGAACCGGTATCAATACACTCTCTGGGAAAGGTTCTCAGAACTTCTCAGCCACCTCCCAGACGACAAACTTCAAGTAGCCAGAGTCATACAAAAAGAAGGCATGGTGTTGGCAAAACAACAGCTCAACAGTACTAAACATGTCCTCGAGGCATCTTCCAGAACAATGGCCTCTGCAATCACTCTCAGGAGACATTCCTGGCTCCACAACACTAACCTCCCAATAGATACTAGATCTTATGTAGAGGATCTCCCTTTCGATGGCCTGGGGCTTTTCAATGCTACCACTGATTCTACTGTACAAGAGTTAGATAAAAGCATAAAGGCTTCTCGAGCTCTAGGAGTCTCTTCCTCTGCAAAACAGCAATACCATCCCCGCACCTGGTCGAGGTCCTGGCAGAGGCGTACCCCAACTCATCAGTCTCCAGACTCACGATGGAGACCACGAACATCTTCGGGAGGTCAAAGACCTGCCTTTCAGAAACCCAAATTTGGTTCCGGGCAACAAGCTTCCCGCACCAAACAATCCAAACCCTCCAAACAGGGTTTTTGACTTCCCTGTCACCAAATCAGCTCCTACCTGTCTGTTTCCTCTTCTTCACGCTTGGCATCTCATCACCTCGGACGAGTGGGTGCTGTCCATCTTGACCCGAGGCTACAAAATTCAGTTCCACCAGAACCCCAATACTCCTGTCGTCGTCTCCACGCTCCATTCCCCTCCTCTCCTCGAGGAGGTGTCCGTCCTTCTGCAGAAGGGAGCCATCGAACACGTTCCACCACACCTCCAAGGAACGGGATTCTATTCATGATACTTCACAGTCCCGAAGAGAGACGGAGGCGTTCGACCCATATTAGATCTAAGGGAACTGAACCGTTTTGTGACCTACCACCGCTTCCCCATGGTGTCCCTACAACAGATCATGCCATTGCTTCACAGACACGTCTGGATGGCCAGTCTCGACCTCCAAGATGCATATTTCCACCTTACTATCCACCCCTTCCACCGCCAATACCTACGCTTTGCGATTGGTCAACAGAACTACCAGTACACGGCCCTTCCATTTGGCCTATCCAGCGCCCCAAGGGTATTCACAAAGACTATGATTGTTGTTGCAGCTTTCCTCCGTCTCCAGGGTATCTCCATCTACGATTGGCTTCTGGTAGCGCCTTCCAAGAACACCCTGGTCTCCAATGTCATAGAGACTCTGGCACTATTGGAGAATCTGGGCCTGCGAGTCAATCAACAAAAGTCTCAATTGTGTCCGGACCAGCAAATACAGTACATCGGCGCAATACTGGATTCACAGACATGCATGGCTTACCTGCCCCACGACAAAGCAGCAGATATAATCTCCTTACACACTGTCGTCCTATCCCCTCTTCCCAACATACAGGACTCTTTACTTTGGTGGACTGTCCCTTCAAATATCCTCCAGGGAGCGCCCTTCCACCCTCCATCGCCCGAAGTCACCATAACAACGGATGCTTCCCTGACAGGATGGGGTGCACACTCCATGGGCCTTTCTGTTGGAGACAAGTGGGACGCGCAGATGAGGAAGTGACACATAAACTTCCTAGAACTGCTGGCTATACAACACGCTGTCACCAGCTTCCTACCTTTAATCAAGGGAAAATATGTCACGGTCCTCACAGACAACACCACGGCGCTCTCTTATGTCAACAGACAGGGAGGCACTGTTTCCTTACGCCTCTGCAACCTTGCCACCCAATTGTGGGAGCTTTGCATCGCCAACATTTTCCTCGTGGCCACTCACATTCCAGGACACATGAACGTGCAGGCAGAGCATCTAAGTCGAGCAGGACTCAGCCTTCACGAGTGGGGGATGAACCCAACATACCTCCTCCCACTCTTCCACAAGTGGGGAGCTCCCCAAGTCAACATCTTTGCTGCCAGAAACAACAAAAAGTGTCCTTTGTTCTGCAGTCGAGGAGGCAGAGACCCACAATCTCTGGGAGATGGTCTCCTTTACCCTTGGTCCACGGGACTTCTTTACCTGTCCCCCCCCTTACCTCTGCTTCTGAGAGTGGTCCGCAGAATACTCAAGGACGCCGTGGACTGCATTTTAATAACCCCATGGTGGTCAAGACAACCTTGGTTTTCAACAGTCCTCGAGTTATCTTCAAGGAATATACCATCTATTCCCTCCGGCTCAGGACCTCCTCCTCCTCTCCGACTCCCCTCTCTTACATTACGACATACCACAATTGAAACTGACGGCATGGAGAATAACATCACCGGCTTCTCCACCCGCGTAACGAACGTCCTGTTGATTCCAGGAAACCTACTACACGGAGGTCATACGATTATAAATGGCGAAGGTTCTGTTCTTCCCTAGGTGATGACGCCCCTCGAGCCACCTCAGTGGGGCTTGAACGAGTTTTCCAATTCCTCCTCTTCCTGGCTGACTTGGGACTTTCCCATTCTTCGTTGAGAGTTTATTTGGCCGCTCTTTCGGCCTACCATGTTCCAGGTGACAGATGTATTTTGTTTTCACATCCAATTTCAGAACTTTTCTTAAAAGGTTTATTGCATCTCTACCCTCCTGTCAAGATTCCAGTCGCTCCCTGGGACCTTCCTCTAGTTCTCCGCCAGCTCACGAGGAAGCCCTTTGAGCCGCTCACAACATGCGACCTCAAACTTCTAGCGTGGAAAACGGCCTTTTTAATTGCTGTCACTTCGGCTAGGCGAGTGGGAGAAATATTGGCTTTCGGACACGACACACCTTACCTGTCGTTTTTGCCAGATGGAGTCCACCTCGTCCCCGACATCTCCTTCCTGCCGAAGGT
>NW_015165234.1:3936465-3950283 GCF_001447785.1 Gekko japonicus
CCACAGCAAGAACCTGGGTCTGGCAGACCACGCTGTGAAGCACTAACTGCTACGTCACACTGGTTGTCATGAGCCACCTCAGCAGGGTATGATGACACAGAGTCCACCATTTTCTCCAGGGGAACCAAGTCTCTGCCATCTGGAGAGCAGTTGTAATTCTGAGTGGTCTCCAGCCCTCACCTGGAGATTGGCAACAATTGTTCCCCAGGAAGAAAAGTCTTTCCCTGCAGTGGGGACCAAAGCAGCTTGCATCATTCTCCTCTCCCCCGTTTGATCTGCACAAGAACCCGGTGAGGTAGGTTAGGCTGAAAGTCGATGATTGGTCCGAAATCACCCACTCAGCTTCCACAGCAAGAACCTGGGTCTGGCAGACCCTGCTCTGAAGCGCTGCTACATCACACTGGCTGTCCTAATTGAGAGCCAGTTTGGAGTAGTGGTTAAGAATATGAACTCTAATCTGGGAGAACTGGGTTTGATTCCCCACTGCTCCACATGCAACTGCTGGTGTGACCTTGGGTCAGTCATAAGTTCTTTCAGAGCTGATCTCTCAAGGACAGTTCTCAAGAGTGCTCTCTCAGCCCCACCTACTTCACAAGGTGTCTGTTGTGGGGAGGGGAAGGGATTGTAAGCCACTGAGACGACTCCAGGGTAAAAGGGCAGGGTAAAAATCCAATCTCTTCTAGAGGGGCTGCTGGAGGTGAACAGGAGAAAGCAGCAAGGCCTAGTTGTCATGCCAGTCAGGTGTCATCAAGTCACCCAGAGGGCGCTGCCAGGCCTCAGGTAGCCAACCTCCAGGTGGAGCCTGAAGATCACCTGGTATCCCAACTGAACTCCAAACAACAGCTCTCTCTCCCCCCGGAGAAAATAACTGCTTTGGAGGGTGGGCTCTATGGCATTCTATTCCACTGAGGCCTCTCCCCTCCCCAAAGTCTGGCTCCTGTAGACTCCACCACAAAATCCCCAGCAATTTCCCAACCTGGAACTGGCAACCCTAGTGAGGACTGGCCCCAATGAGTTTTCTCCCAAAGGCCAAAATAGGCCTGGAAACTACATCCTCCCCCCATCTTTTACTGACAGAACCAAGCTTGGTTTCCTAGCAACAGCCACTGAAGGGAAAGTTTGCCTAGCAGGAGAAGGAGGTGAAGTGTCTTTGTCAGGAGAGACAATTCTGTCAGGAATGGCCAAGCCGACAGTGGGCGAGGGAGAGGAGCTGACCCAGCCCCCAGCCAATGGCACGTGAGTACTCTTGAGTGGCGGTTGATGGGCCAATGGCTGATGGAGCACACGGCACAGCCCACAGGAGAGCCAGAAAGTGCCAATATGCTGGGCTTTTAGATACATAGGATACTGCTGCTTCTGCCAACATTGTCTTAATTCCTCCTTTGCTTGTTGTTTGGTATTTTGTATTGGTTATTTTAATGATGCTTTAAAATTTATGAAACTTTTTTGTTCCTTACATAACCATGTGTGGAAAATGGGAATTAAAATGTTTTAAATAAAGAGAGGGATCACTTGCTAATCCCTCCAGAACTGGAAAAGCAGCCAAAACTTTAGAAGGAGTAACCAGTAAGAAGTAGTCATCTCCATCTAGCTCTCCCTATTTGATGCCTTGGGATGGGCAGAGAGAGAAGACACAGTTGACCAGGCAGTAGAAAAAAGAATTAAACTTTGTTGGTCTTAAAAGTGCCACTGGACTCAAACTTTGTTCTGTTGCTTCAGCACAGCTACTCACCTGAATTGATCTGGCAAGTCATCCTTATCCTTTGGAAAATACTGCTGGGGAAGGACAGAAAGGCCTCAACAGATTCAGGAACCACACGTAGGTGATAAAAATGTAGCTCCTTCCTGTACCTATCATGGAGGTTGAGAGCTTTGGAAATCTGTGAAGCACTGTAGCAGACCACGTTTTCCTGCCCTTCAACCACCAAAAGAAGAATGCTACTGTGGGATGTCTAAGCATCAGTCATCCTTAGCTGGTTTTAAGACTATGTGTCTCCTGGGCCAGCCAGCCTTCTAAAATCTGGCTCCACTAGCCAGAAATGGAGAGTATATTGGACCAGTAGACAGACCACCCATTCCCTATTTGTACGTTTTATGAACTAGTCTAAGTTAAAGACAGACTTCTTCCAGCTTAGTAAAAAGAATTTATTACAAAATATGCTCAGCTACATAAAACTCTTTAGAATGTTTTAGCAGACTTAGCCCAGCCTTATGCTATAGTCACCACAGCCTGAAGTCAGATTAACCACTAAAGCAGTCAAATCAGACCCTTTGCTCCTAATGCTCCTAATGTTTAAATCATTTTTTAAAAATTATAAAACTTTAGCCACAAGCACAGGCAAAGAATGGAAGGAGTACACAGTGTACTAAATACTCTCAGGATTGCAAAAAGCCCCAGATTTAACAATTTTCTCACGCTTCAGTTGGATTTGCTCCTACCACTTCGTAGTTAAATTACTTCAGCTGTTGGGAAATGACAAGATTTACAGATTAACAAACCTTCAGTCAATAGTCACAATAATACAGAATTCTTAAATGTTTCTCAGAAGGCCTACAGAATTTAGTGGGACTTATGCCCATGTAAGTGCACAAAGGATTGCGATCAGATTGCCCCAAAATGCCCACATATTTCAAAGTATATGAAAATAACTGAATGGGCTAGCAATCACCAAATCCTGCTGTGCACACCTCTTACACCAGCCAGGTCAACTCTGTCAATACCAACGGGAGGGGGGGGGGCTGGATATAACCAGATTCTCTTTCAAGTACTCATTACTGGCACTGCCAATCTGCTGATAGGAGCTCACCCAAAACTCCCACTACAGAGACTAGAATCCTGAGTGAACACTACTTAGAGCCAAAAGTTGTGTTTGACAGATGGGGAAACCTTCCATGGGTAGTCAACCTCTGGCTCCAACTCATGGTTCCTAATCAAACAGAGATAAATGCTTCATCCCCCCCAATTCAATTTATTTAAGGGGGTGCATACTTTGGGATAAAAAATTTAATTGTAGACTGCATACCTGTCATCCTCCTTCACTGAGAAAAAGAAATGAAGATTCACTAAACACAGGTTTCTTAAGCCTGTAAAAGGAATTTCTTAACCTTTTTAGTGCTTCAAGTTTCTCCTACAGATTTTGTCCGGCTTCTGTAAGGAATTCTAATGAAGGCTCGTGTGACTCAGTACAGATATACTATTAACCATGGTTATGAATTTGAGACTGTTCCTTGTCACACACACACACACTCCTCCTTGCCCCTAAAGGTTGTATGCCAACACCTCCCCCCCCCCTTCTGTACAAATGTCCCTCCTCTTTTCAATGATGGTAAGTGAACTATCTGCACTGTCTTGCTGAGCACAAACCATAATACGTTAAACCCAAATCTGAAACCAGGGTTAGAAGTGGGTTCCAAACTCTGGGTTTTAATCTAGCCTTGGTTCATTTAACTGTGCTGACATAACGCTAAGCTGCACCTCCCACTAAAGATGGAATGCAACACTACAGGACTTGATCAGGAAACATTACATCTGCTCCATGGTTGTATAGAGTAGAATGGCCAACTTCAATTATTCACAGAACACAGTTAAGTATAAATATGTACAGTATGATTAAACCAGATTGACGTAAATCAATTAGTGAGCTTTCTAATCAAGTAATGTTTCAGTTGAACCTGAAGTGAACAGCAAGAACATATCTACTGGCTTAAAACAAACTCTTTTCTGAAATCTAAAACATGGCCTGACAGTAAAAAAGAATTATATCCATACTAAAACATTTCACAATAATGTCTCTTTAATTACACACAATACACACCCAAATAATTCATTGTCTGCAAAAATAAAGATCAATAGATAACTATTTTGACAGAGTCTTGTTCTTTATTCCTTAAGTTTTCCTCAGTTTTGGGCCTTCTGTGCTAACTCCAGAGGTGCCTGGCTCTAGTGGAAGGTTCTCAGGACCACGGAATAAACTTTTTAAAAAGCAGTTGGCTTTAACATTAAATCAAGCTGTCCCCTCCCACAACTCTGGATGCAGGCATCACAAACCTCTACTGTGCGTGACAGCATGAACTTGTTGCCATGCCCACATGATTCTTCCTCCCCTTTTTTTCCAAAGTCTTGAACCAAATTCAAGTTTACTCTGATTCCCAAATGCACCTGTCTGTCAAACTGGAGCTTGTTTCCTCTTCATAAACCAGGAGAATACTGATTGTTATCCAGGCTTGTGGGAAAGAAATGGACTTCGCCCAGTTGCCTGCATCGTAATGAACAGGAGTTCAATGCAAGGCTTCTAAAACCAAGAAGCCTTCAGTGACATTCCACAAGAGGTGACGGGGGGGGGGGGGGGGGGCACAGCAGCAAGTAGTGCTTTGTATCTCTCATGAACAGGCTTGCAATGAGGCCAGTGTCAATCAGTGCAAGTTCCAACCAAGATACTGCAAGTACGACTGCAGCATGAATTCCTATCTAGAACCTGCACTCCTTTCAGCTCTATTATATAAACTGTGGAAACTACTCCAGACTTTGCATGAGTTAGGTCTCATGCATTGCATTATGGCATGACAATTTTTAATGCAGCCGAAATCATGAAAGAATCCTTGCTCGAGGGTATTTGGCTTTTACTTCACATGCCTACGAGAGAGAGCTTATGCTAGACCACAAGGTAACTGCCAAAGATATGACTTGCTTACACCATCTACCACATACTTAGTAGCAAAAATTGTTCTCCAGGTGTTGAAGGTAAAGTAGCCTGCCCTGAAAGACACCACACAAAACTGAAGTTAGGCATTTTGTACCCCCAAGACAAAAACTTAAGCACAAAATGCTTTCCAACTACACTGTAGAGCTGAAAGGCCATTTCCCCACACCAAGGTGAGGATAAAACAGTGGTTTTGGTGCCCTCTGGAATTCCAATCAAAGCAAGAACTGAAAAGCCACAAAATAACAACAAGCAGCATAGCCTTTATTTGGTGTTACAATAGGAAAACCACGCCCACAATTTTGGGCACCAAAATTTGCTATGTTTTGTTTTTTGAAGAATTCTATTCAGACTGTGTGCTTTTAAAACACATGTTGAGCCTGTAAATTGAAGCAAAATACTTTATTGTACTAGAACTGAAAGAGTTGGATAGGATTGACAAGAGGACCAAAGGAAAAAAATCACCTTGACTGATTTACATATATTGTACATACTCCTCTCCAAATACCAGTATTCTGGCAAACATCTGTGCCTCTGCACTCCACTGTTTGAACCAAAATACTGTACACGTGGCATTCCCACAATTGTATATTACTAAGCGGGGGCACCCTCTCTTATTCCTTTCAGTTTCTCTTTACATATCCTTTTGCAAAAGGATAAAGAAGTTGCAGCATTCATCTGTATTTATAACAAAACATTATACACTATATTGAAAAATAATTTTATCAAAATCAGATTTCCATCCACTATTTTTTGTTAATCGTCCATGTCAAAATTGCACTTTGCAGACATCTTGATGGCATTTTTCGGCTGACTCATTTTTTTTCCACAGAAATGGCCTCTTCGGGGTTTTTCTTCCTTGAATGTTTGTATTTGTCCACATAAGCTTTAACCAAATTTGCCACTTTTGCAGAATTCACTTCCCCACTCTTGCTGTGACAAACCTAAATATAAAGAACAGACCACCGCTTAAGCATCAAGACTTAGTCTATGCCAACTACAACTGTCGTATGATCAGAAGGAAAAGAGTCCTCCTTCAGGGAGATGTTTATGGGGACTACACTGTGCCACACTTACTCAGACACCCTCCCAGCACAAATATCTCTTGGCAGCCAGTGCAAGCAGGTGGCTTACCCATGTTTTAGCGAGGGGGGGGGAAGGGTGAAAGAAAAGCCACGATAGCCAAAACCCAAGTGAGGCACTTCAGGGTGGCAAGAGGACAAATTTACACACTCTTTTGAGACAGAGAAGGCAAGGTTAACTGTATCCACTTTTCACTATATCTTAGAAAGATCCTATGTGAAGGATTCTGCAGAACTCTAAAGCTTGCTTCCTTGCATCACCTCATTCCCCCCTCTTTTCAACTGACTTCAAGGATAAAAGAATCCAGAGCTTTATTTTGGGGTTTAGCTGATTACAGAGGTCTGTTTGCACATCAAAGGTTTCTGCTTGCACAAGGCCACGTTTAGATGAAATACAGTTTTAGTTATTAATAGATAATCACTTACCTTATCTACGGCTTTTCTCACAATCTCCTTATATTCTTCTTTTGAAATATCTTTATTCTGGTAAAATGGCTTAATAGCCAATTTTACTTCGTGTGCAGCTTTTTCCTGAATTAGCAGTTTCTAGAAAATACAAGGTTCATGCTACTTGAGAAAATATCACACAACTACTGTTTTTGCATTTTTGGTGTAATACAGAACATCAACATAAGTACAGTTACAGTGTAACTGATATGTACTTTTAAAGGGGCAAACCAACATAGTAACTGGTTTCAACAGAGTAATACAAGCAGTCTAAAAGAAGCCTGCGAACAATCAGTCATTGACCTGGCTTGCTTCTGGTAAAACACCAGCAGCCTCCAACTACCCAGACAAGAAAGCTTTTTAAAAAAACCTCAGCCAGTCTTTCCTTGCGTACAAATTAGTAACACGGGTACATATAGGCAGGCAAGGTAGATGACTGATATACATTTGACATTTTCTCTCTTTACATTATGGGTTGCATCCTATCATTCTGCTCAGCAAAGTGCGGAGTGGTAGTATACAACACTATACATAAACCAATTATCTCCAATTTCAGCACTGCAGAATTATGCATATTACCCTTGGTGTTGAACTTGCCTGGTCTTTCTTCGAGCTATCTGCGCTGGCTTCCACCGTTACACTTACTTTGCTTTCAGCCAATTTTACAGCAGAATTAGAAGATTTGATGTTACTTGACGCTGTTGTACTACCAGAACTCGGTCCCTGAACTGCTTCCATGCTTCCCAAAGCTGCTGTTGAAGCAGGCAGCATTGGTGTGCCCATATTGTTGACTCCATGGGAAGTACTAGGAATAGCCTGTTTTTAAAAAGATCAAGAGTTAGACTGCAAACCTGAAGACAGGCCTGCTTTCTCTTTAATGATGCACTTCAAGACAGCTGTTAGAAAAGTGGCATATAAATATTAATATAAATTCAAAAAGTTAATATGCTTCTATTTTCAAGTAAGACTACTTCCTATAACTTTTAGTAATGATACAAAATGCATGAAGGATTGTTTAATGGCAAATTAATTGGAGTCTACAGCTAAAGATAAGGACTTTCTCTAGTAGTAGGAAGACAACCACAAAACACAATCCATCCTATTTCAGGCACTGACCAGTTCCCATCCATCCTTAGCAGCAATCCAAAACGCATACATGTTAAGTAAATATATGCATGTTACATAAAATTACAGAACTCTACTGCACTACAGAAGGAGAATCCCTCCTATAAATCAAGAGGAGCTCAGAACTCACCAAGCAGAGTAGTTGTGGCAAAAAGGATGCCAAAACAGACTCCAATCACCTAGAGAGCTACTTGGTGGGTGAACAGCAATAGTGTCAGTATGAGAAGAGCAGTGGCCATTCTGTAAAGGGGCAAAGACCTCCCAAGAGGCACAAGGCCAGTGGCCTGCCAGCTAAGACTAACAATAGAGAGAACAAGATCCATTTTCCTCACAAGTGATAGATGGAGACTCACAGAAAGCTGGTTTTACTCCTGGAGATATGAAAGCCGTAGTACATTTGTGCTGGCTCTACATAGTTCCAAGACAGCATCAGACAGAGAAGCTATGAATACAGATGCATACCCAAGTCACACCCCAACCAGTAGCAGTGCCTCCCAACATTGCTTCTGTTCATTTTTGAGGCATCATCCTTAGAAAAGGAGGCAGAAGCATCTAGGAGGAAATACCTTCTGGGGCAGCCAACACTGGTTCATGTCTACCTCTGGGAAAGAATGGATATTTTCCAGCAAATCCTCCTTCAGTCAGAAATTATACAAGAGCCGTAGCTGAATAAGACTCATAGCAAGCTCCACCATCCTCTCAAATGTACACACCATTTGCCCCTGGAGAGATGACTGTGGGACTCTGAGTCGGTTCACAGGAAGCTCCTCCATTCTATCACACACACACACACACATTTCTGATACAGGACTTCTTTGCGTTGCTTTTCATATTTCTGTTGGCTACATTCCAAAACTAGGCAAGAGTCCCTCATAGCACACATTAGCAAGCAAAATACATGCTTTTTTATAAGGAATCTTGGATCAAATGAATAATCAAAATGTACAGAACCACACGTTAACAAACTCTTAAACTATCACTTGCATATAATATGTGAACAAGGTGGTTCCTTCCTGACAACCAACCCCACCACCCTCTATATATAACAGTTGAAAAGATTTTGTTCTGTGTATCTGAAAAAGTGTGCTTGTACACAAAAGCTTATGACCTTGAATTAAACTTTGTTGGTCTTAAAGGTGCCACTGGACTCAAACTTTGTTCTGCTGCTCCAGACCAACATGGCTACCCACATGAATGCAACTTAGAAGGCTATTAAGATCATGTTTAGCTAGACCCAAATCATGAAGTCCATTGTGGCACAAATAGTGTTCCACCCCATTGGGCCATCCACACTACAGGACTAAAATTTGCAACCAATGGGTTAGATCTAGTGCAACGTTTCTGTATGTGCAAGGATTTCTGGCTGAGGTGTGCAACTTCCACCCCCACCCCCACCGTTTTGACATAGCCCTCTCCCCATGGAAATTCTGCAATGGATTCAACTAAATGACCATGCTGGATCAGATCACATTACCACACCAGCAATGCACCTACCTGAAAGCTGGCTATGTTCATATGGGAACTTACAGGTGATCTACATGGTTTCAAATGCTTGAGGCCAATCATGCAGAAATGACAAGAAGAAGAGAAGAAGAGATTGGATTCATACCCCGTCCTTCACTACCCAAAGGTGTGTCAGAGCGGCTTACAAACTCCTTTCCCTTCCCCTCCCCACAACAGACACCCTGTGAGGTAGGTGGGGCTGAGAGAGCTCTTGACAGAAACTGCTCTTTTTCAAGAACAGCTCTTATCAGAACTACGGCTTGCCCAAGGTCATCCAGCCAGCTGCAAGTGGAGGAGTGGGGAATTAAACCCGGTTCTCCCAGATTAGAGTCTGCGCACTTAAACCACTACACCAAACTGGTTCTCCATAATAATACTGTAATACATATGGATTGGGTCTTAGTTTATTGGGGGATGACTTCCCTCTCCAAACTGGCTGACAAATAGGAAAAGTGATTTCTGACGGAAATTGAAGCATATTTTCCATTCAATATCATATTCATTCAATACATACGTTTTAATCAGCAATGGGTTTCAATATTAAAAATTACCAAGTATGTCAGACACAGCATTCACATAAAACAGGATGACCTGAGCCACGATGCTAAAATCTGACATTCTGTCACACTGAAAGACATACCTGCAATTGTTTTCCATCCAGTTGGGAGGCAACATAATTAACTTGCTGGGATGGCGGTGGAGGAGGTGGTGGAGGAGGTGGTCCCTGAGACATATTCGTGGGTGTTGCTACCTGGACAAGAGGCACTCCTGTATGAAGATGCATGGGCACTGGCGGCGGGAGGTTAAATGGATTGTGTTGAATGTTCATAATAGGAGCATGAACACCCATTGGATATGAGAAGATATTCATTGGCTGATGTTGAGTATTTACTGGTGTCATTACATTCATCTGTGGCTGCATGATGTTTATTGGTAGTTGAGAATTATCTCCTTGTTGGTTGGTTTGGTCTTTGAAGTTTGGATCTATCAGACAGGGGGGGAAAAATCTGAAGATGTTTGGTTCTGTATAGCACTGCAAAGACTCCAGACACCTTGCTGACCCTGACTGATTTAGTGTAGCATAAAGTAATTTTGCCAGATACATAGACAACATAGCTTGGATTGTACGGAATATGAAAATAACAAAACAACAGGACTCCATTTTGATAGAGATATTCCTTGAATTCTTATATTACAATTCCATAAGCATCTCCCTATTGCATTTACAGTCAATTAGCACAATGTGATAATACTTTGCAGATTACAATCAATTTGAGTTAAAAGATGTGGTAGAAGTTCAATGCAAGCATTTATTTTTGTATGAAATCTATGCATGATCTTTCTAGAGCTAAAGATGCTTATGGAGTTACAATGGAAGAGTCCAAGAAATCTTCCACTGGGACTTAGGGATGATGCAGTGATTCTTTCACTTTAAATGTCTATCGTCCTCCCTCTGAAATGTAAGCAAAAGAGAGCTGAAGGATTTTTCTTTTTAAATCTTCATTAAACCTCTGAAAGACTGTGTGTAGCTCTCTCACAAGTAGTTGTAAAAGGAAATCTAATATCAGTAAAGTATATACACAAGCAATAAGAGTTCTTAATATTTCTACCCTACATCTCATTTTTAACACAGATTTTTCTACAGCTGCATAAAATTGTTCCATCCCAGAAAATTTAGCTTTATAATGTAGATGTTGTAGAGCACATGTGGCAGAGTGAACTGCAAAGTAGAAAGAAGAGGACCTTGATGAGCTTTCCTGTATTCTTTTCATAGTACAGAAAGTAAAGTCAGGTAATTTTTTTGGTTTTCATATTTTTTAAAAAGTTATGAAAAAAGTCCCCCCCTACTCTTTAGGCCCAAACTCATAAGGGAAATGTGGGAAAGACTTATACCTTGCTCAGGTGCTGCTGCTTCCTCTTGTCTTGTCCATGCAGACTGCGGACTTGGAGAATTTCTGCCTCTTCTGGAATAATAATTCTGCACATCTGCCGGTAGAGTCTTTCTTACAGCCCAGCTAGATGCAGATGTCCAGCCAGATCTATCAGCAGGTGTATCAAAAAAGTCTTGCTCTGACTTGCGTTTGTATGGCTGATGTTCTGGATACCTTGAACTTTCAGTCCCAGTACTGTTTGTATTCCCTGAGTGGGGCTTCCGAGTTTGCCAGCAATTTTCATTCTGGTCTCCATACAAAAAGCCACCTCTGCCACGGACACCTCTGCCACGGCTACCTCTGCCACGATTTGAATTCCAACTAGATCCAAAGTTTCTATTCCAAGGAGGCCCTGAATTATTGTGTCTATTTTCTTCCCATGGTGGACTTTTAAATTTTTCCCTATCTCTGTTCCTGCTTTCTGGAACAGAATTTATCCTTTCCATTACCCAGTCTGGATAATCTTTTCTATACTGGTCAGGATCAAGTGGTGTATCACCATCTTTGTTTGTGCTGTCCCTTTCTCTCTTCACATTCTCAGACAGCTTATCCTGTTCATTTCTTTTGTACCTATCATTCCCTCTGGGACTTCTCCAGTTGTCATTTGTCCACCGTTCTTTCCATCTAGGAGGTGAATAGCTATCTCTCTCATTTCTAGGGAACGAGGGGCCTTTGTTCCTTGGTCTGGATCGGGATCTGGATCTAGATCTTGAGCGTGATTGAGACCATCTTCTCCTACCTCTCTCTCTGTCATGATCTCGTCTTAGACCCTCTTTATCACTGTCTCTCTCCCTACTCTGAGACCTACATTTGTGCCTCGGAGAGGAATCTTTCACTTGTGACCGTGATGACCTCCTCTTTTCTCTCAATCCATCCCTCTTCGGTGAACTAGAGGGAGATCTCCTCCCTTCTCTCAGCAGATCCCTCTTTGGGGACTGAGAAGAAGATCGCCTCTCTCCTCTCAGCAGATCCTTCTTTGGAGAATGAGACTGAGACCTACCTTCTCTCTGAGGATCTCTCTTTGGAGACAGAGACCTCCCTTCCCTTGGCTGATCCCTCTTTGGAGACGGGGATAAAGATTTTTTCCTTTTTCTTAGCAGATCCCTCTTTGGAGACGGGGATAGAGACCTTTGCCCTTCTTTGGAAGTATCCCCTTTGGGTGACTGAGACACCCGGGTTTCAGACACAATCTCCTTTCGGGGAGACCGAGACATCCTGCCTTCAGCCACAGGTGCCCTTTCAGGAGACGGAGACTGAGATTTTCTTCCTTCTCGCTTGGATGGAGACCAAGTTGTTGATGGAGAATGAAATCTTGATCTTCTAGTTCGAGTCTTTTTATCTTTTTTAAGTTCTGCAGAGCATTCTGATTCTTCTTTCTTTTCTGGATTTGTAAAGCTTATAGTGTGTTTCATTTCACATAGTAAGGAATCTGCCTCTTGCTCTACAATGCCACTCACCAGTGGCTGGTCTATGTGAGTATCATTCTGGTCACTGCTAAATGAATCACATTCCATAGCTACTATCTCATTGTTATCTTCATTGAAATGTTTAGCATCTTCAGTAAGCATTGTGGGCAATACACTCATTCTGGATTCTTCTCTGGCATCTTCTAAAGAGCCATCATATTTATTATCTGAAGCAATGTTCATCAATAAATCAGTATATTTTTGGTCTTCATTGTTTCCAAGTGTATTTGCTTCTTTTTCTTCCGTTTCAGGATCTTCCATTTCCAGTGACATCTGGAGCTCCAGTAATTTGCTTTTAGGACTACCTAATGGCTGCTCTTCTCCCACCACAGGTTCTTCTGGAAATGAATTGCCAGAATGACCACAATGACCTGCCAGAGGCTCCTCAGGCCTTTCATTTCCTGTCCTGTCCAACACCCCATCTGTTACTACTACAGAGTCCGATCTCTCCAGTAACTCATCTTCAGTGCCAGGCATCAGCTGTTTTTCTGATTCCACACATTCCAATATCTCCTGTAACTCATTTTCAGGGCTGGGCAATGGCTCATCTCCTACTGCCACAGATTCAGCTCCCAGTGTGAATTTGTCGTCAGAAATATCCAGAGACTTGTCTGCCACTGATTCAACCTTTCCGGGCAGTTCAGTTTTTGAATTGCCTAATTCCTGAAGCTGATGTGTAAGTGTTACTGTGTCATCAGACAAATCTTCTCCAGGAAAATGTACAGGTTGGTCTACTTGTTCAATGGCGCTTACATAACACCTTTCACTTTCAAACTCAGTATCATCTGCACCATCACATTTCTCAGTTTCTCCTTCAGGAGTGAGCAAAGGCGGTTCTTGATCACAGGGATCCATGTCTAACACTTCTGAAGTATCCTGCACTTTGCAAGAGTCTTCTGTAAGTTCCTGACATTTTACAAGGTCCATGGAATTTTCTAAACCATTAGCAGACTGCAGCTCTACATTACTTTTGCAACTAAAGTCAGAGGTACTCTTTTCAGTATCTGGTAGAAGACCTTTATCTAGCAACACCTCTGTCTCGGAGTCACCTTCTTCTACTAGATCACCAGGTGGCTTTCTACAGCGTCCATAACTTCTGAGTTTCTTTTTAACTAAAGGCTCCTGCTGTTTAATTGCTCTCTTTGCCTTTCGTTTTGGAGGCAATTTTTCAGATTCTGCACATGAAGCATTCACAAAAGAACTACCATCACCACTGGCCTCACAACCAGAGCTGCTTGATTTTGGTGAACTCTGAGACTGATTTGCGGTTTCTGATTTAGTATTCCGGGCAGATCTCCTTCTTGGAGTATTATCTGAAATCTTCCTTCTTGTTCCTCTTGTGCCAGCTGTACCAGAAGTTTGTTTTTTCTCCTCTCCTTCCTGGACATAGGTAACAGCATACCCCTTTACAGAAGGACCTGAAATTAAAAAAAAACAACACGTTGATATGGTGATCAACCACTTTGATTTTAGAAATGTCCACATATTATTGCTAGCATCCTGAACAGCAACTTCATTTATTCAGTTTCCTTAGGACTACAGCTCAAAGATGACCCTGTTTGGG
>NW_015165234.1:3950303-3981051 GCF_001447785.1 Gekko japonicus
AACCCAGAAACTTGATTAGATGACCCTACTGTTGCTCACTCTCCTGATATTTGCCTGTTGTACCTGAAGCTTTTCCTCAAACTACCTGCAGTGCTACTTCTCATTCTCTTTTCAAACTGTGCCTGAAAACCCATTCCTTCCATTAAGCTATTCACCACTCAAAAGACAATCCCAAGGAAATGAAATCCAAATATGTACAAATACGCTTGCTCACATTCCTGTCAAGTTACCTGTGAACGTCACCTGTTCCTCCCCTCCCACTTAAAGTTAGATTGCAAGTCCCTTACCACAGGGACCCATCTTTTCTTTATGCTATTCTATAGAGCACTATGTGCCACAAGGCCACAATATTATTTTGTTTTTAACTTTCTGTTTATTTTGCACTTATTGCAGGTTGGGTTCACAGCTAGTCAATGTTCTAATTGTTTCATCTCAGGTTGCTAATCCTTGGGTTGCCTTTTACTGTGTATTATTTTATTGTTTAATAGTATTTTACCTGTGAAAACAAACTCTTATTTATAGTGAGATGGGATAGTAGCGAAATAATTTTTATTTTATTGCTAATATTTTACTGGAAACCTGTCTCTCAATAGTGGGGAAGAATTATTGGTCACCATTTCTAAGACATGGAAGACCTTGGTACTTTGATTTGTGGCTCAGTATAGACTTTCACTGAAAAAGATGAATTGCTTGTGTTAAATTTAAAATTCCTACCAGGGCCAAACTGCTTCACTATAGTGTACATAAATAAAAATATGAACCAAAGCAAAACCTCAAGGAAGTATAAGTTAGAAATTAAAAATCAATGCAATGTGCATGCAAAATCTTTCTGGTGCTGCAGAGGATGGTAAACATAACCTCCTTACTGACTTTGTGTCAGCCTAATGAGCACGACTCAAAGCTGCTTCCAGCCCAATGGTCAGCTCATGAAATCACCACAAAGAGAGGGAGGACATGCCAGCCTTAAAGATGGAGAAACTGGATGAGTGCTTTATGGAATCTATCATCTAGAGAACTAGTTGGTGGGCCCACAGCAACAGTGTGAGTAAGAGAGCAGCAGTGGCTTCTATGTCACTGTTGTTTTGGTAAACTTGTAAGATAAACCCAAATATATACACCCAGGCTGGACTGAAATCTAAGCCATGTGATTGCTCCTGGCCCACCCTCAAACTAAAGCTATACTACATATGCACACTATCAGCATCATATTTTTGTCTGCTAATCATTAAGTTGATCTGGATAGAAATAGCCTTCAGTGTACACCCTTAATACTAGAGAGCTATGGTGGTTTGGATACATCTGAGGGAAGGGGTGAGGAAGGAAGAGATAAGAAATTGGAACATCATGAAATGCTGTCCTACCAAAAGCTGAAGATTCTGTGCTGCCCACCCATTATAACAACTATCTCATGTCTAACCACAATCCAGGGACACTTCATCTCGAAATACTTTATGTCAAAATGAAAAACCACTCTTGTACGCCTTTCCCCATCTCAACTTAACTGCACAGGCACATCTGTATTACCAGAGGTCATTTCGGGGGGGATCGCAGTTCCCCCGGGGTGAGGTATGGGGGGCGGGGCACATGATGAAGCCCCGCCCCCTGCTTCCGGTTGCCCCGCTTCCGGCCCTCATTCAGCCAGGAGGAGGCAGGAGAAGAGGGAGCTTCCTCCCTGCCTCTCCCCACCCCTGCCTACCTGGGGCCAGGGAGGGCCTTCGCGGGGCTTCCTTGCACTCCCGCCGACCTTGCAGGTCCACCGCCGGGCCCCTCATGGGGCTCGGCAGTGGAGCTGCAAGGCCGGCGCCGGCGGCCGGGACCGTTGGGGGTGGAGTGTGTGTCCTTATGACACACTTCCGGTGATGTCAGGGGGTGTGGCATATGCTAATGAGTTATGCTAATAAGTCCCCCTAGCTCTTTTTCTACGAAACGACCCCTGTGTATTACCATACTCTAAGAGGTCAGAATGTTCATGTTTATAGTTAGACATTGCTTTATATAGACTATAAATAAAACTTACAAAAAGAAATTACCAAAGTTTTCCAAAGGCGTAGTGTTTATTGGAAAGAGAGTTCCCACCCCAACAGTGGGTACCCGAAGACAAGTTTCCATTTCATAGCACATAGAAGAGATTCTGTAAAAAAATTAAGCAATTAAAAAAAATTACATAAGGAGCTCTAGAGAAAAGGGTATCTATCATATGATGCCAGATGAATATGCACTACATCTTTGAAAGCTAATAACAAAAGCCTAAAAGTAGTGGTGCAAGACCCCTCTTTAGACTTAAGGGCCCATTCTGCATCTAGCATTCGCTCTGTTGCTTTACCAAACCCACACTGGAAAAGAAAAAGATGCGGCTCAAAACCACAGTCAAATACCCCAGGCCAATGCTGTACTGACTGCAGAGTCACCCCTGAACAGCCATAAATCCATGCAGACAGTACCATAAAACTAAGAGATCAAAGGAAGTGAAACTGGCATGCAATGTAGAAGGGAATTTCTGTTCCAATGTGGGTTTGGTAAAACAGCAGAGCGAATGCTAGATGCAGAATGGGTCAAGGTTTGTTATCTTAGCCAAAATGCTTAAGGGATGTCAATGGCTTGGATAAATCTAACTAATCTGAAGCAAGGATTACATTATTACTTTCAGTGATGAAACAACATTTATTGCTTTTTATTGAGTCAAATTGTAAATATGTTGTCTTCTGTTAACTTTTCCTTGGTTCTTCCTGCCTCCCCAGCACCGTTGTTAATATTACGTTTATGCACTATATCTCAAAACAAAACTGTAGCCAGTGTTGGTTCTGAACATCAAGGTGATCTAAAAATTTTACGTGGGAGCGTTGACCAAAAAACCCCTCACACACTAAAACATTGGTCAAGTCAAGGCGCTATCTGCTTACAGTATTGGACACAGTTCTATTTCAAAGCACATTTTAGTGCAACAGTTTAATTTTGTGTGCTAAATTGTAAGACTGCAGGAAACATTAATATGAAATATACACTGGATGTTTTTAGATATCGTAGCTACTGTTGCAATACATTTTTTTAAAAAAGGAAAGCCCATAACCAATTAGTAATTTTACCTTTCTACTCCAGCCAGCACAGAAAAAGACAGCTCCAGTTCTCTTCTCTTGCGTTCAACAAGTGTGTCAATTTTGCTGATCTCTATACTGGAAAATATTTTTTTGAAAATAATTGTTCTTTCTTTTCCAAGGACATTGTTATAACAATTTTTGAGTAGAAATATCAACACAAATAAATTCAGTACAAGTAACACTACCAAATGACATCTGAGGGTGAAAAAACAAGCATGTATATGTATATATATTTTATATTATTATTATAATATTATTATACATTATATATTATATTATTATACATATTGTTATATGTATATGTATATTAAGGATTTCAGAACACTTTCCATTTGGTTGGATCCTGTGGATCTTTTCTGCAAGTAGATGTGTTTTCCTCCAGTGGAAAGAGCATTCCCCTATTAAGTGAAACTCTGTGGAGCCTCCTGTGACAGCGGAATCACCTCTGCTTAGGGAATGGATCCACACGTTCTCAGTAAGCCTTCAAATAGCCCTGCAGTAACCTATCATTATTCCCATACTACAAATGGAAGGGCTGAGGCAAAAATAAATTCTTGCCTCTTAAGAGAACAGAATGGGAGCTGAACTTTCTGACTCACTCTGGGATGGTCCACTACACCCAAGGGTAAAACTAGTCACATACGCATACTCTGGTCAAACATCAGAAAACAGGCAGAGCTGTGGCACACTTTCAGTCCAGATTAAGTAAGCATTTTTAAAATACAGTAATATCTTTGATAGTACTTAAGAGCTAATGTGCCTGCCAGGTAAACTTTGCTCAGACAGGAATCTCTGTGCTCCTTCATGTGTTCTAGACGGTATGTCTAAATGTTTTATATGGAGATTAGGACACAGTTGCAAAGATGGGAGACAATCACATGGGATCGAACTGAACACACAGCTCAAATTTCATGTGCTCTTTTACCTGAAGCAGTTCTTAACATCTTACCAATCAAGACACAACAACATGCAGCTGGGGGGGTGGGGGTGAGACTAGTAAGTTGTATTTCTAGAAAGTCAAGGGAGCTATATTGGAATTCTAGGCACTACAATATTACAATAGCCTGTGTACAGTTGATACTGACCACTCATTGCGGTGATTCGGAGATTCTCCAGTGAAACTACTGCTGGAAAAAGATCTGTTGCACAAATTACTTCTGAAGAATCTGTTTGAACAAGTCAGTCTTCTGGGCTACAAAACAAAGTGTTGAATTTAGCACAGCATTAGTTCACCTTCATATCTAATATCTATAAAACCAGAATTATTTTTCAGATATAATCACATTAGTGATTTATATACATCCCTATCACAGAAATGCAGAACTATCTAGACTCTGAACTGTGTTACAGACTTCTACATTTGTACAGTACATTTTATTTATTTTACTTTATTAAAATATTTACACTACACTTTACCTCTTGGCTTATAATCCAGTTTTCTGACATTTGCTTTTGCTACTAGGTTTACACAATCCAGTTTTTTAATATAAATCTTTTAAATGAATGTTGTTGGGAAATACTAGCAGTGGATGAATAGGGGAAGCACCACCATAGCCAGGAGGCCAATATCAGATTCACAAGTGTGAATTAAAAACTTTGTTTCCGCAAAGAACTGTGGCTTTTCTATTTAAGTTGTAAGAGATGTCTGAGAAAAGCATCACACAGCCCTCATACTTCAAGGATATGAATTAAAGCTAGGGCAGTTTCCATCCTTTCTCTGCCATCTTAGACCAGAAGAGAATCTGACCCTGCCAAAAGTATCTAAAGAGTAGTGAGCTGAGGTCAGACCACCACCTTGAACACATTCCTTGCTGAGCTACAACACCCTGCATTCACAGGCTGTTATACTGGACTTTTGTAACATATTTCCTCTGCTCTTAGAGATACCAGCACATAGTGCCAGATATTGAACTGTCTTGGCATCTGCTCATAGGCAAATCTCCTGAAAAATAGTATTATACACATATAATAATGAAATAAACCAGTTCTATTCTTTGATAAGTTTCCAAAAGCTGGCATCTTTTTTCCAATCATGGACAAGGAAGACAGCATACTACTGTAAATGAAATGCCCACAATACTGATGGCTAGTGCAAGAAAAAACTTTGGTACAACCAAATGCAGACATGGAACTTTTTTGTGTGCAAGAGTGACACACAAACTTTTCACTATTAGAACAACTCTACTTTAAACTGATTTCACATAACAATTCTTTATCTATCTAAGAAGTGATATACATTTCAGATGTGACTCCTCCAAGCAACAATGTTCACAGTTCAAAGGCTACTAGCAAGGCACAGAAACAGGGCCACCCAAAGGGGGTTCTACATACTTGGGGGATGGGAAGCAAGTCTCTCACTTGCAGAAAACTATTAATTTATAAATTTCATTCACACATACCCTCAATGATCTGAAAATGCTGTTTACCTGAACATCAGGTAAAGGGAACACAGATGGGGAAATGGAAACTGACCTACTCAAATCTCTAAAAGCATAACTTTATCTTGAGGGGCTGATTAGAGTTGGAGGATAAGTACTGTGACACAAACTCCCCAACTCTTCCACAGAACATGAGGAGGGACAGCCAAAAATACCCCAGAGCCTCATGGAGCAACCAAGATAAGGCGCTTCCAGCACTCATGGCCACTACCCTGTAGTACTAGATGGATATAATTCAAGGTCAGGTGCCTAGGAAACCAGTTATCTAACAGTGTCATGTTATCATACTGTTATGGGGAGAATTTTTCAACTGCATACATGCATGCACAAGTGATTCCCTAGAGGCCTCTAAAAGGCTGTCTCCATTTAAAAAATAAATCTGTGTTGGTTGTACCCATAATGGCTTTTTAAAAACATGTTCTTGAGAAAGTGCTTTCTAGGAACAGTCTTGATTTTACAAAACAATGAGGAATATTCGGCAGTCAACTTTCAAAAGAACTGCACAATACGTTTGCAATGGCTTAAAATTAAACGATTAAAAAAATGTAAGCATATGAAAGAAAAATTCACACAAATGTCATAGACATTTTAAAATGGCAATAGTAAAAAAAGTTCCTAGAAATCTTTATATATAGATATCTAAACAAACCTTGTTTTTCTTCACCAACACAGCATTTTTGTCTTCATTATCTGAAGAGCCTATATAGTGATAAAAAGAAGCAAAATCTAATTTTAATAAGCTTTAAGGCAATTAATTACTAATTAAAATCCTTTTAGAAAATTCTGTAAAAAGCTAAAAAGCAAAAATATGCACATTTTGGAAGAAAATGTAATTCATGGGACCAGATTTGAAAATCCCTAGCATACGGACGATATCTGTTTGCTGGACTGTATGCCAGGTTGTGAATTCCCATAGATAGATTATGGGGCAATCTACACAACTAGTTCAGTGCACCCAGAAGGACTTCCGTGTCCCCCACCACATCTACAATGCACTGCAACTTCATTTATCTGATACAGACTCTCGTTAACAAAAACCTGCACCAAAATTAACACTATTAGCTATTACAGTGCCACAAGATTATATTTTTGCTTAACAAAAGATCAACATGACAATTCTTCTTGTCACTAGTTCAGGGGTCCCCAACATGGTACCGTGGATGTCATGCTGCCCACCAACACCTTTATTGGTGGGTGCCAAAAGTTTTGAGAAAGTGGGCAGGGCCAGGTCAGGCTTTTGACTACTGGAGATCTGATTGAATGTGCAGATTTTTTTAAATGCTGTTTTGACCAGCAGCCATTTTGTGGCTGGCTCCACTTCCTGCAGTAGCCATTTTGAGGTTGCACCCACCACACTGCATCAGAATTCCAAAGAGGCCCGAAGTTTCAAAAAGCCTGGGGACCCCTGCGTTAGATATACATCTTTTATAAAATGTTTTCTGTGACTATAACCCTTATCATTATGAGTAACAACTTCCTATGCTGGTAGAAGAGCCAAAGGTAAACCTGACACATATATGTGTCTTCTTGCATGTGACACAATGAACTCCATAAGAACCTTCTGCACTTATAGCAGGGCCTTATCTATGTACTGATACTTCCATGTAATTTAATATATTCTAAGAAGACATTTTAAGTACAGATAACATTGTATGGTATTTGAACTTATGATAATGAGTTAGTCAAGTATATCAAGTGGGACAGTTAGCTATCATTAGGAGACAATTTTAAAATCCTATAAATAGGAGAAGTTGTACTGATAAAGAGTGTCTTCTCAGAAGGGGCTCCTTGCCTGTCACCTGCTTACTTTGGGAGCAAGAAACTTTTATTGACTCATGTAATTAATCTCTATGTCACAATGGATGGATGGTATAATATTTTGTGCATTTAGCCTGTGTTAAGAATGCAACAGTTATGCTTTAATAAAAAACTTAAAATAGAAATAGAGATTCTCTAATAGTACTTACTTGTGTACTATACCCAGGACAAGCCTGTAGCATTACTGAGGTGTATGTCTGGTTAGGAGTTAAATGATCTGGTACAGGAAAACTAACTAGACACCTAGGATTTCTTAAGTGCATACGATATATTTTTATCGGTAAACCATCTGGACCTGGTGTTTTCTTTTTCTTTTGTTTCTTAATGGCTTCCACTATCTCACAAACTGAAATTGGATTATTCAAAATTTGTTTCTCATCCTTATTAAATTTTTGTGGTTTTTTCCCTAAGTATTCATTAATTTGCTTTATGTTCTCAGTTTTTTGCTGGTAAAGATTTTTATAAAAATTTTCCACAATCTGTTTTAAACCTTGAGCTTTATATTTTTATTTATTTATTTATTATTCCTATTCATGCCCCGCCCTCCCCGCGAGTGGGCTCAGGGCAGCTAACATTAGTCGGTACCCAGTACCGTAAAACCATATACAAAGATTAAAACATTTAAATATAAGCATTGACAGGAAACATTACAACATTAGAACACTCCAATAATTAAAGTGCTAGTGATGATAATGGTTCTTTCCAACTTCGTGATCTTCAGCATAGAGCGATGATGTAATATGCTCCCCAGGCCAGGGCCAGCCCGTAACCATAGATGTTGTCGGTGGTGGTGGTGTGGTGGCTCCTAATTGAAAGCCTGGTGGAAGAGCTCCATCTTGCAGGCCCTGCGGAACTGCAAAAGGTCCCGCAGGGCCCTGATCTCTTCCAGGAGCTCATTCCACCAGTATGGAGCCGCCACTGAAAAGGCCCTGGACCTGGTGGCAGCAAGCCTGGCGTCCTTAGGGCCTGGAACGGTCAGTCGGTGTTGTGTTCCTGACCGTAGTGCTCTTTTGGGGTATATATGAGGAAAGATGGTCCCGCAGGTATTTCGGACCCTGGCTATATAGGGCTTTAAAGGTCAATACCAACACCTTGAAGCGAATTTGGTATGCTATTGGCAGCCAGTGCAGTGCCTTCAACATCAAAAGCCTGGCCGCGGCATTCTGCACTAGCTGCAGCTTCCGGATTTGCAACAAGGGCAGCCCCATGTAGAGAGCGCTACAGTAGTCTAGTCTCGAGGTCACTGTAGCCAGGTCACTCGCATGGGTCACTGTAGCCAGGTCGCCACGGCCGAGGAAGGGAACCAACTGCCGAATCAGCCGAAGATGGTAAAAGGACGACTTAGCAGTGGCTGCTACCTGGGCCTCCATTGTTAAGGAGGCGTCCAGGAGCACTCCCAAGCTCCTAACCTCCGGCGCGGGCAAAAGGTCTAGAATGGGAACCCTGCACCCAAACCTCCGTCTTCGCCGGGTTTCAGCTTCAGCTGACTCAGTCTGAGCCAACCAGCCACGGCTTGCGGAGCCCGGTCCAGATCTTCCAGTCTGGAGTCCGACTGGCCACCCAACAACAGATAGAGCTGGGTATCATCAGTGTACTGATGACAGCCCAGCCCATACCTCCGGGCAATCTGGGCAAGGGGGCACATATAGATGTTAAATAACATCGGGGACAGCACTGCCCCTTGAGGCACACTGCACTTCAGCGGGTGTCTCCTGGACTGCTGTTCCCCTAGCGCCACCCTTTATCCCCGACCCTGGAAAAAAGAAGCAAGCCATTGCAAGGCAAGCCCCTGGATCCCCATGTCGGCGAGGCGGTGGGTCAGCAGCTGATGGTCGACCATGTCAAACGCGGCCGACAGATCTAACAGCAATACTGCCGCACCGCCCCAATCCAGATGCCTGGATCATTTTTCTTCATCCTTTTCATTTTTTAGAGCAAATATTGACCGTTTTTCTTTCTCTTTCCTGAGTCGGTATGCCAACCATCTCGAGGGTTTATTTGCATTTTCAAAATAATATAGCTTGGTGTATTTTATTATTTTTTTTGCTATTTCTTGAGTCAGGATTAAATTCATTTTGTGTTGCAGTAATTTTATTTTACATTTGGATTCTGCATTATTTAAATTCAGTTTCATTTTATCTCCTTCTACTTTGATTTGTTTATTGAGTTGTTCATAGATTTTTTTTGTTGTTTCTTTTTCCATGCTTCTTGATTAATTAGCCAGCCTCTAACGTATGCTTTAAACGTGTCCCATACTGTATAAATCGCGATCCCGGGTTGTATATTTCTTTTAAAGAATTCTTGAATTTCTACTTTTAGTTTCTTTATGAATGTAGGGTCCCTAAGTGCACCACTATTCATTGTCCATCTTGTTCTTTTTGGTATATCTTTGAAAGTCAGCATTATGGGGTTATGATCGGCAAATGTGTTTGGTAGTATTTCAGATTCTATTAGTTCCTGTAAAATTGATACAGTCACCCATGCCAGATCTATTCTCTCGACCAAGAATTATGCCTTGTCGAGTAAAAAGTATAATCTTTTTTATTTATGTTCCCGGTTCTCCAAGCGTCTAACAAATTATATTCTTCTGCAATTTGTAAAAAGGTCTTGGGTAGGATTGCTCCAGCTGTTTTTGTATTCCTCTTATTTTTCCTATCCATTTCTTTATCAAATACAGCACTGTAATCCCCAATGATGCATATGTTCCTAGCATTTTTTAATGTTAACACTTTTCTTAATTCTTTTAAAAAAATCTTGATTTTGATTTGGCGCATAAATATTCACGATTACAGTTTCTATTCCTTGTCTTGTAATCACAATTGCCACAATCCTACCATCATTTGATGCAAATAATACTTCCGGGTGTAAAAATTCCTTTGCATATATTACCACTCACTCCTCTTTTCTTTTTCTCATCTGAGGCAATAAAGGTGTTAACTAGTACACCACTTTTTAATGGCAATAGAAAACTTTTGGAACTATGATTTAATTCAAAAAAATGAGGTTCAGGATTTGCCTCCAAGATCTTGTTTGTGACCTTACTGTGATACTCTGAAATCCTGATATATTTATTTTTAAAGGACTGTTCAAGATGACTTTGGTCAGGCCTGATTCAGATATAGGTATGCACATTTTCACTGTGAGTGCCAGCTGATTTTAACTGTTTGTTGTATTCTGACCAGCCATAGACTTTTGTCAGCCATTCTTTTTGTTTTTGTTATCCATTCTTGGAGTGATACTGTTTCTATTTTGTCTGGATAATAAACCTTGCCTTGATTACTGAACTCGTGTGGAACCTGACTCTGCACCTGGAGGAGGACCCTAAGCCTCAACCCAACATGGTGGCAGCTGTGGAGTGAGTCAGGGTGCTGAACTACGGCAGGCACAGTTCTGCACTTGAAGTTCAAACAGGCAATAGGTGAAAATCAGCTGGCAGTAACAGTTAAAATGTGTTAGTCCACAGGGAGGACAAGGACAGCATCCTCCATAAAATGATGTGCGCCTCTTTCAGCTATTTCTCCCCCCTTCTTTATCCTGCTCGACGTCATAACCAACGTCATCAAGCCAAGCCGAAGTGAATGCCGTCCGGAACACGTCTGAAGCCTACAGCTGAAGAAAATCCCCGTCGGCTGCAAACGTGTGCGATTTAAAGAATTATATGTTGTCCTCCCTTACCCCTATGAATTGTTAGTCCCTTGTGAAACTGTAAATCGCTCAGAGCCAGCAGCTCTGCAGGATTGAGTGATCAATAAATCAAAAGGTATGATGATGATGATGATGAGCTGCAAAGCACTTTATCCCGTCTAGCTGTTGATTAAGGTAGTTTGGCCTGTAACAACTTACAAGGTCAGGCCTCCCCCTCTACCCTTCACTTGGTTCTTCAGGGTTGCAGTTTTGCAGCTGAGCTGGTCTCTTCCTTACATAAACTTTATTGGCCTTAAGTTTTATTCAAGGTATAAGCATAAGAACATAAGAACATAAGAGATGCCAATGTTGGATCAGGCCAAAGGCCCATCCAGTCCAACACTCTGTATCCCACAGTGGCCAGAAATACCAGTGCCATCAGGAGGTCCACCAGTGGGGCCAGGACATTAGAAGCCCTCCCACTGTTGACCCCCCCCAAGCACCAAGATGACAGAGCATCACTTGCCCCAGAGTCCCTATCTATACCTTGTGGCTAATAGCCACTGATGGACCTCTGCTCCATATGCTTATCTAATTCCCTCTTGAAGCCGTCCATGCTTGTAGCCGCCACCACTTCCTGTGGCAGTGAATTCCAAGTGTTAATCACTCTTTGGGTGAAGAAGTACTTCCTCTTATCCGTTCTAACCCGACCGCTCAGCAATTTCATGGAGTGCCCACGGGTTCTTGTATTGTGAGAAAGGGAGAAAAGTACCTCTTTCTCTACCTGCTCTTTCCCATGCATAATCTTATAAACCTCAATCATGTCACCCCTCAGTCGTCGTTTCTCCAAGCTAAAGAGCCCTAAGCGCCTTAACCGTTCCTCATAGGGAAAGTGTTCCAACCCTTTTATCATTCGAGTTGCTCTTTTCTGCACTTTTTCCAAAGCTATAATATCGGGGGTTTATTTCTGGGGGGAAACACAGTGAAGGAAATAAATATGTCAAAATTGGAGATTAATGGGCAAATGTGTCCTTAAATGTGGAATGCTGTAAGTAATTAACTGATGACAGGGTCTTAAAGGTGGCATTGGATTCAAACTTTGCTCCGCTGCTTCAGACCAACATGGCTACCCACCTGAATCAGCTCACTCACAACTTTAATGCTAGTAAGTCTTTTGGCTCACTAAGTAGAATTTCTGCTCACAAGGCTCCACAGTTTACGGGGAACATTACCCACAAGGTGACAGAGATCATGACATCAGCCTAGTGATCTGAAAACCAGTTAGATTTATCTCTTCATTTGAAATATTTTTGCCCCTTGAAGATGTTAACAAAGGGCATGAGTCAGCATTCTAACAGCTGTGAACTAGAACTGTTGAGGGGGGCTGTATGAGAGGAAGCTTATGATTCACTGCTCTGCACTTTATTGGCAAATATGAGTTTTTAATGACATCTTGCTTAACTGTTAATGTTTTATTTATTATTGTCTGCATACATTGGTTTTCTGAAATTTACTGAGTATTTATGAGGTTTTCAAGATACAGTCACACTATCAGTTTGTGTCCTCATTAATGGACGTTTACTTTAGAGCACTTGATTTATTTCAGATGGTGTTTTAAAAGGAATCATATGTATTTGAAGAACATCCAAAACTGAGCTAGTAGCATACTATCATAGAATTCTGGCCTCTGAACGTTTGGTGGATTTGTATTTGAATCATTTTACAGCTATTACTTATTCATCTATTTATCATTCTTTTATGTGTCTTATACTATCTATGTACTGTGAAAAGAGTGACAACTGACATTCCAATCTTAAATTATAAATAATGTATATATTATTTGAATATATATATTCAAGGTGATTTACTGCGCATTTCTTTCCACCTATGTGTTACAACATTCTATTTTGTCTGCTCATTTGAATGGTTACCTCCCTCTTTTTTCTTTTGATTTGTTTTACAACTTACAGATTCTGATCTATTCAGGTGGGTAGCTGTGTTGGTCTAAAGTAGCAGAACAAAGTTTGAGTCCAGTGGAACCTTTAAGATCGACAGTTTTATTTAGGGTATGAGCTTTCGTGTGCAAGCACACTTCCTCAGATACAGACTGAAACAGAATTCCCTCAATACAGAAAGATGGGGGGGGGGGGGCAGTGAGCAAAAAGGCTTAGGGTAAAACTGAGATTGCATCAATGCGGCCAGTAAGATCAATGAATGGCAGCAAATTAGCACACAAATGTGAGAGTTAACAAACTGACGTGAGAATGAAGCTTGAATCCAGTGGCACTCCCAAAATCAACCAAGCTCAACCCTGGGTACATGCAAGAACAGAGATACTCAGCGTGATCTAATCACTGTGAGTATGACTAGAACCTCTGATGTACACATGACAAACTTTTGCCCATATCAGTGATCTCATTCACATTCTCATTCCCAAGGACACATGAGGACACTGCATGGAGAAGTGTCACCTCACCAACACGAAAATACTGGAAGAAGCCTATATCTGAATATAGGAGAGTGATAGAGAGATCATACTTGCTACGAATCTCTGAATAGAAGCCACTTTTTTTACTGGCTTTTCTGAAACCTACCGCAAACCAAATCTATGCACAATCTTTCGATCTGCTGAAATCAGTTCAGCTTTGATAGAAATATAATGAATTGCAAAGGAATCTTTAAATTCAAAGCACTAGTAACAGTGAAAGGCTATGACAGTGAAAATACAAACATACTGCATTTTTGGTTCCAGCCTTTCCAGAATATTGCCATCAAAGGTTTTCTGACTGCATTTTCTTGCTTTCTGCAACAAACAATAAATATGAGTTACGTGAACAAAATATTTGAAGTGTGCTAATGATGGATCAGATTCCTGTAAGGAAAAAAGAAGCCAAGAAATACTCTAAAAAGAAACTAGTGTCTCAGTAATTTAGCACTGGAAGAATATACAGTGGTCTTTTTCTTTAAGAAACTGCTGCTCATCTCCATTTCTATACAGTTTCCTGGGAATATCCCCTATTTTTTGGCATTTTAACAGTCATCTAATGGTTACTTACTGAGCACAGAAGTTTACATATAATCACATGTAAAAGATATCTATTCAATATCCACATAATAAGCTTGAACAAAGTATCAAGACAATAGTTTGGGATGACAAGTTAGCAAAGCAGTATATTTTGAGCTTCAAAATTATGTAGAAAAGTAGACTAGAATTTTTTAATGCATTTCAAATCTGAAAAAGACTTTGTAAACAAACACACTTTACATCATGCACAGCTAACCTTGTGAAGTTTTTCATATTCATAGGGCAATATTTGCCCTCACTGCAGATAAGTAGATCATCTTTTTTGCTTACTTGTTGCTTTATCTGAACCTGCAAGGAATGTTAATATTATAATTAGTCCAACAGTTAAAACCTAAATAATTTGCTCCAACATTTATGATCTAGAAATACATTTATGTTACTGAAGCTACAAGATTATTCACTTGCATAACATATGTTTTACAAATATTAATGCAGATACTTAGCATTACTGCATTTGTTTCCAAAGAAATTTTGTATTAAACTGACAGCATGTTCTCATTCTAGGAGACCAGGCAAAACAGATACAGATCCAAAAGGTTTGTTCAACAGGATACCTTACATAAAGCTACCAGCAAAACATGAACAAGCCCCTCTTGTCTTGGTGATTCATGATAAGGTCTCCAACCAAAACTTTCTGCTGCAATTCACACCAACTGAATTATAAAAGCACTATATAGCGATTATGAAACACTAAAATTATTTATTATCGAAATTTCTCTTTATATGTTCCTAGCTCAGCATTACAAAAAAGTGCTTAAGATAAATATGAACCTTCTAAAAAGAGAGAAAGATCTCAGTGCAATCACCCTTTGCATCCTTCTGACCTTGTGCACTGCTTTGCAGAAGGGAATTTCTTGCTGATGACACCCTCCCTTCTCTCCCCCTTGAATCTGCACACCTCCTGCAATCAGAATGTGCTGAGCTGGTGGGACTGCTGCTGGAATCTAACTGCATACATGAAGGAACAATTGCAGCAGGCTCTAAGTGTTTAATTATTGTTATAACATGGTCTTGGAAACTGTGTTACAGCATCAGTACAGAATTTACATAATTACATTTTCTTAATTCTTATGTTTCGTCATCATTGCTAGTCCTGACATTTATACTATTTAAGATTTCATTACTGAATTAATAGAGTTTACACATATTTTGGCTTAGCTTATTCATCTATATTTTTTGCTGACACCGATTTCTTCCTAAATTCTAGTCCTCTTGCTAACATGAGGGAGGGGCGGGTCAGCTCTCATTTTGTGGTAAGTTTTTAAAGCAACAACCTGTGCCACTAGTCTGTAGGCCTGGCATGAAGCAAGATAAGTGACCCACCCCCTCACATAGGACTCTGGTAGCAGCAGCACAAAAAAAGAACTGAACCCTTCCCCTGCTTTCAATAACCAATGGAGAATTCAGTGGACAGCTGATTTTGTCAACTAAACTGATTCACTGGATGTTGTCATCTGGCAAAAAAAACTGTCACTTAAAGACTGAAGGATACAAGTTTTAACTGAAAACATTAATATTTGATTTTATATAAGCATTTACAGACAAATTCATTTTTGAAAACTGATATTAGATAACTCAGGCACTCTTAATATTTTAAAATAGGAAAAATGCTGCATTCTTATTTCTTCCCTAAAAAGTTCTCAAGTGACAGATGCTAAAGGGCATAATCTTGCTTTTATCATGCAAAACTTTACATTGACAATCAGATATCCTGCACCATTCTCAGTTACATTATCTAACACAAGTGCACAAGTGCAGCAAATACATTGATCTGCATTGCATTTACTAAAAAAGCATGTTTTAAAGCTGACTGTGTACTTTTTTCCAAACTTTGGGTTCTTGTTTCAGTTTAAAAACATATATAAAATTAAGACAAGCAAACAATTACATAATTAAATTAAGAGATTCATAAGCATACCATGTATGAAGAATAGCAGGACAGGCACATATACTCCCACCCACCTGTCCAAATCCCACTGCCTCAACACTAAACACACCTTCATTTCTAACAAGTCAAGAAAGACATAATATTCATTACCCAAACCAAAAATATACCCCAAAAACACCTTATCTGTATTTTTTGGGTATATTTCAGCTTCCCAAATGTATCTGAGATTTTTTGGGAGAACTGGGGGGAAAACCCCCCCCAAAAATCCTGGATGTATTTGGGAATTACTAACAAGACCAGGCTGCCCAGCAGAACCCCAGCAGAGACTACGGTGAGAGTTCTCCATACAGGATCAGCTCCTGGGCGGGCTCTGTTGGGCAGTCTGGTCTAAACTGGACTGGCTGCAGAGCAACAGTAGATCCTGCAGGGAGAACTCTCACCACAGGATCAGCTCCTGGGCGGGCTCTGTTGGGCAGGCTGGTCGAAACTGGGACACTCAGCAGAGCCTGCAAGGAGAGTTCTCCAAGCAGGACCAGCTCCTAAGCTGTTGGGCAGTCCGGTCTAAACCAGGCTGTCCAGCAGAGCCTGCAATGAGAGTTCTCCATGCACTGGCTCCTGGACGGGCTCAGTTGGGCAGCCCAGTAAACCAGGCTGCCCAGCAGAGCTTGAGGGGAGAACTCTCCCCACAGGATTGGCTGCTTGGTGGGCTCTGTTAGGCATTCCAGTTTAAAGGAACTGCACAAAAGAGCCCCAACTGAACTGCCTCTCAGTTGTTTTTAGTGGCTTTACCAGTATTGGGATGTGGGTTTTCTCATGAATCCTGAAATTTTTTAGGGTCCAATAGACCCAAACCGAAAAATGCCGAGGAAAAAAATTGCACACCCCTTTTATTCAGTGTAACCACAGCAACAGTCCTCTGCAGTTTGGATGGTTATTCTACAGCTTTCTTTAGTTAACTTGAGAGTATATTCTATGATGAAGCTCAATTTACTCCACCAACAGTAATGTTGTTTGTGAAAATACATAAAATCCATATTAACCAAGAATCTGATTGAAAGAAAAACATCTGCATGAAAATTACTGGAGATAAATAATACTCAAGGCAGGCAATAAACTGTTATCTGTTAGCATATGTCAAAAAAAATTCCAGAAGAGGCAAGAGGAAGACACACTCACCATTAAACCCTAACACAATAAATGCACATTTATCCAAATCTTTCAGAAAGCAAATGCTAGTTATGAGTACTGACCATCAAGCTCTGTAAGCAGCAATTAAATTAATAAATTAAGCAGTTTAATTTAATTTAAAGTAAATTAAGCTTGAACATGGAACTTACCTTTATACAGTCTTCTACCACATTTAGTTTATATACTGCTTCAAACTGTTTGCGGTCAACTGGACACGAAGCTCTGGTCTGAAAGATTCACAGCTCTTACTATTTAGAATATTAAAAGTAATTTTTCTAAAAGTTATCAAACAAGCATGTTGACTGTCCATTATATGGATCAGACTCAGCACCATGATTCAAACTCAAGTGCATGCATTCTTTTGTTGTCTTCAATTAAATCAACTTGCAAACACTGAACAGTTTAATATCATTTAAAACATTAGCTGATTAACCTATAAGTGCAAATTCTAATCCATAGAGCTGCAAGTGAATGATGCAGGGTTTTTTTTAAAAAAGCTATTTTGGTTTTGGTGTGAAAAAGAAGAAGAGGATTGGATTTATACCCCGCCCTTCACTACCCAAAGGTGTCTCAGAGCAGCTTACAAACTCATTTTCCTTCCCCTCCCCCACAACAGACACCCTGTGAGGTAGGTGGGGCTGAGAGCTCTGTCAGAAACAGCTCTTTTTCAAGAACAGCTCTTATAAGAACTATGGCTTGCCCAAGGTCATCCAGCCAGGTGCAAGTGGAGGAGTGGAGGATCAAACCCAGTTCTCCCAGATTAGAGTCCGTGCACTTAACCACTACACCAAACTGGCTCTCAAAAGAAAATTACTAGTAATAAACAGTAGCTATTTTTCAAATTACTTAAACATTCAATAAAAGACTGCTGGGTTATGGTTTTGTTGATTTTTAAATAAATATGCATGTTACCAAATTAAACCAAATTATCACAGCAAGAACCAATATATGTGGACGTTCTTGCATCTACTTGGTCTCTTCCTCTGGGAAACACAGGTTACCGAATTGCTGGGTCCAGTGCCTCATACACAGCTACTCCTTTAAAATGGCACACACACACCCCAACCAGTATACTTCTTCTACAAGTCTCTTCAGTTTTAAACACAGTTTGCTATATAGCAAAAAGGCATCGCATTTAAGAAACAAAAGCCCAAAGTCCCTTTTGGAACCGTTCTTTGGATTATTGTCTAGTCCACCAACGGGCGGAAAATAAACCACTGTATAACTCTACTTACTCAGAGGAATTTTTAAAAATTACAGAACCTGAAGTTGACCAGCAACTACCTAGACTTACCTCAGCCCATTTGAGGATACACGTCACACAGAATATGTGACTGCAGTTTTCAGGAAAACCAACTTCCTGCTCTGCCAGACAATTTAGACAGATGGGGCATCTGTCAGCTTCTTCAGAAAAAATGCTAGAACAACAGGAACGGTTTTCTTCATTGTCTTCACCTGCTATGAGATGCAGAAGATATCAGTGGACAAAATACATCAAGTTCAGTGTTCCCTCTAAGCTGAGTTAGTGTGAGCTAGCTCACAGTTTTTTAGCCTCCGGCTCACATTTTGGTCTCAGCTCAGGAAGGATGGCTCCAGAGCAAACTGATTTATGCAGCAGCAAAATCGCTCGCTCACAACTTTAACGCCAGTAGCTCACAAAGTAGAATTTTTGCTCACCAGACTCCACAGCTTAGAGGGAACATTGATCAAGTTTTTGTATTATTTTGTTCAAATACATAAATCTAAAAGAAAAGTCAATCCTGAGCACTTTGTAAGTAGAACAGTTAAATCAGAACCTTAAAAAATAAAATTTAGTGTCTGTGGCTCAGATTACAATCCTATTATACCCACTGGCTAGAATCCACCAAAGGATTGCTTCTGCCTTCCTATAGCAGCCCCAAACGCCCCTGACATTCTGTTTTTAAACTGCACAGGAGGTATGGGAAGAGAAAGTTTTATACTCCATGGGTATAAATTTTTCAATCATGGAAACACTTGGGTGGCTCCAAGCCATTAAGTACCCCACAAAACCACCAACAGGAATACAAGAGCTTAACTGCAAAGTACTTCTGTCTTAACCGGGCTGTTGAACATAGAAATTGTCATACTCTGACTATCCACCCAAAACAACGTCCTGACCGGCAGGCACTCCAATGTTCCTGGGAAGTTCACGGACAAGCAAATATATAATAGCAAGTATTGGATAGTTTCAGCATCAGTGAGATGTGAATATTAAATCTACTCAATTTCTGACCTATTCTTGAAGTGGCCACCAAACATACCTTCGACGAGGTTATCAAACACTTTTTACAAGCTATTATAATGTGGTAATCACAATACCCAAATCAATTAATTATATAAATTATTGATCTATGTCAATTTTTAAGAAATACTAATTAATAAAGTACAATGTTACTTCCAAAGACCACTATTAATATCTCGTAAGTCAACAGACCCTTTGTAGGTGACTGTAAAAAAGCTTTCTGATCCTATGATGTGTACTAGCTCTAGCTAGCTACTGCCAGAGGAAATTAGAAGTACACTTCATCCTGCACTGAGCTTGTTTGCAGGGGAGGGAGGGCTAAAAACAAATAAATAAATAAGTTTCCCAGAACAGAACATATTCAATTCCACAGGGTTGGATCTAGAAATCAGGGTGGGAGAGAGCTTAAATTAAATGAAATATTACACAGCATCAGACATTATGTGGTTTCATTATATTATGACACATCTATGAGAATATCCATCCATACATAAGCTACCTTCTGTGTCTTCATGATTTTCATCTTCATTATTTTGTATACATTGCTTTTTATTCTTCATTTCTGCTTAATAAATCTGAAAAATATTGCCAACAGTAATTACATTCCTCCTAATAAGTTAGAGAGCTTAACATCACATACTAAACTCTGCAATAGATACCCAAGGCTGGATTATAGCAACAGAAAAAGTGATAATAAAAATACAAGATATTTCCTCATGAATATTTGCATGTATTTAAGATGCAAGATGAGAAGCAGCCCTAAGCAGTGATTACAGTTTGTGTAATCTTTCCTTATATATAATTGAGTAGTGGGGTGGCAGTTTCTGAACATTTCATACGCTCCTAAATCAGTTGGCTCCATGATGTGTCACTCAGAAGCTGTCCCTATCCACTCGCTGCATTGCTTGAGTCCCGCTCACAGTGCGCTCCATCAGCTATTGGCCCATCAGCCGCCACTCAAGAGTACTCGTGTGCCATTGGCCAGGTGCTGGGTCTGTTCCTCTTCCACGCCCACTCCAGCCACTGTTCCCTGTCAGAATACGCTCTCTCTCCTAAGGAAGACACTTCACCTGCTTGGCTCCTCTGTGGGACTAACTTTTCCCTCAGTGGCTGTTGGTAGGCAACCAAGCTTGGTTCTGTCAGTAAAAAGACAAAGGAACGAAACGCTTTGTACGCCTTTGTGAGGAACTCATTGGGGCCAGTCCTGACTAGGGTTGCCAGCTCCACATTGGGAAAGTCCTACTGAATCCTTCCGCCGCCCCCCAACGCTACCCTCCACAGGATCCCCCCCCCAAATCTCCAGTTATTTCCCTACTCAGAGCTGGGAACCCTACTTTCCCCTCAGTGCCCGATGCTAGGCAACCAAGCTTGGTTCTATCAGTAAAAGGCTCTTTCCACACCTATTTTGGCCTTTGGAAGAAAACTCATTGGGGCTAGTCCTGACTAGGGTTGCCAGCTCCAGGTAAGGAGATTCGGCGTCTAAGAACGCCAATCTAAGGAAGCCAGAGTCTGTAGAGGGGAGAGGCCTCAGCTGAACAAAACACTATAAAGGCCACTGTACAAAGCAGTTAATTTTCTCCATGGGGAGAGAGAGATCTGTTGTCTGGAATTCAGTTGTGATACTACCTGGTGATCTTCAGGCTCCACCTGGAAGTTGGCTACCACAGGCGTAGCAGTCAGTGCTTTAGAGCAGGGTCTGCTAGACCCAGGTTCTTGCTGTGGAAGCTGACCAGGTGATTTTCGACCAGTCACAGACTTACAGCCTAACCGAGCTCACGGGGCTGTTGTGCAAGTCACAAGGGGGAGAATGATGTAAGCTGCTTTGGTCCCCATTGCAGAGAAAGACTACTTTTCCTCCTGGGAAACCATTGTTGCCAATCTCCATGTGAGGGCTGGAGATCCCTTAGAATTACAACTGCTCTCCAGATGGCACTGATCAGTTCCCCTGGAGAATATGCTGGACATCTGTATCCTTACACCCTGCTGAGATTGGCCTCCCCATGACAGCCAATGTGACGTGGCAGTCAGGGCTTCAGAGCATAGTAGAGGCTGCAAGTGAAGGGAGATGGAAAGCTGAAGAGTGAGGGGGGAATAAAGGTAGGCTGATGATTGGCTGGAAAGGAGATAGGGTTGCCAACTCCAGGTGGGAATGTCCTGGTGATTTGAAGGATGGAGCCTGGAGAAGATAAGGTTTGAGGAGGGGTGGGACCTCAGACAGCTACAATGCCATGGACTCCACTCTCCAAACCAGCCATTCTCTCCTGGGGAACCACTGTTGTCAATCTCCAGGTGAGGGCTGGAAATCACTCAGAATTATGACTGCTCCCCAGGAGGGAGGGGGGAGGAGATGGAAAGCTGTAATCAGAGGGGCAGATAATGACAGGTTGATGCGTGGCTGGGAGATAGGGTTGCCAACGACAGGTTGGAAAATTCCTGCAGATTTGAGGGGTGCAGCCTGGAGAGGGTGAAGTTTGAGGAGGGGTGGGACCTCAGACAGGTACAATGCCGTAGACTCCAGCCTTCAAACCAGCCATTTCCTCCTGGGGAACCACTATTGCTGATCTCCACGTGAGGGCTGGAGATCACTCAGAATTACAACTGATCTCCAGGAGGGAGGGCAGAAGTAAGCAGGGCAGATAATGGTAGGTTGATGATTAGCTGGAAAGAAGAAGGGGTTGCCAACTCCAGGTTGGGAAATTCCTGGGGATTTGAGGGGTGAAGCCTGGAGAGTGTGAGGTTTGAGGAGGGGTTGGACCTCAGACAGGTAGAATGTCATAGACTCCACTCTCTAAACCAGCCATTTCCTCCTGGGTAACAATTGTTGCCAATATCCAGGTGAGGGCTGGAGATCACTCAAAATTACAACTGCTCTTCAGGTAGCAGAGATCAGTTCCTCTGGAGAAAATGGTGGACTCTGTGTCATTATACCCTGCTGAGGTCACCACAGCAAACTGGCACTGAGTACCCAAGGCCAGGGCACTCTCCCAGAGCCTCTTTCTAGAGCCAGTTGTATTTATTTCCACAATGGGTCTTATTCCTAGTTATATACCTATCTCTCAACATTATTTGCAACTTAAAATTCTTTGGGAACCTGTATACCCATGGTCCCCAGCGTGGTACCCGTGAGCACCATCACACCTTCCAACACCTTTTCTGGTGCTCACCAAATATTTATAGGAAGCGGGTGGGGCCACATAGGCGTTTTGCCCAGCAAAGCTTCTAATTGGCTGTGCAGATTTTTTAAATGTTGCTTTGGCTGCAGCTGCTTCCACCTCCTGCAGCAGCCATTTTGTAGCAGTCATTTTGTTGCTGCGCTTGCCATGCTATGTTAAAATTCCAAATGTGCCTGCAGGATCAAAAAGGTTAGGGACAGTTTTACAAAGCATAGAACCATAGCACTGAACCAACCGACATTCCCCTAAATGTATTCATAAGTGCAACAAACTCACCATAGCTTATATTTGGCTAGTTTAAAGAATGTTCCTATTAAGTTTCATTTTTGTGGAATAGTCCTACAAATTGTAATACAAAGGTAGTCATACATAGAGTCAACCTGAATGACTGGGTAAAGTGAAAGGAGTACAGCAGCAAAGAGCCATTCTGTTGAACCACTGGATACAGAAAACATTTAGCCTGAAATTTTTCACAGCACAGCAGCCAAAACCAATTCATCTCAAGAGAAAATATGTATTGTCAAGTTTCACTATACTAATGATTCCTGCTAAAGCAGGGATTATCAAACTTTTAAACTTGGGGACTTTTCTAACTCTGCCTTTCCAAACCCTGCTCCCAAAGATGTGATTTCCAAGTGTAGGAATTCCTGTACTCACAACAAAATAGTAATGTCAGTAAACAGCATGTCAGCAAGCTGCCATTGTATGCTGTACATTGTTCTACATGTTCCCTTATGCTCTGGTCATTCCCCCCCACCTGTTTCTTCCGTAGTAGGTGTTTACTGTCTTGGCTTGCTACACTGCGAAACTGCTCAAGGTCACACAGCTGGAGGGGAGAAGGAGTTATGGCATCGCTTGGCTTATCATGTAATTGAAGCCTGAGAAATAGACTTGTGTTGATATTATAGAACCGTTGGGTTCCCAAGGAATTGGGCGCTCGTTTTATCCACCTTCCCGCCAGCGGGAATTGGGCTCATTGGCTCTACCCTGGTTCAAGTTCCTTTATTATGTTTCCCTATGAGATTTGTAGTCATTACTAACAACGCTTGTGTTCCTGATCTAACCATAGCTTTGCAATAAATTCTACTTTGTTCATCAACCGTAGATTTATTTGAATGCATGGGGAATCGGACACAGCACCACCTTCCTCTCACCTCTTCACACATGCTTTCTGGACAAGCAGCAGAGAGTATGCAACTGCTTTAGACACTGAACTAGGAATCTACTGAGAAGCACTTTCCTCCAGATGCTGTTTGCAGAATTCCTACTTAATTTTCATTTGGGATGTGATGGCGTTGAATTTTTAAAAATCCTACTGTGTGCATGCAACTTGTTGAGTATGCCTGGAATGGCTTTTCAGATTCCAGCCAATAGGTGAAATGCGAGAGGCTATTTGCCAACACAGGTATGCATACATATATTTTAATGACTGTCCAGAGTCTCTCCCAACTTGCTAAAATTTATGCCTGCAAGGCAAATGTTTTATATACAAATATAGAAATAACAGTTTACTCCAATAAAAAAGTATAGCTTACAGGTAAAGGAAGAAATGCCAACCTCTGGAAAACCACAAACTCAAACTTATCCTCACTCTAGAATTTAAAAAATAATCTAAAAGAGAGATTGAAGAGGAATTACACATTACCAGGGAACACACAGCATTCCAAATTGTGTTTCCCTATGTATTGCTCCTTCTTGTGTCTCTCTCATATCCCCTCTTGGATGCACACCTTAATGTGGTGAATTGTGTGTGTCAGTGAAGCTGAGCGCAATACTGTAGGGAGTTTCAGCTCTGTCAAGAGGCTAAACTACTAGCAGTGAACTACTACTATGGAATGGTCACAGCTGAGACACCAGACTGAGATGCATCCACCCCTTCAGTCCACATCAGCAGAAGAGAATGAACAGTTCCAATGGTGATAGGGGTTGGAGGAATCCTTGAAGGGTAGCTACTGGGCAGCAGCAGTAGTGAAAGGTGACACTGGTGGAGGATCTATCATAGGCAACAGCAGTGCTACTTCAGCTAACCCTGGTTAGTACTGCATAGAAGAAGGCAATGGTAAACCACTTCTTATCATCTCTTATCTTGGAAACCCTATGAACTTATACTTTGGACAAGAGACTACTGGTAGGACGGAATATGGAGAGACAGAATGGTTCCCAAATGACAAAGTCGTCAGACACTCATGTATTTAATCTCCTTATCTGTTGAATCTATATGCAGAACATATCATAAAGAAAGCAGGATTAGATTAAGATAAAGTGAAAATTGATGGAAGGAACATTAACAATTTGACATATGCAGATGACACTATATTACTGGCAGAAAATAGGGAAAACTTGAAACGAGTCCTGATGAAGCCTAAAGCAGAAAGTGCCAAAGCAGGACTACAGCTGAATATCAAGAAAACAAAAGTAATGATACTGAAGAATAATGCAACTTTAAACCTGACAATAAAGAAATTGAAATTGTTCAAGATTTTCTATTCCTTGACTCTATCATCAGCTAAAAGAGAGACGACAATCAAGAAATCAGGAGACTGGGAAGGGCAGAAGATTGGGAAGGAGCTAGAAAACATCCTTAGGTGTAAGGCTGTGTCACCAGCAACCAAGATCAAGACAATTCATACTATGGTATCCTCCATTACTATGGATGTGAAAGTTGACAAATGCTGACAGGAAGAATTCATGTGAAATGTGGTGTTGGAGGAGAGCTTTATGGATACCATGGACTGCCAAAAAGACAAATAAGTGGATTCTAGATTAGATCATGCCTGAAATTTCACTAGAAGCTAAAATTACCAATCTGAAGTTATCATACTTTGGTCACATTATGAGAAGACAAGACTTACAAGAAAATATAACAATGCTAGGAAAAGTTGAAGGTAATAGAAGAGGAAGACCCAACATGAATTCGAATCAAGGAAGCCACAGCCCTCAGTTTGCAAGACCTGAGCAAGGCTGAAAACGATAGGGTGTTTTGGAGGTAATTAATTCACAGGATTGCCATAGGTTGGAAGTTTGCACAACACTTAAAGCAGTAAGGGGACATTTGTGGGAAGAATCAGTGAATGGTAAGGGGGAAGGCTGCTTAACTTCCCCTACCTATTAATTCTCCACTGTAAAGGTCAAGTATTTGTTTCTTTCCCCTTTCCCAGCTAGGGTTCCAAACAGAAATCAAGGCCAGCTAGAGGCAAACATCCTGGCTGGGGATCACTTCAAAAAGAATAGGGTGGCACACCCCTGCACAGCTACTCACCCCACCCCCCTCTGCATTATCTCAGCAAATGTGGGGAAACAGCATTCATTACCAAGACATGAAAGACAACTGTGCCACACGTGCTATCAGCCTGAAAATAACAACCCTTCCAACACCTTGAAAAAACCCTGATCTCCATTTCTGCTCATTCTAACTTTCAGCCACTGAGAAAATCTTCTACATTACTTTAAAAATACAACCCTGAATTATATATTTTTCTGGGCCTGATTCCCTAAACAATGATTGTAGCTAAAGTGTGTATTGTGAGGGAAAATCGGTTTCGCTTTTATCGTTGTTTCCAGCAACTGTTTTCAGCCAATGATTTTGCAGTCAACTATACCGTGAGAAGCACTCAAAGACCTTCCTGCTCTATTCTATCCACACACAGAAAAGAGTTTGATTAACTGAAGCATGCCATTGTTAAATTTAGTTATTTACATCATTGATACCCCTCCTTTCTCCCCAATGGGGACTCAAAGCAGCATACATTCTCTTCTCCCTCATTTTATCCTCACAGCAGGTAGGTTAGACTGAATGTGCAACTGGCCCAAGGTCACCAACAAAGCTTCCATGACGGAGTGAGGACCTGAACCTGGATTTCCCAGATCTTAGTCTGACACTCTAAGCAGTATACAACACCGGCTGTTATATATCTGTAACATGATTCTAGTGCAGCAAGAAAAGTTAATGTGGAGAAATTAAAGATTTTTCTCATATGTTAATGCTAGACCGGTCTCTGTCAGTAATAGATACTTTATGGCTTCCACACGTAAAGCCACTCATAACAGGATGTCAGACACACAAAATAGAAACAGTAATCTGAGAGTCAGAAAACATTATTTAAAAAACCTAGTAAGCAAGCAAACGTGTAACAGCAAGCTACATCCTGACAACAAAAACTGATTCACAACAGTTTGAAGTTGAAAGTGAAGAGGAGTTAAGGTGCTTTGATGCGCTTCAAACAACTCATGACGCCTTGCTCACAGAAAACAAAAACCTATGGGAATAAAAATCCATCCTGGTTGCATCCATAAATGAACAAGGGAAGGCCACCACTACAACAACATACCTAGTGCACTCACCACATAAGAAACAAGGAATCTTAAAATATTAGAAAATAATGACCAGCTATAACAAACTGTAAACAATGCCAGGGAACTTGTTTCCAAGTTCTGACTGCTTCAGAACACTCTTAAAATGCTTGATTCTCACCACAGCCTGCATTTGGGTGAATTGCTGAGAGCCAGTATGTTAATTCTTGTAATTCAGGCAATAGAAAGTGAAAGTTTCCTCCATTAGGCATTTACCATTATAATGCACATTGGACAGCAACCTTTCCACTTGCTTTCCTTATTGTAATAGCCTGTACATTTATTTAAGAACAAACAACACAACTTACAACCCCTTACAGCTTTTTGTTAAAAGCATCTGATATTATTTTCAGCAGCTTTTCCTCCCTCTACATCCCAGCCAATATCTGGTGTTGAACTTACCCTATGGTAGAACAAATTTAAAGTCCAGTGGCACCTTTTGTTCTACTGCTTCAGACCACCTGGATTTACCCTATGGTGAACAGGCATCTGTTCTCTGGAAGAAATGAACTACCAAACCTAATCTAGAGCTTAAACGGCCTGCTAACATTTCTCCTCAGAGACAGATCAAAATGAACAGTCGTGTTTGTCTATAGCAGCAGAAAAAAGCAGGAGACAAGTTGCACTTTAGAGACTAATAAAAGTCTTTAAGGTGCTACCAGACTCTTGCTTAGTCTTCCTCACGTGTCTGTGAAAAGCCAATTTCCAGAGGTCAAGAATATAGTATAAAACCAGGGCCTCCAGCGAGCAGAGATTTGTATGGGAAATCTTTAAGACAAAGGAAAGCTCAGAAGAGAGTCACTATTTCACCCTGGCCGCTTCACTGTCAGCTAATTACTCCTGCATATCAACGTAGCCAGAGAGCCGGGTTGAATCCTGCCCCTTTCCGGAATTGCCTCGGCTGGTAACTTTAGTTACAGATCGCCAAACCCAGAGAAGGAAACTTTCACTGCCGGGCCTCGCAGCTGCGTGACGATCTTGCCGTCGCCCTCATCTTATTTACAGAGACTTCCCGACTTTCAAAGGGTTCTCCCCGCCCCCGACCAAGGGAAAGGCAGCAGCGGGGGTCTAACATAGCCGTCGCCGTCCCCCCCCCCCGCCACCGTGACGAGGAAGCGGACGCGGCGGCAGAGAAGGCGCTCAACGGCTTATCTGCCTCACAAGGCCTGCCCGCTTCCTCCAGGCCTCCGACAACGGCGCCCGCGCCTTCCCTTTGTTCCCCTCCCCCCATCGCATCAGCCACCCTCCTTCATCTCTTACCTAGCGGCACCTTCAGAGCGAACGGCTGGGGCAGATGCTCCGTTATTGCTGCCTCAACATGGAGGCTCTCGGGCCTTCAGCGCCTCCGCGGCGCGCAGGATATGCCCTCCTTGGAAGCCTCGCGCGACGGCGGCAGGACAAGTAGAAGGAAGTAGGCCGCTTTCCCCTCCTCCCCGCGCGCGTCCTGTTCTGTGCCAGCTCCCTGGTCACATGTCCCTTCGCGGGAACGGTAGAGCATAGAGAGAGCGAGAGCGCGCGCGCGCCCCCCCTCCTCCTCCGCAGACAGAAAGGCCGCACGGCGGCGCTGCCCAATCGCCTTTTGCTGCCTAATAGAAGCGTGAGGGGCAGGCGGAGGCGCGGCGTTACTTACCAGAGAGACACAGGAGAGCGTCTCCACAACTACCCAAGGGCATTCCGGGAAGGTCCTCCCGGTTCCCAGCCCGAGAGGAGGAAAAGAAAAGGACGGGGTGTGAGAGTCATGCGCAAGCGCAATGAGAGCCCGCCCTTCCCGTAGGAGTGATGGTTACGGTAGCCCAGGGGCGGGGGCCGCTCTGGAAAGGGGTTCTGGAGTTATGTTAGCAGAATAAAATTTGAGTCCAGTGGCGCTTTTAAGCCCAACAAAGTTTTATTCAAGGTATACGCTTTCATATGCACCTACACTTCCCCAGATACATTGAAATGGAAGTTATCAGTCCATACATATAGGTAGAGGCTGAGCAGTAAATTAACATACAACATAATGAAGATGTTTAACAGATGCAAAGACCAAACAGGAATAACAAGTTTCGTTTATATGGTCACAATTTGTTTGGATTTAATTCTGGGGGGGAAACATAGTGAAGCAAATAAATATATCAGAATTGGAGCTTGATGTGTAAATGTACCCTTGTTGGGTGATAGTCAGATATTGAAAAAACGGTATTTAGCAGAGATAAAAATGGTCCAGCAGAGCCAGAGTAAAATAATTCAGACTCGGAGTCCATGTGTGATTAAAATATAACGTTTTTACTAAATTCTAGCATGGGAAGGGTAATTGGGATGAAAATAACAACAGAGCAGAATCTGCTACATCCTTACTCTACAAAGACAAAACTAGAAGAGAGAGATTATGGCTACTCTTCTTCTTCAGAACACCAAACAAAGACGGGAAGAGAGCCATAAAATGCTAATACACCTTGACACTTTAGTACCAATCAAATTCCTAGATCAGGGAGAAAATTCCCTGGTATTCTACAGCTAAAGAACATTGGTTACAAGAAAAACATGTGACTTCCTGTGAGTAACATAAACAAACATTTAACCCCAGATATACTGAGTGTTTTCAACTTGTAATACCCAACAACCCTTCTTAATCGTGGAATGCTGATAGTAATTAACTGAGACCCTGTTATGCTCCATCCATCTCCTCTCAAGCATCCTTTTCTTTAAGGTGGGGTGATTGGCTCTGCAGTGTTATGTCTCCCCTGTCACCAGACCAAAGAAATACATTCCAATCTACCATTCCAAATTACATCACATTTACTATTAACTGCATTACATTACAAACACAATTCCTATCTACTATTCCAAATAAGAGATACAATAAAATACAATTTATTATTTTATTTATTAAATTTCTACCCCGCCCTCCGGCCGAAGCGGATCAGGGCAGCTTACAAACAATTTAAAACCAACGAACAGTTTAAAACCAGCAAATACAAAATAAAATGCAATTCATACAATTTCAATACATAACAGTTAGGCTAAATAAATAAATAAATACAGGAGCATCTCTCCCTTATTATAATTGAATAGCAACGTTCTATATGAACGTTCTAAATTTGGCCCCTTTAGTGTTAGGCCGGTGGGACTGCCACTTACCATAACTGCCGACCAATAAGAAGGCGAAGCCCGGTCCCGCCCACACCACCACTGCGAGATGTATCGGAGAGTCAGCCGGCGCCATTTTGATTGTTCCTCTCAGACGACGAGGACTACCGACGCAAACGGCCGCTACTTCTGAAGGTCCGTTCCCCTCCCACCACCCCCACACTCCAGCAGAGGCCTCCGGCCGCAGGGCTCATTTTCCCTCTCACCCCCTGTGACGAAATGGCTGCCAGGCCTTAAAACGGATACCAGCCTGGTAGTTCCTTATGTGTGTGTGTGGGGGTACTCCATAGGGAACAATGGAGCTGCCATACCTCCCTGCCTACACTTCCCAGCATCCCTTGGGTGGAAAGAGCGGGAAAAGAGGGACAGAGCCAAGGGGTGGGGCCAGGGAGAGAATGACTGTTTGGCTCCTGAGGAAAAAAGTCAGTCTCAGCCTGGTCTTCAGCGTGGACGGCAGGCTCAAGGAAGAGCGCAGGTGGGACTCCTGTCACCAGAGACTCTGAGGGCAATCCGGGCCACTATTGACCGTGGTGGAGAGCCAGGAGGGTGGCAGTGCTGGTGGCCAGTTCCGTGGAGAAGGGCTGGAGTTTCTCTCCACAACCGGAGAGGAAAACGCAAATCCTGGCCTGAGGCCGCACTCCACTACCGAAGTAGAGAGGGTGTGTGGTAGGGACAGAAGACTTGCATTTTGATCCTG
>NW_015165234.1:3982437-4002244 GCF_001447785.1 Gekko japonicus
TCTGACTGTCTGTCCCCCCCCCCTTACCGTCCTGTCTCTCTCTCTCCCAACCCCTCTGTCTATCTGTCTTTCTGTCTGTCTGTGGCCTACCCACCCTACCTTTCAAGGGCCCGTTGACTTCTTCCCCCCTTCTACCTTCCTCTCTCTCTCTCCCAAACCCTCTATCTGTCTGTCTCTCTGTGTGTTTGTCTGTGGCCCACCCACCCACCGTACCTTTCTAGGGCCCATTGACTTCATCCTCAACGGGCTTTGCAGCTAGTCCTGTAATAAAGTGCTAGTGCGGCTCCACCGGAGCAATCAGTTTTTATTGGAACGCTTGGCGAAACAGCTCCGTTTTTACCGCTCTACAGAACTAAAATAAAGAGGCTGTATGGTCCTTCTTGGTGAGAATAGAGATGTAAGAACTGGATGAGATTAGCACATGTAGTGAGATAAGAAATTAAGTCGGGGGGGGGTGTTCTGAGTGTTGTAATAATGATTTTCCTTTCCAGTCTGTTACTGAAGTTGCTTTGCAATAAAACAGCTACTTTGAGGTCACCCACCGAATGTCCTGGAAGACTGAAGTGTTCTCCTACAGATTTTTTGGTCTTGTGATCCTTGATATCAGATTTGTGTCCATTTATCCTTTGGCATAGATTTTGAGCTGTTTGTCCTATGTAGAGCTAGACCTAGCTATACCTAGAATGGGCTGAGCTTGCTTCTCTAGAACAATAGCTCGCCTGGATCCAGGAACTAACCAATAAATAAGCAGTGTAATGTAAATAGCCTATCAATGGGAGTGTGTGTGTGTTGGGTGTGATGTTTTGCATGCTTATAAGCAGGGCTCCAGCCCTGCTTGCTTGTCTTGTAGTTTGCTGAAATCACCTAATAAACCAGAGCTGATCACTGCTATGCATCTAGAACCCAGTATTTAATATTGGCGACAAGGATGGGATCCTGTTGAGCCAGCCCAGTGCCCACCAGCACTGCACCGAGCTCCAGTGCTACATGCATCACATCACTCCCAGGACCATGGCTGCTGCTCCAGAACACTTCGACACATTCAATGCCACCGCAGAAGACTGGGAGTCTTACCTCTCCCGGTTCAAGTTCTTTCTTGAGTCCTCTGGGATTGAGGTGGCGGCAAAGAAGCGCACCACCTTCTTCCGAGTCTGCAGCTGCTCAACCTTCAAGATCACCTGTTCGCTGATTGCTCCAGCGGAGCTAAAGGACACTGAGTACAAGACAATTTTGGATCAGTTAAAGGAGCACTTCTCTCCAAAACCATCCATCATCACTGCCCACCACGTGTTTCACACTAGGAACCAGGCCACAAACAAACCAATCACAGTCTTCGTTACAGCTCGCTGACAGATCGCCCAGCACTGCAACTTTCATGACCTCGAAGACACAATTCGTCACTAGCTGGTCTGTGGCTTGAGGGATGAGCGGATTCAAAGGAAGCTCCTCGCCAAAGGCGATCCCAAATTCGAGAAGGCCATAGAAGTGGCCCTCACCATGGAGGCTGCTGATCAGTTCACTGCTGAGGTCCAGCAAGAGAAAAACCTGCTATCATCGCGGAGGCCTACCACCGCAGCCCACCACGTGGACACATCCGAGGAGGAAGACGAAGAGGTCCTGCAACTCCAGCGTCCCACATGCCACAACACTCACCCGTCTGCACTGCCACATGCCATCGACACTGCCACATCGACAACATGCACCAGCTGTGGGGAGCCCCACAAGTGGCGGTCCTGCAGGTTCCAGGATGCCATGTGCAGGAACTGTGGAAAAGTTGGCCACCATCACCCGAGCCTGCCGTGCCAAGGGTAACCAAAGGCGACCGACAGCAAACCTGGCCTCCACGCACACCGTGGAATTGCACTCCACCTCCGTCCAGTGACAGCAGGTACTGAACTTGCCCCAGGACACCACCAATAAAATTACAGTGACTGTCCTTATCGAGGGAAACCCCTGAACGATGGAGTTTGACACGGGGTCCTCCATCTCCATAATTTCAAAGAACACTTTTAAGAGACTCTGTCCAAGGGGGCCCCCTCACCTTAGGCCTGTGGGTTTCACCCTGCGGGACTTCCAAAAGAATGAAGTGTCCATAATAGGGGAGGGCAAGTTCCAGGTACAGTACCACAATTTTGATGGACTTTTGGACATGCTGGTGGTGGGAGACAGTCGCACGAGTCTCCTAGGACTCGCCTGGTTCACGCCCCTGGGGTACCGAGTGACTGGAATGCACTACGTGGCCACGAAAGACTTTTAGTGGGTGTGCAATGAGTTCCTGGCGGTCTTTGATGGGACGCTTGGTTGCTACACTGGACCTCCCGTCTCGCTACAGCTCAACCCAGAGGTGCGGCCCATATGGTTGAAGGCAAGGCATGTCCCATTCGCGTTAAAGCCTAAAACAGACGTGGAGCTTGATCGGCTAGTGGCCCAAAGGGTTTTAGAGCCAGTTCCACATGCTCTCTGGGAAACCCCTATTGTGACGCCGGTGAAGCCCAACGGGGACGTCCGCATGTGCGCGGACTGCAAATGTACTATAAACAAGGCGCTGTAGGACCACTCCTATCTGGTCGCAGTAGTCAGCCATGACCTAGCCTCTCTAGCAGGCGCCAAGATCTTCGGTAAGCTGGACCTAGCTCAGGTCTACCAGCAGCTCCCAATGGATGATGCAACTATGGAAGCCCAACTATAGTGATGCACAGGGGTGCGTTCCGGGTGTGGCGGCTGCAGTTCGAGGTCAGTGTAGCCCCGGGAATTTTCCAGAACCTAATGGACTCTCTCCTTAAATGAATTCCCTGGGTGCAGCCCTTCTTCGATGACCTTTTAATTGCTGGCCCCACTGATGAGGACTTCGCCATGAGGCTGCACACCATCCTGCAGCGGTTCCAAGCAGCCGGCCTCAAGGTGAAGTGGGAGAAATGCCTCCTGGGGGTTCCGCAGGTCGAGTTCCTGGGCTTCTCCGTCAATGCAGAGGGCATCCATCCGGCACCAGACAAGGTGTGTGCTAAATTGGGCAAATTGGACACCGGCCGATAGTTGGCCAATTCGGCCAGGTCCAGAGATGGCTTTTTTAAGAGAGGGCGGACCATCACCTCCTTGAGTGCTCCGGGGAATCGTCCCTCAGTAAGGGACTTGTTGACAATCTCCCGCAGAGCACCTCGAAACCCCTCATGACCCGCCCTAATGAGCCAGGAGGGGCACGGATCAAGGTCGCATGTGGTTGGGCGCACAGAAACGAGCAATCTGTCAGCTTCGTCCAGGCTGAGTGGGCCAAAGCCCTCTAAACCCGGTACCGAAGCCTCGCAAGAGGCCTCGAGTTCGCTCACTGTCTCAATCATGGTGGGGAGGTCGCGGCAGAGCGTCAAGACTTTATCTGCGAAATAGCTCACAAAAGCCTCACAACCAATATCCAATTCCCTATCATTTTTCCTGCCCTATAGCAGGTCTGTCAGAGACTGAATCGTACTAAATCATTGGGCCAGGCGTGAGCTTGCAGATGCAATCTCAGCTGTGAAGAAATCCTTCTTAGCAGCCTTGGCTGCCATCTCATAGGATCTCATAAACATCCTATAGGATGCTCTTGACACCTTGTCGCGACCGCGCCGCCGCCGCCTCTCTTGTGGTCTCAGTTCTCCCTTCACCAGCCGCAGTTCCTGGGTATACCAAGGAGCCTGCCTCGGACGAGTCAGGAGAGGATGCCTGGGAGTGATCTTGTCAATGGCTGTGGAGAGCCGGTCTTGCCAGTCCTCCACCAGCTCATCCAATGAGCCACCAGGGGGCCTCGGATCCCGCAGAGCCATCTGAAGCTGCAACGGGTCCATCTGGTTTCGCGGGCGAGCATAAATCTGCTCGCCGCCTACAACAGGTCAGGGTGGAACATTCAGACGGGCCTTCAGGGCCAGGTGGTCAGACCATGGCACTGCTTCGGCAGAAATCTGATCCACCGCCACCCCCGCCGCAAAGATCAAATCGAGCATGTGACCGGCCGGATGTGTGGAGGCCGATACAGACTGCAAGAGTCCCAGCGCCGCCATGGATGACACCAGATCCGTAGCCCAGCTCGAGGTCGCGTCCTTGGCATGGACGTTGAAATCACCCAGGACAATCATTCTAGGGTGATCCAACGCCCAGCCTGATACGGCCTCAAGCAGGGACGGCAGGCTACTGGCCGGTGCATTAGGCAGTCGGTACACCAGCCAGATAGCCACACTCTCCACAGCCTCCAACATCATACCGACCCACTCTAAGCCCGCAATCTCCTTGGTTTCTTTGTATTTTTATCCTTACTTGACTTCTCCTCTTGCTCTTCTGACTCTGCCCTCTCTTCTTCTGATTCATTTTCTTCACCATCTTCCTCTTCTTCTCTCTGCCATCCTAATTCTTCCCCATATTTTTCAAGAAAGTTATTGACTTTAAAGATAGAGTCTAACCTTTGTCTTTTGGAACTATAATTAAACAAAACACCTTCGGGTATGAGCCACCTAAACATTATACCATTATTCTTCAACAAATTGGTCAGAACTCCATAACTTTGTCTCTTTTCTCTTACACGCCATGGCACTTATTTTAAAAATGTAATTTCCGCACCTTGAACCATTACACATTTCTCAGTTGTGGCTTTTAGTATTTTATCTCTCATATTTCTTTTATAAAATGTTATATGGGCCTCTCTTGGTACCTTATTTCTTCGAGCATACGCAGAGTTTCTTCTGTAGACAACTTCAATTTTGAATACAATTTCTTCTTGTGTTCCAATATCTAATCGTTGAGCTAATTAGTGTGAAAGTTCATCTTTCATGTTTTTATCCATACTTTCTGGAAAGTTCTGGCACCTTAAAATTAAAGCCACCTTGTCCATTTCCAAATGAATCAACAATTTCTCTATCTTTTCATTTTTCCCCTTCAGCTCTTGAATCTCATATTCAAGATCTTGAACTCTTTCTTTTGTTTTGGTACTTGATATAGCAATTTTTAGTATTTCCTGTTTATTTTCATTTATTTGCTTCTTAATTTCATCTTTCTCTGACTTGATTTGTTCTGTTATTTCCTCCATCTTTAACTTAATGGGTTCTATTTCTTTATGGATGAATGGTATCAATAAATTTTCTATAGTGGTTTTCATCACCTGTGCTATGTTTTCCTGGATTATTTTGTTTCACTCCTTTGTGTTTATCTGAGTCATGCTCATTGTGCTGATTTTGGACTGTATTTGTGTACCTATTTGCCCTGGTGAAGGTATTGAGTGTTTTCTACTTCCACTGCTTCCTGTTGCTATGTGCTCTTCCCCCCCCCCCATTTATTCAATAATTTTTATTTTTAAATTCTTAGGTCTTAACTCCTTTCCTATTCTCTTGTCTCAAAATTAGATTAACTTAAATTTATGACTGAAGGTAGTTAGTAGTTTCGGTTATCAACCTCTCAATATGCACTGTCAGTTCCTTTTGTTGCCAAATCCAAACAAAACAGACCTCCCAGTAATCACACAGCCAAGAAAACAAGACAAAACTGGGGCCAATATAGAACCAATAATACACTCTAAAACATGAGTAGTATGCTGAATACAATTGCTTTATACTAGATAGTTACTATGAAGTATACAAAATTTCCTCAAATATTTACAACAATAAGAATACAATAGAATGTCAGTGGCTGCCAACAGCCTCAAGATAACAGTGGAATTCCTAAACAGTTACTGTTGGCAGTCAAAAAAGTATAAGGCTTAATGAGCTAAAAGCTACTGGAGCTTGACGAAGCAGCCGGCTTACACTTGGTTTCGTCTAGTGACTTCCTCATAAACAGCTTAACTGATGTTGTATATAAATTTTCTTAATATGTGTATTTTCCTGGTTTTTAAGATACTTCTCTAGAGTTGCTACCTTTAATATAGGGACTAGCCCTTATTTCCTTGGACCATATCTCCTATGGGACCTGTCCTTGATAGACTAAGCTTCGTAGCCAAAGGTCTCTCTGTCAGAGATTGGCAACAATGGTTCCCCAGGAGGGAATGGCTGGTTTGGAGGATGGAGTCTATGGCATTGTACCTGTCTGAGGTCTGACCCCTCCTCAAACCTCACCCTCTGCAGCCTCCAACTCTCAAATCTTCAGGAATTTCCCAAATTAAAGTCGGCAACTCTATCTCCTTCCCAGCCAAGCATCAATCTGCCATTATCTGCCCCTCACTCTTTAGCTTTCTGTCTCTCTCCCCCACACACACCTGCAGGCTATACTGCGCTCTGAAGCCCTGACCGCTACCTCACATTGGCTGTCATGGGGGGCATCTCAGCAAGGTATAAGGACACAGAGTCCACCATTTTCTCCAGGGGAACTGATCTCTGCCATCTGGAGAGCAGCTGTAATTCTGAGCGATCGCCAGCCCTCACCTGGAGATTGGCAACAATGGTTCCCCAGGAGGAAAAGTAGTCTTTCTCTGCAATGGGTACCAAAGCAGCTTATATCATTCTCCTCTCCCCCTTTGACTTGCACAACAAACCTGTGAGGAAGGTTATGCTGTAAGTCTGTGACTGGTCGAAAATCACCCAGTCAGCTTCCACAGGAAGAACCTGGGTCTAGCAGACCCTGCTCTAAATCACTGACTGCTATGCCTAGGGTAGCCAACCTCTAGGTGGAGCCTGAAGATTGCCAGGTATCACAACTGAACTCCAGACAACAGATCTCTCTCCCCCCGGAGAAAATTAACTGCTTTGGACGGTGGCCTCTATGTCATTCTGTTCAGCTGAGCCCTCTCCCCTCCCCAGACTGGCTTCCTTAGAAACAGAATCTCCCTACCTGGAGCTGGCAACACTAGTTAGGACTAGCCTCAATGAGTTTTCTCCCAAATAGGTGTGGAAAGAGCCTTTTACTGACAGAACAAAGGCCCCGGTCACACGGGCAGGAAACTGCAGAGGAGAAGCGTGGCTGTTTGCCCTGGGGCAAACTACTGCACAGTTACGTGATCAGACCTCCTGTGGAGGTACCGTGGAGGTTCCATGGAGGTTCCATGGCAAGGGAGAGGTGCCGATCACAGGACAAGCCGGCGCGCAACGAAGAAGCGCGCGCCGCGGCAAACTGTTTTTTTAGTTTTGTGTACATGACAAATGTGCATGCTCCGTTGGGTGCACATGCGCATCCACAGAGACTTGGAAAAAAAACCAACACCTTATTTGCAAGGGGACATGGGCGGGCGCCGGATGCCACCGGAAACGCGATCAGACGCCCGCCCTTGCCCCGCAGTTTCCGGAAACTAGTACCTCCAAGGTACTAGTTTTTTGCCACGCAGTTTCGGCTGGAAGCCCCGGTTGAGCCACGGGAGTGCTACGCTTCCCAGATGTGCTGGTGAGATCGCGCCCGGAAACTCCGGCTGTTTTCCGTCTCACTTGTGTGGCTTCTGTTACGTGTGACCGCAGCCTAAGCTTGGTTGCCTAGCAACAGGCACCGAGGGGAAAGTAGGGTTCTCAGCTCTGAGTAGGGAAATACCTGGAGATTTGGGGGGTGGATCCTGTGGAGGACAACGTTGGCGGGGTGGAAGGACTCAGCCGGAATTTCCCAACCTGGAGCTGGAAACCCTAGAGGACTGACTCCAATGAGTTCCTCACAAAGGCCTCGAAAGGGCTTAATTTCTTTGTCTTTTTACTGACAGAACCAAGCTTGGTTGCCTACCAACAGCCACTGAGGGAAAAGTTAGTCCCACAGTGGAGCCAAGCAGGCGAAGTGTCTTCCTCAGGAGACAGAGCATATTCTGACAGAGAACAGTGGCTGGAGTGGACGGGGAAGAGAAGCAGCTGAGTGGCGGCTGACGGGCCAATGACTGATGGAGCGCACTGTGAGCGGGACTCAGGCAACGCAGCCAGTGGATAGGGACAGCTTCTGAGTGACACATCGCGGAGTCAACTGATTTAGGAGCATGTGGAATGTTCAGAAAGTGCCACCCCACTACTCAATTATATGTAAGGAAAGATGGCAGAAGATGGATATGGAGCTGGGCTGTTATAAGACTGGAGAGTCAGCCTCGATCCAATCCAGTAGAGACTTGCAAAAATTTGCTTAGCCCTGTCTGGAGTAGAGGAGCCGTGACATAACCAATCTGGATGACTTTCTCCACTGAAGAGAAGAAACTTTCAGGTAGATTCCAATGTTTCATTTGCAGGCTAGTGAATGTCTGTTGCTTGGTGACACTGGGTACAAGGTAACTGTGAGCTCTGAGGACAAAATACACCCTTATTATTAGCATGTTAGAAACTCTGCTGTGAAGGGGGGAAAGTCCCTGTGTTTAGAGCAATGGGAAAACACAAGATAGGAAATAACTGTCTATGGTTTATGTTAGGTGTGTGGCCATATGGTCACACGTAGAACAAACGTGATGTGTATTAATCTTTCTAAAGGCACTGTTCTCCACTCTGTGGCCGAAATTAACAGGTGCTATTCTGAAATATATTCACAGGCTTTGGTGGTAGAGATCCTTTTCCTTCACTCCTTCCATAAAGTTGCTGTTACCCATGAAGATACCTTAGGATACAAAGAGCTATTGATCACTGTAAACACACTGAACAAATTATGCTATAGTTTTCTAGTAAAGCTATGCACAGAGTATAAGTACCAGTAAATAACAAGCACTGTTCTCTTCATTAGAATTTTTGATGTAATTTCTTTAATACACAGCTAGTGTGGCCGCCTTGAGCAAGATGTCTGGAAAGGCGGGATATAAATATAAACAATAAATTAAATAAATAAATAGTGTGCTGGATCCATCAGTAGATTTCCAGTATCAGAAGGGGGGGAGGACTTTTGCTGACTCCTCCTTTTCATGGCAGATTCACCCATCACACTGTTCCTGAGGGTCCCCTGTCCCCACAGAACAGCATGTCAGGGGGTGTGAGAAAGTTCCAATCTGCTGATGGAAATTTGTTTCGGGATTTTATATTGGCATACATTTTCCTATATTTTTATGGTCCTGGTTCAATGAAATTCCTTGTATGATTTTCATGCTGCAGAATATTGAAGAGTTAACAGTATTGCCACAAGATGGCAGTACATCACATTGTCTGTTTACTGGTTCATTTATATAGGGGATTTTTCCTGTTGTAAGCGGCTTTGGGTCTAGGGTTGCCAACCTCCTGATGGTGGCTGGTGATCTCCAGGAATAATCTCCAGCTGACAGAATCAGTTTCCCCTGGAGAAAACAGCTGCTTTGTAAGTTGGTCTGTGTGACATTATACCCTGCTGAATTCCCTCCCATCCTCAAACTCCACCCTTCCCAGGCTCCACTCCCAAAATCTCCAGGAATTTCCAAGCCAAAGCTGGCAACCCCACAATTGGGTCCCTTTTGAGAGAAATGAAAATGATAATTCATACTGTTTTTCTTCAAAACTAGTGTAGGTTGAACCACAAATTTCTTAAAAATTTAACCAATGGTTATGACTGTGAATTGACCTTGTGGTCAACCCTAGAAAGTCCCACAAACTGGAGATGGGAGAAGAACCTGTTTACAAAGAAATGGGGCCTGTCAGCCTCAACCTTTGAAAGAGTAACTAATGTACTGTGTTCAGTCCTGTGTCGATACATCGATGCCGACAGTCGACGTTGAAGTTCCAGAAGCGGGAAGGGGAACGTCCGAAGTTGTTGTAGACATCGAAGCATGCCCAGACGTCTCCAGAGGAGAAGTAGATTGTGGCGAAAGGGCTTTTTCCATGAGCGCCGTATGCAGCCAAGCCGCTCTATTTTTTTGCGTTTGATTAAAAAATTTTTGCAATGAGGGCACGAAGAAACACGGTGTGATTCCCTGAGGCACAATAAACAATGAGAGTGTCCATTGGAGGGGGAAATCTTAAGTCCACAGGACTTGCACCGTTTAAAGAAGCCCCACCGCGCGACCATAAGCTGACGGAGAGGAAAAACATTCTTTCCAAAGGTTGGACCTGAAAGAAAAATCTCTAACTAAAGGAAAAATAAAGAAAAATGCTAACTAACGCAAGAAAAGACAAGGCCAAGGCAAATACTTTACCGACCGAAGCAAGGCGTCCTACCAGTGCGGCGGTCAGAAAAGAACTGGTGGGATCTGTGTCATGCGCAGTGGAGCCTGGCGCGTGACCAGGGAATGGGGAGCATCCAGAGCCCATCTAGAGAACTAACCAATTCTTAAAGAAAGCTTTGTTGCTATCTTGTTATTTTAGTTGCCCTTAGTCTCAGTCACACTTCAATGTGTACTCTCTGATAACACTAATATATATTCTCTTCATGCCTGGGGTGGGAGGGGGGGATTTTACTTGGGTCTCCTCACAGGTAAGAACCTTGATGGTAGGGCTTCTTGAGCCCGGCGCGGGTTCACCCCGGGTCCCCTTTGGTTCTTACACATTCTGTTGTTTGCCACACTTAATGTTTTTGGAAAGTTTGTTAATGATTTTATTTATTGTGGCATTGATCTTTAGCTGGTTTCTTTATATGGGTGGGAGGGTGAGGAGGGGATATGGTTAATCAATTTGAGAAGGTCATGTACAATTCAAGGAGGGGGAGGGGGAGAGGGTGGGCTTGCATAATGCAATTATTAATTAATTTTATATATTTAATGATTTATTCTAATGAATTTGAATGGTTAATTGATATGCAAAAACTTGAAAGAAGTAATACATTCTCACTTTGTTATGATGTTGTTTACTAAGCATGGGAGGGACACTAACCTTTCTCTAAGTAACTATACAAATGTGTTTAGCATTGCTAGAGGTTATTCTTTTACTGTCCATAATGAATTCCTAAGAAAAATTATTATTATAATGAAACTATTCAACTTTTATTTCTCAGGACTTGAAATATTCTTGTGGGGTCTTGAGTTTGGCAGATTAGAATTTATGAGGTCTTTTACTACGTGTGATGTATTTGAGTTTCAGTTATTTGCCGTCTATTTCTTAACAACAGTATGGCATCTGCATTGAATATTTACTCTATTAACTGTAGGGGGGGGAAATAACTACATTAAAAGAAGGAGGGTGGAATCAGTGTTGCTTAAAATGCAGCCTGACATCATATGTATGCAAGAAACGCATCTTGCAGCTAACACCAAAAATATATTTAGATCTAGACGATTCCCATTTCAATACCATCCCGCCAGTTCTACAAAGTCAAGAGGAGTAGCAATACTCATCTCCAACAGATTTGACTTCCAATTTGAAAATACTTTGGTAGGTCAGAGAGGCAGGTTCATCTTTATCACGGGATTATTAGACAATAAACTTATAACTATTGCTTCGATACATGCCCCTGATGAAGGCCAACTTAAATTTTTGGAAGACACATTGAATCAACTATCCGCATTCGCTATGGTTGATATCATTGTTGGAACGGATCTAAACTATGTCGTCAACTTAGATTTAGATAGATCCAAGTCTAACGCTAAGGCAAAACTTAAATATAAGACATCCCCTGTTACGGGTTTGCAATACTTACTGGATAGATTTAACCTTCTAGATATGTGGCGTAAGTGCCACCCTACGGATAGGGACTATACATATTTCTCGGCACGCTTTCAGATACATACCCAAATTGATTTTATTCTCATCTCAAATTCTCTCTCCAAAAATGCAATAAACTCAGTTATATCAGTCCTCAAATATACTCTGACCATGCTTGGGTAATGGGAAGAGTGGAATGGAATAAACTTCATAATTCACAAAGACAATGGAGACTAAACTCATCAATTTTACTAAATGAAACGATAAAGTCAGACACTGAATCAGCTTTGAAACAATATTTTAATGAAAACACAGATTGTGGTGTGTCAAACCCAACTCTGTGGGATGCAATGAAGTCAGTGTTGCGGGGTTGTATAATCTCCACCACATCTTTCTATAAAAAACAAAAAGAGGCCCTGAGATTAGAATTTATAAGAAAAATTGAACAACTAGAAAGCATTCATAAGGCTACTGGCAGTAAAAAGGTGTATAAAAAACTCTTGATCGAGAGACAAGCCTCAGAGACGCTCAAGACTTCTCAGATAAAACACAATATTACACATTTAAAGCATAAATTCTGGTCTAAAACTCCAAAGCATCTACGGTTGTTAGCTTGGAAAGTCCAAAAAAGAAGCACCCCAAAATTAATTAGAGCTATTAAAGATGTCAAAGAAAATCTCTGTTCAAAAGACACACAAATAGTTAAGCTGTTCCATGAGTATTATTGCTCACTCTATCAAACTAAACATCCAAGCCCAAAAGCAATACTGGACTACCTACTAACAAAACACCCTCTTCCTCATCTTGAAAAGCAACACAGGGAAGCAGTTGAATCTCCAATCACATACCAGGAGGTTCATGATATCATCAGATCCTTAAGAAACTTTAAAACACTGGGCAATGATGGGTTCCCGGCTGAATTTTATAAGTCTTTTTCTCATATCCTCATTAGTTCACTTGCTAACGTATGCAACGATATCTTAAACGAAAATATCTTACCCTCTTCATGGACCGACTCAACAATCATCGTTATCCCAAAACCAGGTCAAGACACCACAGAACCAGCATCACCACAGCATCATTAAGCATAATCACCATCCTTGTTGTAGACTTTGCTCCTGGACAATCAGCCCAGCTGGAATCACAATATGCACGCAAATTCAGTTGCCCTGACACTCTTAAATTCAGACTGTATTCTAAAGTACCTTTGAGATATCTGAGCACTCTCTTAGCTGCTGACCAATCTCATTGGTAAGGACATTGCATCTTTTGACAAAGCAAATGAACCGTGTAACAAATATCAGGTCTAGTCCACATGGCTAGATACAACAGCGATCCCACTAGGGATTGATACCTGGTCATTAGGCTCCTTCAGATAACCTATATTCATGGGAGTAGAAACCACCTTAGCATCTTTCATGTCATATTCAGATAGCAGTTTAACAATCTTATCCTTCTGACTTAACTGGTAACATCCATCAGAATCTTGTGTCACAGTCACACCCAAATAATTTTTAATTGGACCAAGATACTTAATCTTGCAAAAACTTTGGGCCACACTTTCAAACCATTTTAACTGTGAAGCAGTGTCATGAATAACCAGAATGTCATCAACAAAAATAAGAATTGTTACATCAGATGTTCCTTGTGAATATGCAAGGATCTGCCACACTCTGCTTAAACCCATACCTTTGCAATGCAGAAGATATGTAGACAAACCATTGCCAGCTGGATTGTTTCAGCCCATATAAAGCTCTGTTTAGCTTGAGCACCAAACCTTTGTTGTCATGTTCAAAACCTGAAACCTGTTTCATGTAAATGGTTTCCTCTAGAGTAGCATGAAGAAAAGCAGTGCTAACATCAAAATGCTGTATCAGCTTTCTCTGAATTCCTGCCTGACATAGTGCTACCTTAAAAGATTCACTGCGCATTGTGGGAGCAAACACTGAATCATAATCCAGACCATAAATTTGAGAATATCCTTGCGCCACGAGAATACTCTTGTGCCATTGCCTTATGTTGCAATGACCCATCCTGCAAAGTTTTCAACTTAAACAGCCACCTGCAGCCAACTACATTTGAGTCAGAAGGCTTTTGCACCCAGGTAAAAACCTCATTGTCAATTAAGGCGTTGTACTCTACTTGCATAGCATGTAACCAAGGTTTCCTTTCTTCCTCTGGTAAAGAGAAGACCTTGTATGAGCAGGGCTCATTAGCATTAACATAATTGATTACCGACTGAGTAAACCCATAACGTTCAGGAGGAATACCTTTTGTAGAACGATTAGACACACGAACAGGCTGCGAATTCTTTTGAGAGTCTGCCTGTGAAGCTTGTCTCTGAGGAGAAACAGTTTCACTTTTCACCTCCGTCTCAGAGCCTGTGTTAACTGTGTCAGTGCTGGATTCTGTTAAAGGTAGTATTGCCTGAGGAGACTCCTCATAACCATGCAATCTTTTCCAATTGCCATTTTCACATACACTTGCAGATCTACTGTAACACATTTTGTTATGTTCATCACAGAACCTGTAAGATTTCATATTTGGCTGATAACCCAAAAATGTAAGTTGTTTGGTTCTGGCACTCCCTTTCCTCCTTAACTTGCAAGGGATGTGCACCCAAGCTTTCATACCAAATACCCTTAGAAAACTTAGGCTTGGATCCCTGTTATACAGGACTGTGTAGGGTTGTCTATAGCTCTGGTCCACAACCTGTTAGACAAGTAACATGCAGCACACATGGCTTCTGCCCAAAAACTCATTCTTAGACCAGCATCAGCCAACATGGCATGCATCATGGTTTGGAGAGTAGAATTTTCCTTTCAGATAAACCATGTTCCTTTAAAAAAAAAATATTTATTAGGTTTTCAGACTTTACCAAACATACACACATATAAACAACAACAACAAACAGATACACATATAGACAACAACAACAAACCTACACCAATACCACAACTATTTTCTTTCCATATCACATTGATCAAACATTTTGGTTAAATACATGGTTTATACATTCTCTCTATCCTCAAAATTACCAATTAACATTACACATTGCATAACTCAAGGTCTTAATTACATTTCATCCAATAATTTTATCACCTAAATCACTTATTTCCCTTTCAATCTGGATTTAAGGAAAATATATGCTAGAAATAATAATAAAAGGGTTTTTCATCAACTGGAATATTCACATCTTCATCACCTGCAACTTTCATCTTGTTATTTCTTCCCATTATCATTCCCCAACCTAAATACCATAACCAAGTTTATTTACTTAACTTTCAACTGAAATAATTTTCTTAAACAATCTACATCATTTATACATTCTCTCTATCCTCTTAATTACCAATTAACATTACACATTGCGTAACTCAAGGTCTTGATTACATTTCATCCAATAATTTATCACCTAAATCACTTATTTCCATTCAATCTGGATTTAAGGAAAATATATGCTAAAAATAATAATAAAAGGGTTTTTCATCAACTGGAATATTCACATCTCCATCACCTGCATCTTTTTATTTCTTCCCATTATCATTCTCCAACCTACATACCATAATCAAGTTTATTTGCTTAACTTTCAATTGAAATAATTTTCTTAGACAATCTACATCATGAAGATACTTCTAATGCCCACAATAGATTCCACCCCAACTACAAATAACCAATTATATTTTTAATAAAGATTTATATATAACCTCTCTCCCAGTTTTCAAAAGTCTCATGTTAAGCGAGCTTATAATTATATATATTAAATAAAATAATAATAATAATAATAATAATAATAATAATATGTTACTAACAATAACATGCTCTCTCCTTCTATCCTAAATTTTGTTTAGTCTTAATTATCATTTTCTCCATCAAATATTGCCTATTCTTGAATTTCCTCTTCACTTTCTACTCAAGTTTCCAAAACTATATCCATCTACCTTCTTTCAAACATTTCCATCCTGTTATACTTCTAGTCATTCCCCATATATTTACAACCAACTTATATCAAGATATATCTAGTCAGTAACACTCATTACAATGACCCTATGCTCTATTTCCTTTTTATTTTGATTTTCCCCATTTTCTTGCAAATGTCGTGGATCTTTGTACTCCTTTAACTTAATTTCCAAAAAGCCTCTTCCATATTTGCTTACATCCTCATTCAGTTGTTTGGAACCTTCAGATTTCTTTGCACCTTTCTTTATTTTTCCCCTCTTTGCTAGTTTCTTTTTTCTCCAAGGAGGCTTAAACCGACGCCTTTTTGTCCCTCCCATGTTCCTGAGGAGAAGCTGTATTGGTTACTCTCTTTACCACACTATTGAGCCTTAACCACCGATCAAATTGATCTGACATAAATTCCCCACCTTGATCCACCTGTATAGCTTTAAGTGGAGTTGCCAACTGCTTCTGAACACACTTAGCCCAATCCTTGAACATGGTAAACGTTTCAGATTTATGCTTCATAGGAAATACCCATGAAAATCTACTTTTGTCATCTGAGTACATTTTGCCACTCTGAGTACATGAGGCATTAGATCCATGATTTTCCAGCAGGCAACCAGAGAGTGGGAGGGCTTCTGGTGTCCTGGCCCCACTGCTGGACCTCCTGATGTGTGACACAGAGTGTTGGACTGGAGGGACCACTGGCCTGATCCAACATGGCTTCTCTTATGTTCTTATGTCTGGCGCAGTGATGCTCTGGATTCTTGGTGCTTGGGGGGCAAGAGTGGGTGGGCTCCTGGAGTTTTGGCCCTGCTGGTGGACCTCCTGAGGGCACCTGGGTTTTGTCCAGAGTTTTCTCTAAGTGCAAGGTAACTAACAGTTTTTTAGCCTCCGGCTCATACATTTTTGTCTTAATTCAGGAAAGATGCCTCCAGAGCAAACTTGTTGGGTATTACATGTTAAAAACACTCAGTATATATGGGGTTAAATGTTTGTTTGTGTTGCTCACAGGAAATCACATGTTTCATTTAGCCAATGTTAGTTTAGGACTACAAGCCCGGGAAAACCATCCCTGATCTAGGAGTTTCATTGGAAGCAAAGTGTCAAAGTATTTTAGCATTTTATGGCTCCTCTTCCCATCTTTGTGTTCTGTTCTGAAGAAGAAGTAAGAGAAGCCATTGCTAGCTCTTCTAGTCTTGTCCTTTGTAGAGTAAAGATGTAGGGGATTAGCTCTGTTGTTATTTTCTTCCCAGTTACCCTTCCCTATGCTAGAATTTAGTAAAAACTTTTTATTTTAAACACACATGGACTCTGGGTCTGAATTCACTCATAGCTTTAATGCCAGTCAGGGGGCGTGGCATATGCTAATGAGTTATGCTAATGAGCTCCGGCAGCTCTTTTTCTACAAAAAGACCCCTAGTTTTAACTGTATGCCCTGCTATGTGCTGCCTTGACCCGTGCCCATCATGGCGAATTAAAGCTGGCCATGATAGGTTTCGAAATGCCCTAAGGGAGATTATCAACAAGTCCCTCTCAGAGGGACAGTTCCCTAGGGCACTCAAGGAAGCTGTGGTTTGTCCCCTCCTGAAAAAGCTTTCTCTGGATCTGGACGAATTGGCTAATTACCGGCCGGTCTCCAATCTGCCCTATTTGGCAAAATAATTGAGAGGGCCGTGGCAATTCAGCTACAGAGTTTTTTGGATGACACTTCCATTCTAGATCCTTTCCAGTCCGGTTTCTGCCCAGGCCATGGGATGGAGATGGCACTGCTCGCCCTCACGGATGACCTCTGGAGGCATCTGGATCAGGACAGATTGGCAGTGACGTTGCTGTTGGACCTGTCGGCAGCATTCGACATGGTCAACCATTAGTTACTGATCCACTGCCTCGCCGACACTGGAGTCCAGGGGCCTGCCTTGCAATGGCTGGCTTCTTTCCTTCAGGGTCGGGGACAACGGGTGGCGCTAGGGGAGCAGTTATCCCAAAGGCACCCACTGATTTGTTGAGTGCCCCAGGGGTGGTGCTGTCCCCAATGTTATTTAACATCTACATGGGCTCCCTTGCCCAGATTGCCCAGAGGCATGGGCTGGCATGTCACCAGTATGCGGATGACATCCAGCTCTATTTGTTGTTGGGCGGCCAATCTGACTTCTAACCAGAAGATCTGGACCTGACGTTGCAAGCCGTGGTTGGTTGGCTCAGACTGAGCCAACTAAAACTGAATCCGATGAAGACACAGGTCCTGTGCCTGAGCTGGGGCAGCCCAAGGGTAGGGATCCTACTTCTGACCTTCAATGGGGCACCATTGGTGCCAGCGCTGGAGGTTAGGATCTTGGGAGTGCTCCTGGCTGCTTTACTAACAATGGAGGCTCAGGTAACAGTCACTGCCAAATCAGCCTTTTACCACCTCCAGCTGATTAGGCAGTTGGTTCTTTTCCTCGAATGCAACAACTTGGCAACAGTGATCCATGCGATGGTCACCTTGAGATTGGACTACTGTAATGCTCTCTATATGGGGCTGCCCTTGACCCAAATCCAGAAGCTACAGACAGTGCAAAATGCTGCAGCCAGGCTTCTGATGGGCCTCCCTATGTGGGACAATATCCAGCCTATGCTGAAAGCACTGCACTGGCTGCCGATAGCATACCGAATTTGCTTCAAGGTGCTGGTACTTACCTTTAAAGCCCTTTATGGTCAGGGGCCCACATACCTGAGACATACCTCATTGAGGGCCGAACCTTTTGGTGAGGTGTGTAATGGAAAAAAATCAGCTACAGATCTGGAGGTTTTTGTATTGTCTGCTGCAGATGCTCTCGTCGATTTGCGGGAGCCTTTTTTCGGCATTTAGGTTATTGGCATTTAAGGTTTTTCGGCATTTAGACACCAGGTTATTAATTTTAAGTCGATTTTCGGTGGAAGGGGCCGGGAGCTCTTTTCCTAAGCGCCCGCCATGCATCACAAGCTCCACCCTCCCTCATTCCAAATCATTTATGAACAAATTAAATTGTGCTGGCCCCTAATACTGATCTTTGTGGAACCCCACCGCTTTATGCATACAAATATCCCAGTCGCATTGCCGTACTTGATGGACTTTAGGCTGGCCCCACTGAAGCACTGAATTAGATCATGAAAACATGTCAAGATAGGTGATGTGTCTAATTATTTTATTAACAGAGAAAGTGGTATCTGAATGCTTATAATCTAAACTCTATTACCTGCTGCATCTATTATCAATTAAAGTCAACATAAGTACAGATTATAGACTTTGTACCTATCTGGAAACCAAGAGGGCCACATTTATTTATTTCATTTATACTGCATTTTTCTCCCCAGTGGGGACACAAGGCAGCTTACATTGTTCTCCTCCCTTTGATTTTATATTTGCAACAGCCCTGTGAGGTAGGTTAGGGAGGATGACAGTGACGGGCCCAAGGTCACTCAGCAAGCTTCCATGGCAGAGTTGAACCTGGGTCTCCCAGATCCCAGTTTGACAATCTAATCACTTCACCACACTGATTCTCATTATCATTTAACTGTGCATTACACATCTGAGTGTTATTTGAGGACAGGCTCAGTAAATTCTATAGCATCTTGCTAATTTTAACTGCTTCCTTTCAGGTGTGTTAAAAACGTGTTGTCAAATTACTGCATATGTGATCAGGTGGTTGCCTTCTGAATCATAGGAATGCACCAGATGAAAGGTGAAAAGAAATCTCCAGATAGGCTGACCCATGGCATACTTTCATTAAATTGACTGAAATAGATTTATACAACTTTTTCTCCCAACTACAAAGTGGTCATATGAAGATCTGTCTGTCTACAATGTAGTTCTGTGATGTGGTTCAACATGTACTAGACCCCACCCATAATGGCATATGTTTTTAAGCATTCTGTTGATGTTGGTGTGAAGGAAGACATTAGAGCTGTTTATAAAGTTGTCTTACATGTACATTTTGCCAGAAGGTTACTTTAAAACAGACTTGTAGGGGGGAGAAAGTCATGCAGACATACCTTCAGAAAATCCTGTCAATGGCCAAACCCTATTTAGATTCAGTCCTCTGAATTGTCCTGGTTTTGTGCCAGGGAAGATTTCCAAGTATGTTTTATAATTGACCATGCTGCTGAGGATAGCAAATGGTTGAAATACACTGAGTGGGCACATGGACTGTTTTTGTGGTTTAATAACCTTGTGGCAGTCAGTTTTAGAAGGCTTTGACAATATATGAGCATTGGTATGTTTATTGCTTTTGAAAAATGTATGCATAAATAATTGACATATTATTTATTGTTCATCTTAGCTCTGAACTTCTTTAGACTTCTAAGGTAGAGTTGATACATTCCAATTGCTAGTATCAATCACCACATGGTGAGTTATCACACACCATTGCCTATTATCACCTCTTCATTTTGCTTCCATTTTGGAACTGCTG
>NW_015165234.1:4002283-4026223 GCF_001447785.1 Gekko japonicus
TGATCCCACATGCTCATACATTTAACTTTGCTGGAAAGAGAATTTATTTCCACAAGACATAACAAACAGCTGGCAAAAATGTTTTATATAGTATGATGTCTGAGAGAACCAAGGTGTAAGAATGTAAGAAGACCCTTTCTGGATCAGACTGGTGGTCCATCTAATCCAGTATCCTGTTTCCCACAGTGGCCAGCCACATGGTGTGGAAGGTCCGTATTTGGACCAAAGAGGGTAAACTCTGCCGCTGCTGATGGACCTGGCCTCCATACATTTGACTCATAACCCTTTCAAAACTATCTGAGTTAACTGACATCACCACATTAGCAAGCTCCACAAGTTAGTTACACATTGTGTGAAGAAGTAATTTCCTTTGTCTGTTCTGAATCTACAGCCCCACAACTTTATTGTGTGACCTGAGTTCTAGTCTCTTGGAAGCAAGAGGGGAAAAATTCTATCCAGTTTCCTAATGACATTATAATTTTAAAACCTCTATTCTGTCCACAGCAGAGGGGAGAAGGCACAATGATTCCAATCCAAATTGGGCCCTGCTGCACATTTACTTATGACTTGCCACCAGGGACTTGCAGCTACAAGTCCCCATGGTGAACTTGGGCAGTTTGGAACCATTCATAAAACTTTCCACTACCGAATACACAGAATGAAGATTAGCACTGTGGGATAACACACATTACGAGGGGCTAAAAACAGCAGCACTGAAACAAAGAGAGGCCTGTATCATTTCAAAAACTACTGGAACAAAAAGACTTTTGTACCCCTCCTAAAGCAAGAAGCCATTTTGATCTATCATCATCTATACCTTCAAACCCTGTTCACATGTTACAGTGAATCTGTTCATCAGAAAAAGCCAATGTGCATTCACTTTACAAATGAAACCAGGGACCAGTACCTGGATAAATGTGTCACGTGTTCAGCTGTACATGCCTTGAATGTAATGTGAGAATTACTCAATGTATGTATAAAGAAAAATCGAGTGTACACTGGACACAGATTGTATGTGTGTAACTTGTGAAAAGGGCTACTGAGTCCTAGTTATGCATGCCATAGCTGGCTGCAGGACATAGCTGAAATGAACAGAAACATGCAGAACACATTTTCAGCACACAGCTCCACCCACCCACCCAGGGCATCTACCATGTAATTCTGCTTAGCCAACTGTTCAGTATACAGGGAAAAGCAATTTTGGGGGAGGACAAATCACTTACTCTGGTTACATCCCTATCTTATGTAGTTGTGTAATTAATTCCTTAATAATTATTTACTTGCAAAGGTTCTCAGAAGCAACACAGGGTGTTTTGAAGGACAGCTGCTAGCAGAAATTCCAACTCGGTGCTGATAATAGCCATCACTGTCCTCCATCATTTTTGAGCATGTTTGGACAAGGGTAAGAGGTGCAGTTCAGATCTTTCTTCCATTGTGTACTTCCTCAGTAGTGTAGATATGTGGTACTAGAGGACAATGCAAGACTGACTGTTTTTTCTTGTTTCTAGGAATTCTTGTGGAGCGTAGGCGCTTGAGTGTTAGAACCGAAAGCAGTAGTGATGGAAGGCCTGTGTTCAAATGCCTACTCATCCATGAAGTTCATTGGGTGAATATTGGCCAACTGCTCCCTCTCATGTCAATAACAATTATATTCAATAACAACCATTCACACAGTCCCTGGGAAAGACTAGGGTAAAAAAAAAAGATTACTGACACAATCCTTTCCTTGAGGAACCTTGAAAAGCGTATGTTTTGAACTTTTCTATGAATCTGTTGATCCCTTGAGTCCCAGGCAATAATGGAACTTGACTGGGTTGCTTGCTACTTAGCTTTTGCTAGTAAAGTGTGTGATAAAATACATTTCAGTGACATCTTACCCAAACTTATTTATCTTTTGTAACACAAGTTACACACCTAACTTTTTCATGTTTATTATTTACTTTTTTTAAAAAATCCCCTGAGAACAGGGTAACTTTATTAATTTTTGTTTCACCTACATAACTACAAAGGAAGAAAAAGGAAAAGGGGGAAAGGGGAAAAAAATAACAAACCAAAATAATAAAACCCCGGGATACAGACAGTAAATAAAGAAACCCACACTATAACTAAAAACCCAAGAAAGGAAGGTCTTTTACAGTTAGTATACGGTTAGTCATAAAACTTATAATTCTTCGTTTAAGTCAATGAATTTAGGAGTTAGTGAGTCCATTTGAGTAATTATCAATTTTCTTCTCAGTGTGCACAAAGTCTATTTCATCCACGTCAGTTATAAATCTTTCAGTTCATAAGGGTTACTTGGGTACTCTTAGCCGCAAGTCATACGTGTCTCTGGCCACGCCTCCTTCTGCTCCTGCTGGGTCTCCGTCCATCCACTTCTTAACATGATTTTACCCTGCCTTTCTGCCCTCATACGGCAACCAGAGTGGTTAACAAATTAAAACATACAAATTAAAATCTCACTGTAAGAGCCATTAAAACCAACACATAAATATATCATTAAAATAAGCTAAAACCAGAGCTTAAGATAAGCACAAAAGATAAAAACAACAGTTACAACCCTCAGGGGGAAGAAGGGATCACTGAGGGAATGCCAAGCAAAAAAAAAAAAAAACTTCACCTACTGGCGGAAGACAGCAACACAAGGGGCAGGCAAATCTCCCTGGGGAGAGTGTTCCAGAATCTTGTGCCATTAGAGAGAAGGCCCTCTCCTGGGTTGCTACTACCCACCTTATAATCAGGGGGCACCTGAAACAGGCTTTCTGAAGATGATCGCAGTGGTCAGGTAGGTTCATAAGGGAGTAGGTGGCCCTTCAGGCATGTTGGTCCCAACTATATAGGGCTTTAATATCAGCACAAGGGCCTTCAGTAGTGTCTGGAAACAAACTCAAAGCCAGTATAGATGAACCAAGACTAGAGTGATATGGTCCCTATGACCCACTCCAGTCAACATGTCACAGACATTTCTTTTGGAAAGGCTAGATAGACCAGGATCTAGGAAGCCACCAAACTATCCAGTTACCTTGGTTGCCAGCCTTTAGTTCGCCAGAAACAGAAGAGAATCCATTAACAGGATCTTTCTTTTACAGAATAAAAAGAGGATCTGAAGTACTGCATCATTTTTGTGGTTTTTTAAAAAATATGTAAAAGAATGGATAGCAGGTTAAGATTTAAGGCGCAAGCAGGAATAAACTGTATAGCAGTCTCTCAGGCATCGTTTCAGGCTCTCTCTCATTGATTCCACATCCTCTTTTAAGCTAAAAGGTCATGATACTTTCCATGAAGCTTCTCAGAGCAAAATGCTAGAATGTTGTGACTCCATGGGCATAAACAATTTCAGCAGGCAAGGTTAGCTCCTTCAGACAGAGACAGTGTGACCTCTAGAAACTCCACAATCTGTATTTTCAGGAATGCTGAGCAAGGCTGCCACATTCAGTGGAAACCTTTAAGGCCTCAAAAACCAGAACAGTCAGTTCTATGGCATCATGCTATGGCTATCCATCACAAGCATCCTGGCTGCAGCATTCTGCACCAACTGGAGATTCTGGACATCTCAAGGGCAGCCCAACACAGAGTGCATTGCAGTAATCTAATCTAGGTGTTAACGGCATGTACTACAGTGGCCAGATCTTTTTTTGCTCAGGAAAGGACGCTGCTGGCTAACCAGTCGCAGCTGGTAAAAGCCACTCCTGGCCAAAGTTGCCACCTGCTTATCCAGAAGTAGGCCTGGGCCCATGAGCACCCCAAACTACAGATCTGTTGCATCAAGGGGAGTGCAACCCCATCCAGAACAGGTGACACTTTAAGTCCTGGGTCAGATCTTCCAGTCAGTAGTAGTAGTTCAGTCTTATAACAATTAAACTTCAGTTTATTAGACTGCATCCACTCCAAAAATGCCTCCAGGCACAAGTTCAGGATTTCTACAGCCTCTCTGGGGTCAGCTGGAAGTGCAAGACACAGCTGAGTGTCATCCACAGGCCCACAGCACATATATGTGTGGGGAGAACCATAACTTGTCAGGGAAGTTGTCCATGCAATGGTCACCTCGAGACTAGACTACTGTAATGCTCTTCACATGGGGCTGCCCTTGTCGCAAATCCGGAAGCTGCAGCTAGTGTAGAATGCCGCAGTCAGGCTTCTGATGGGCCTTCCTAAATGGGAGCACATCCAGCCTGCACTGAAGGTACTGCACTGGCTGCCAATAGCATACTGAATCCGCTTCAAGGTGCTGGTACTTACCTTTAAAGTCCTATATGGCCAGGGTCCGACATACCTGAGGGACCACCTTTCCCCATATATACCCCAGAGAGCACTACGGCCGAGGTCACAACATCGACTGAGCGTCCTAGGCCCTAAGGACGCCAGGCTTGCTGCCACCAGGGCCAGGGCCTTTTCAGTGGCGGCTCCATACTGGTGGAATGAGTTCCCAGAAGAGATCAGGGCCCTGCGGGATCTTTTACAGTTCCATAGGGCCTGTAAGACAGAGCTCTTCCACCAGGCTTTCAATTAGGAGCCGCCACACCACTACCACCAACATCTGCGGTTATGCGTTGGCCCTAGCCTGGAGATTGAGCCACACCATCACATGATGCTGAAATATCACTGACTTGGAAATAATTGTTTGTACATTACCTGGTATGCCATCTTAATTCTTGAAAGACTATTACTATCACTAGCACTTTGATTATTTGATTGTTACATTTTTAAAATGTTTTAACTTTTGTATATAGTTTTACGGTACTGGGTACCGACAAATGTAAGCCGCCCTGAGCCTGTTCGCGGGGAGGGTGGGGTATAAATGGAATAAATAAATAAAATAAACTTATAGGTGGAACACAAGGTCCAGGTCTTGATCTGTCATCCACATATTGGTGGCAACCCAGCTTAAACTCTGGATAACCTCACCCAGTGGTTTCATGTAGATGTTAAAAAGCATACGGAATAACAGAGATTTCAGAATTGATTACATTACTTTATTTACACACAGCATAATTTACATGAACATTGTTAAATATGAACAATACAGAGAACGATGACAGGGCCAGAGCAAAAAATGATACTTTCAGTACATTTTAATAACCAGCTAGATATCTTTAATACCCAAACATAGTTTAGGATTTCAGAAAGCATATATAATGTAAACAATCTAAATTCAATTTTTGTGGAAAAATACTTTCTTTTCTTTTACTAAAGAGATTCTGTTTGAGCATCTGCAGTGCCAAAGAGGAAAAGAGACCCAGTAATTTGAAAGGCATCGTTCCATTGAAAGATGTGCTCATGTTTAAATACGTAAGGGCCTGTGTCCTTATTCAAAACAAGCCTGGGACATGTTCAAGAATTTATTGGAAATCATTAGGAGATCAGTGAAGTACCGAATAACAACATACTCCACGGGTTTTAAGTATGTTACATAAGATATTTGTGATCGCTCATAAAATGAAGGAGAAATTCGGATTCATCTCTGTGCTGAGAGCATAGCAAGGTTAAACAGCATAATCCAGTTCCATCTAAATCCTAGATTACATCCTAAGAAACGAACCGAACAACCTGAGTAATTAGCAAAGTGCCCTATAGGTGTTTTTTTTTAAACAAAACAAAACAAAACAAAACATGACACTGCATATCCTTGGACCCTATACATAGAACTATTTTGGCAGTAACAATACCGTGTTTGTTACAGTTGGCTGCAATCTAAAGCTCCACAGGACTCCAGCAGGCTGGGCCAACAGAGAATGCCCTTTTTTTGTTTGGGGTGATGTTCCATACTGACAATTCTATTGTATAAATGGAGCATTCCTTGATATTCAAGAGAATGGAGCACTTAATTCATATAAGAGGTAAGTAGCCATCATAGCTAACTGATAGAAAGAGGAAACAATTATTTTTTTAAAGCTAACTTCTCCCCCTACCATAGTTCCCTCTAAGCTGAGTTGGTGCGAGCTAGCTCACAGATTTTTTAGCCTCTGGCTGACACATTTTTGTCTTAGCTCAGGAAGGGATGGCTCCAAAGCAAACTGATTTATGCAGCAGCCAAATTGCTCGCTCACAACTTTAATGCCAGTAGCTCACAAAGTAGAATTTTTGCTCACAAGACTCCAGTTTAGAGGGAACATTGCCCCCTACTGTTCATTTTTGGGCACTTCCTTTGTGCCCAAAATGAGCATACAGAAAATAATCCCAGAATGGTATTCTGTGTATGTACAGACACAGACAGATGGGGAAAGGGGGTGGTGGTGGTTTCATTCCTCCATACAGCATCTTAGAATCTTAAGATTTGAAACAGCATTTAAAAATACTAGATCTCTACCGGCCACTAGTGGTGGTACCATGTAGAAAATGGAACCGATTCTGTCTCTATGCAACATTTGCTTTTGTTTCTTCACCAGTTCTTCACTGTCACAGAGATGAACCTCCTCAGGCAATGGTATTATATTTCCACCATTCATTTCATTAGCATATACACGGGACTCTAGGGTAAACCCCCTTCAAACTGAACTCTGGACAGCATCAGCAGCAATAGATGGCACTCAAGCATCTTGATCTGGAGATCTGCTGTCGGCTCAGGCCCCACAGCACACATACATGTGTGGGAAGGACCACAATGTTCAGGTGGAGCACAAAGGTCCTTTCTCCTCTAGACCTTAAATCCTGGTTCAACCCTGTCCCCGAACTTACATTCTACACTGCACTTGAGTTCACCCCTGTAATTATCTCTGGGTATTTTTGTTTCCATATTACATTGAGGTCACCCTGGTTTTGCCCCACACTTATCCTGGGATAAACGGATGCTGTTATAACCAGAGATAAATGCAAGGTATTGTGTCCCAAGTTGAACTCTGATAAAACCAGGGATGAGATCCAAGTGCGGCAAGGACCAAGGTCTCAAGTTCAGTCCTCAGCACCTCCAATGAAAAGAGCCCAACTAACAGGGAGAGACCTGAGATTCTGGACAGACAGCACTTGAGCCAATGGTCTACTTGTACAAGACAGGGTCATTGTTCATATGTATTTCTGAGCCACAAAGGAAGCTCCAGATAACAGCACAGAATATCAATGGGCACTTCAAAGGTGCAGCTTTTGTTTTAAATAATTTCGATCACAGAAATATACAGCAATAAGGACTAATCTCTGGCTATTCACTGGATTGTGCTCTTATAAATGCGCAACAGTAAACAATGCAATTATACAAGATTTGCTTTAGGCAACTTAGTTACAAGGTAGAATGAGGCAGGACAGATTGGAAGGGGCAAAGTCAACTATGTGATAAACTAAGGCTTTGATGCTACTATTCAGATTTGGTTACAAATACTTTTATATTCATATGGACAGACTATCTCAACACTTTCATTTTATGGAGTACATGACTGCAAAAATAGAAAGCATCCTATTTATTTACAATATATATACATACACAACAGAAACATTTCCTACAGTACAACACAACTGCATAGATTTATTTTTTTTTAAAAAAAAAGCAAAGAAAATCAGACTTAGGGATGTGTACAGCATGTGAGAGTACTCAAGGTCCCACCAGTCCAGTATTTAACAAAGTCATTCATCAGTGCTATTATCTTCACATTTGATAACAGAAGTCCTTACACTGAGAAACAATGGGCACATTCAGCTAAAAAGTTAAAGACGAAGGAGTTATTTTCCTGAAGCTAGGCACTCTAAAAATGCTCAGTTCTAAATGGTCAGAGATCTGAAATTCTCCCCCCCCCCCACTGGTTTCCTCAGGGAAAATGAATACATTCTGTTGCATGGTTTATGGAACAAAGGGAACAAAAATTAGACCCCGCCTCCCCCATTTAATCCAGATTGTATTTGGTTTTCAAGCAATAGTGCAATACAGGTATGTAGGAATTGTGAGAAGTACATTGCTTTTTCTCTCCTTCCCTTTCCCCAGGGACAATGTATTGTAGTCTGAATACTAGGAAAATATGCTTTACTGAGACAGACATGATAAAGAAAAGACTTCAATTTGTGCTAGAAGTGTATAGTTCGTAAAGGCCTTTACAATCAAGCTCCTACCTACAGCACAAGAACCTTGCTGGATCAGGGCCCTATCTAGTTCAGCATCCTGTTCCCTACAGAGACTAGCTAGATGTTTCTAAGAAATCCTTTCCCACTATTTCAGCAAAGTGGCACTGATTCTGAATATGAAGGTTTAATTCCAAATCATGGCAAATAGCCACTGAACCATGCATTGCCATGAATTTATCTAATCCCCTGTTAAAGCCATTTAAACCAACAGGAACCCAGATTCTAGTCAAGATCAAAATATACCAGGCGGGGAGTGGGAGGCAAGATAGGGGAAGTTGTAAATAGGACATGAAGGTGGGATTCTAATTTACTTTCTTTTAAATCTTTCTGTAACTTCAAGTATTAAAAATTCATTACACCCCACTAATTAAGTCATTGCCCTCACTTGGATAGGCCAGGCCAGCTTGATCTTGCCAGATCTTGGAAGGTAAGCAAGGTCAGCCCTGGTTAGTACTTGCATGGCAGACCAAGGAAGTCCAGGGTTGCTAGCAGAGGCAGGCAATGGCAAACCACCTCTTAACATCTCTTGCTGTAAAAACCATATGGGGTCATCAGAAGTTGGCTGTGTCTTAGCAGCCAAAAAATAAAGATGAAGTCATGAAGCTTCACCCAGTGGTGTGGTGGTGGTTGTTGTCTTTAAATAAAATAAATGAAATAGTTATTTTTAAACACAGGGTATCAGCTAGCTGCTTGGTCTAACAATCTTCTTCAGTCCCATTTTAGGATCCCATGGTTGCTTACCAATTTACCTGCAAGCCTACTACAATGGTATGTATCCCATTACTTCACTGAGCAAAGTTTAAAGGCTTTTTCCAATGGAACAGCACCTTAATTTGAAAGAAAGGTTTTTTAATTAGAGCAAGAAAAAGCTGGATACATGGAAGTATTATCCCAAGATAGTACCTGCCGTCATTGACTACCATATTAGGATATTTTTGGTATGTTTGTTTTGAGACAGGAATCTAGTATTAAACTTTCTAAGTTAGTTCAGGTACTACCCTTCAAAATGGTCTGGTGGATAAAATGTTGATTTTGGATTGAAGACCTAGGTTCCAATTCTTGTTCAACTATGAACAATACAATCTCTCTCTTGGCCTCAGTTTTCCCATCTGTACAATGGGGGTATTATCGACCTACCTTACAATGTGGTTGTGAAGATGAGTGAGGATAATATTTGCAAAGCACTTTAAAGAACTACAGAAGTGATAAACCTTAAGAAATTTTAAAGCTCTACATATACTAAAAAGGCAAAATATTTACAAAAGCAGTTATGAAAACCATACAGATTAACTATGTACAATTTTATCATTTGAGTTTTTGGTTAAAAAATATACAGGTGTCTGAATATCAGTAAGACAACTGTTCCAGAGATTAAACTGGATAAAACAAACACTGGTCGATCCTTAGGGCAAAGGATTGTGGTTCACAAATTCTCCTCACAAAACAATGTCAGGAGGATAATTTAAAAAATAATCAAATATAGGCTTCTATACTTGATAGCAGGCACTGAAATAACTCAGGCTACAACCCAGAGAGTACATATAAGTGCTTTCATACATGCACCAGGGTCCTGCTTCCATTTTTTAAATGGAATATAAACTCTTCTGCTCCATTGGAAGCTGGTGTCTTGTAGGAGCATTGACCAATTACTGGGTCGGGGTACTTCCGAAGGCCTGTGCATGCTCACAGATTACCCCATAATTCTTCAGATTGCAACCTTAGTTCAGCTAGAACTTTCTCTTCATTTGATGCAAATCTCTGCAGTATGGACACTTCCTGTAGAATGATGCTCTTCCTATTTCTGTATTATTATATTCCATACATTTGTTCTAGGTAACCTCTGAAGTGTGTTTTCCTGCATGGCACTCAGATGGGAACCAAAACGTATTTTGGTTGGTCTGTTAACTCTTTTTCTGGGTGATCTGTCCATGCTAACTAAGCCTGTCCTTGTTTTGTCATTTCTTTTGTGTTCTTGTGATCATTTTTAAATCATTGTCATCCAAAGATTTGAGGTAGAAATCCTCTTAATCAGGAGATTTCCAATGTACGACACTAGAACAAATGAAAACTTGAATTTACAAATGTCATCTTGGCACTCATTTATCTGCCTCATACATCAAGTCTGGACTTCGGCTTCTTATATCTTGGTGCTTCAGTGCCTCCATTCAAGGATACTTTCTCAAGGTATGGGATGCAGGGTGTAATTCCCTGGAAATTAAACTTGAAAAATTTTTCATATATAAAATAAGATTGAGGACACTGCAATGAAAACTGACATCAACATTGTACAATGGACTTCAAGGAGATGTAATGAAAGGGAATAGCACACTAAACTGTAAACAAAAACAGATTTCCATGTTTCTATTACTCCTCAGGCCTGAGTGTTGGGAATGCATGGGATAGTGGATGGATTACGATCTTGGAGTTCAAAACTCCTCTCTGTCATGGGGGTTTACTGTGTGAGTCTTTCTCAGCCTAACCTCTGTCACAGGGTTGTTGTGTGCATAAAAGGGAGGAGGGAAGACTGATCTATACCACCCCAAGGTCCTTGGAGGAAAAGTGGGACTTTTTTTACTAAATAAATAAATGACGAATGGGAATCTGAAAAACAATGACCACAGAGTTGCAACATTGACTAGCTACAGCTCTTGGCCAAGGTACTGAGAGAATCTCATAAACGGCTCTGGGGGTGTTGCAGTTACTTGGTTCTAGCCTGGTAAAACTGGTCCCACTCTAAACTCTCTCCCCATTTGTTTACTGTTTTTATGTATCACTTTTATCTTTAAAAAGCTTCCAAAGCAGTTAAAGCTGTTATCAGCAGTTGGAGATCTCAAAACAAACAAACAAACAACCACCCAACCCACAAAGCAGTCTTCCCATAAAACAAAATTAACCTTAAACAAAAGCAGCAGCACGAGGCTTTCCTTTGAAATGCCTGCCCATGGCCCTGCCCTCAGGTCTGGCAAAGTGAAAATACTTTCACCAGTCTCTGCAAATGTCAAAAGAGAGTAAGCAGCTGCCTGTGTAGGCCTTAGTGCGCAGCAGTAACACCTCACTAAACTTAGTTGTTTCCCTTCACTGCAGCCCTTCTGCCTCTTCCCTGAGAGTTCTCTCTCCATACGTCTTGCAAGGCTCTTTTCTCCCTGCACTTGCTCTCAGGCACAAAAGGAGGTATGAACTAGTGAGCTTTGTAACTGTGGCACTTGGGCCCTGTGGTTCACAACACTGCTTGTTGCATGGGTCACACACATATCACAATCACAAACAGACAATTTCCAATATTAAAATGCTTATAAATTTCAGAGATGGCATCGAGGGAATAGTATCTATGATACCTTTCTCTGTATCTCTTCTAAGACTGACGTAACACATTTTGCCTTCCACTTTCTAGATGGATGGTTTGCCATTGATTTTAATAAATCATTGTTCTGAGGCTGATTTCCAGAAGTTTCTGCAGTTTTTTGGGGGGTGAAATAAACAGAAAGTATCTTCAGAACTACCCTAGTCTTTCTTTCTGGCTGACACAAGTACCAGATTTCTTCTGTGCTTGTACAGTTCTGCAATAATTTGTGATTGGGATAGGGGGATCCCACTTTTTAATCTGGTGGGTTCTCTTCATTTCCAGTATGTTCTTCCAACTGCTAGCCAGACTGAAGGCTCCCCACACAGTCATCAATTCTGCAGCTCCAGGCTGGGGATCACAATTCTGTAATTGACAGGAATCTACCTTTTCAATTCCTTCACATCCTCAGAGTCCATCTACTTTAAACAGAGTACATATGGAACTGCCAGGAGTTATAAAAAATAAAATTGGATATATGAAGACATTTTTGATGTAGACAGCTACTGAGGCTGAATCTTGTATAAGTTCTGTTTACTGGTTCCAAAGAACTCACAGATTTGCAGTGAAGTTACATCCTTCTATGTCCATTGAAGTCTGTGGGCTTAGAAAGCTGGAACTCTGTTTACGATTGTCTAGTTATTCTGTGAATCAAGGCTAGGCTGTATGTTAGCTACGTAGATGAATTAGCATAGCCAAATAGATGCAAAATTATCTCCAGAGAGGCTGCTTAACCCTTCTTATGGCATCTACTCCAATGCTAGGTTTTTTTTCCAGGAATGCCAACCCAAAAATGAGGGGGTCATCTTACATTCACATACATGTTACAGGTATGTCCAGAAATATTTTTTTTATGTATAACATTTTAGGGGCCTCATTTTACATTCAGCGTTGCCTTCCTTTTGAGTAAATACTAATAAACTATTGTTATATAAACTTGCAAGTATATTACCCAAGAACAGAACATCCTTCAGTTATTTTCGCGTCAGTTACCACATACAGAATATCTACAGCCAATGGTCAAATCAGACAATCATCATAAACTTAATACTGATGTAGTAGCTTGTGGGTATGTGGAAAAATAACACTTTTGTAAAAAGTAAAATTACTGTCTTCTTGAATTAAATGTGGGAAACCGATGAAGAATGGGACACGTTGACCAAATGGTGATTTTGGCGAGTAGCAAAATGGAGATGGGTTCTTCTCAATGTCCGACTGACTTCAGTGGCCTTCTCCTGAATGCACCCAGTCGTAGATGACTAGAGGGATGCTAACCAATGAAAACAAGATTCCTAGTGCCAAAAAGAGAGAAGCCTGCAACCAAAATGGGAGAAGACTTCAGCTGACAGAACTCACTTCTGCAAAGAGATTAACTAATTGACAGTGGGTTTCAATGTTCAGCACAAAGATATAAATGGTATATAAAAAATCCAACAGAATAGTTTTTAAATCCTAGCTAAAATGAAATCAAGATTAGATGAATACAGATGATGTAGCAACATGACTCAACATGAACCACCCTCTTACCCCCATTCCTGTTTGAACATGTTAACAGTTCAATCTGAGCAGTTACACTTTTACAAGCCCGTTGACTTCAATGGTTGTAGAAGGGTATAACTGCTTAGGCTACCTTCACAAAGACAGGGCAGGATGGCGGGGCTGCTATAAGCTCCTCCAGCTCAGAGCCAAGGAGGAGACAATGGTTGGGGCTACTCTTCTCTCCTTGAGAGAAGGGCAGAAGAGTGCAGGAAGAGTCCTATATAAGATGGCGGATCAGGGTGAAGATTCAACCCCCCCCCATCTGAGGCCTCTGCAACACTGGAACATGAACATGGTATGCCCCCTGGTGGCCTCATCTCCAATGAGGTGGATGTGCAATACCTTCACTCAATGCCCTTCCAGCGATGGATTATTGGATGGCCTTCCCTTCATTCTGCTAGCGCCAGCCCACCTCCTCACATTAGAATACAAGTATAAATTGCTTTTCTTAGGTTAGAGCAGTTGTTCCGAAAGTGGGCAGAACCAACCCCTGGGGGGCAGTGGAACTAACTAGGGGTACACTAAGAGGCAAGGGGTGGCGGGGGCACTGGAGGTGGACCGCTTTGACAGCATTGTCCCCTTATTTACAATTGAGCAGGCTATGACACCATGCTGGCAAACAGCACTCCAAGTTTCTGCCTCTGCATAGTGCTGAAATCTGGTGGAGACTATCGGAATTTTTAAATAAATATGCTACTAGAGCTCTGGTCAGACCAGTAGACCTCATTCTGAGACACTGTTGTCACTGCGTGTTTTTGTGTCTTTTGTGTCAAAGTTTTGCAGGTAAGTCCTTAACATAATAGTATTGAGCATGGCATTTATTTTACTGAACCTGTTGATTATGAAGTGCCCTTTTTAGCTACACAAGTGTTATTTTTGTCACAGGCTCCCCAATATTAATATTTCTAGGTTATATAAGGATTTAAAATTTCTCAATAACTCTTTTCAAAAAGGAAAAAAAAAGGAAAAATTTAGAGTGTAGGAGGAAACATTTCGGCAATTGAGGGAAAAATAGAATAAAAATAATAAAAATTCCAGTAATAAGAGGGGAAATTGTGGTAAATAAATATTACTATTGGAAAAAATGGAGGTATATTTTTGGGGAAAAATAAAACATTCTAGACAAACCTTTATAAAGAAAACATAACACATTGTCTTTATTCAGAATTGCAGTAATAAGATGAAAGAAAAAACAATAAAAGTATTAAAAGAAGGCAATAAATTGAAATCATCTTTATTACTTTAAGTGCAAGCCATTATTTTCCTTAATTTTTTCAGGTCTTCCGGGATCTTTTATGCATACCATTTACTTGTCAAACATTTCAATGTATTATCCAAGATCCACTGATAGTTTTTTGTATTTTCAGGCACAGAAACACATATTCCCTGTCAAGCATTATTATGTGGTTGAGTAAATTTTATAAAACTTTTAAATATGTACCAATTTTGTACATTGCTTTTCTAAAAAGCTACCTACTTTCTGAGCCTGTCTGAGCTAGAAGAAAAAAGGTGGGATACAAAATGATCTGAAAGTTTTTGTGAACATTTGGATCTGCTTCATGAAGATATGTCTGAGCGATTTCAGGATCTTCTTTCAATGGAAATTCCAGATTGTGTGACAAATCCATTTTCAGATACTGAGGAAGTTGGGGAGTGGAGGAAGAACTAATTGAGCTACAAAATGACATTGAGCTGATGCCAAAGTTTGAAGTGTACCAAGTTACAGAAGGAAATTTCTGATTGCTATCCTGCACAATGGACAGTGGTTAAGAAACATGTTTGGTGGAATGTGGTTTTAGTGTGGTCATCCACTTTATCCAAGCAGAGAAATAGACTCCAGATTACTAAACCTGGTGATTTAAGACTCCTATGAAGTGACTTTAAACCAAACACTGGGAAACTGGTATCACTTCATCAAGGCCATCCACCACATTAAGAATTTACTGAATAGTGGTTACTAAACGCGATATCTAAGATTCTTGCTAAATGAATATCAAACTTTGAAAAGCTGGTATCACCAGATCAAGATGATCAGTTTTGTTGAATAAATTAAGCTAAACATTATAATTGGATTTTGAATAAATGTGCAATTAATTGTTACCTTTTTGAATTTTAATGTTTTTATCTGCCTTGCTGAGTCATACAAACCACTTTTTAAATTTGTGTGTATGTATGTCTGCGTGCATGTACGCCCATGCCTGGAAGTCATGGCGACCTCTGGCAACTCCTGTTATTTATTTATTTAACTTCTATCCTGCCCTACCCCAATGAATGGGCTCAAGGTGGCTCACAACGTAATAAACACAATAAAAACCAAGATAAACAATTAAGTGATTACAGTTAAACAATTAAGTGATTACAACAAGATGGCATTAAACATGAGTGATCCAATGTCTCCTGTGACATTTTAACAGGCAATGATGGATGGCCTCCAAGTGGGGCACAGAGGACATTCAGAGAAGAGGCTTGATAGCCTGCCTCTGGCCTCCTGGCCCTGGTATCCTTTGGAGATCTCCCATCCAAATACTTGCCAGGGTCGGCCCTGCTTAGCTTCCGAGATGTGACGAGATCTGGCTTGCCTGGGCTATCCAGATCAGGGCACAAACCACTATTCTGAATAATGCCTTTTTATAGGGTAGGGTAGTGGGCACTGGGGATGAGTTTACGGAACTAAGGAGGTGGTGGCTTGAAAAAGTTTGGGAACCACTGGCCTAGAGCAAGCTGCTAGTAGTTAACCCCTCCCCAAGGTTTCAAGCCTATTTAGAAGCTGCACCCTTTGATTTATAAGCTGTAATTCCACACATGAGCAAAATATTCTCTACATAATCTCTCCATTATTATTCTCATACATGTGTTATGTTTGAGCCCTCGCCATCAAAATCAGTTCTAGGGCTGAGACCATGCTCAGATTTATATACAGATTAAGTATGGCCCATCTTTTCCAGTGAAGATTACAGGGGAAAAAAGAAAGCAAATGACATTTGTGATAAATGTATATGGACCAAAGTGAATCTATCATTTACAAGTCTATTTAACCAATGCCTCAGGCTGCATTAAGACCTAATTACAACCTCTCTTTCAAAAGAGGTTTGCTGGTGTTGACTATGACGCCAGCTTGTTTGCCATGTCATGCTTGCAGGCACCCCCACACCCCCCTCCCGCTCCTCTCTCCTCCTCTCACATGTGGAACTTGGTTGAAAAGCTTCTGATATGATCGAGCTCCAGTTTCCCAAGATGTCTGAATGCATGCACCTCAGAAAAATGGACTTTGTATTCTTCTACAAGTAGGGATTCCAAAAGGTGGATAAATCTGTACTTTGTTTTTGTTATACTTTCAAAGGTCCACAGGTTTGTTCCCCCCCCCCCTGAAGTCTTGGTTTAGGACTGAGACTTTAACCTCCCCCCCCCATGTGGACCTCCCAAGCACAGTGAACCAGCTTTGGGTTAGATCCCAAGCGGCGTTTCTGTGGGTGAAAGGACAAGAAACAAGATGTTTTCCCCCAGCTCTCCCACACTTACAGGGGGCCAAATGCCCCTCCCATCCTCTTCCCGAGGTGAAGGAAATCCCAGGAATAGGATTTTGGGGGACATTTTAGGATGCCATGGGAGAAGAAAGCTGAGAAAGTAACACTCTGTGGGCAGAACTCCACATATCCATGGAAATGCTGTGCTGCATCCAACTTTTTATTTTCTGAGACTGCCATGATGTCTGAATGCAACCTTAGTTCCCTTTCTGTTCAACCAATAGAGTTTCTTGCGATTGGCCATCAGTTTCACAAACTACATGATATGAGTGGGTGGATACTTCCTGCAACCAATGTAAGTACAAGCACCTCTAATGCAATGCAAAGAGCCCAGAATTAACATTCTCTGGTATGCATGGATGTATCCCCTTCCAGTAAACGAATGAGGAAGATCTGGCTCCCATAGCAGTTCTATCTGTGTATCAAAACACACTTGGAACTGATGTTTGGTCTGCTGTTTGATTGTTTTAAGGAAAGACAGGTTGTAAACAGTTCAACTTAAAAAAGGGAGTTTTGACTGGGTGAAAAATCTGTTTTTCCTTTGATACACTTTGGAAGGCCCCAGTTTTTTAAACAGTGCATCCCTATCCAGAATTACTTCCTTGCAAGCCCATTGATTTTTAAAGATTGCACTACTAGTCTTTGTCTAGGAAGGATTACCGAGACAAAAAATGAAAAAGGAAGGGGACAACTTTTTGATGTATGAGAAAACTTACCCAAATCCTCTGAGTCAGTTTTGATCCATCTTGGTGTGTGATTTTTAGATACAGTGATGATGGAAGAATAAATATCAGCATATTGGCAGAAGTTACCCCTGTGGTGACAAAGTACAGGAATTAAAACTGAAGATTCAAGAGCGATCACAACAGAAGGTGCTTCTTAATCAAATGTAATTAGAATACTGTACCTACAACTCCAAAAATATCCTTCATGGAGGGTATGAAAATAACTAACAGGTTAATGATCACCAAGAGGACCAAAGTGACCACAATGTGACGACATAGGTGAAATTTTGTTTTTCTAGCCAGCTCAAATAAAGAGGAGCGAACCTGTAAAAGAAAGAAAGACATTACTTTCAGGTGAAATCTGTATGCGGCAGCCATCTTTGTTTGTGTCCATCCATTCTGGCATGCGCGCTCTCTCTCTCTCTCTCTCTCTCTCTCTCTCTCTCTCTCTCTCTCTCTGTCCATTTCCTCCAGATGCTTTTTATTTCAGCAGCAGGCATTTTATTATCATTGTTTGTTCTAGTGTCTAACTTAATTAGTCCTTCCCCTCAAAGAGCTTAGCAAATCAGATTCCCTATGAGGAAACACACAAGAAGGGGAGGAAACTTTCCTGCACTCAAATAGATAATGTTTCTGCTTGTTGACAGTTATTCCAGCCCATACTGTAGCATGGAATGAGGCCTCTGATGGGTGTTATCAGCTAGGAAGGCATAGAAACAAACAGTGCCATCCTAAGCAGACATATACCCTTCTAATTCTATTAAATTCAATGGGTTAGTAGTTCTGTTTCAGATGGCACTGTAATTCTGGCATTTCATCTGAAGAGCCCCCTATAGCCTGCCTCCCTCCCCACCTGGAATTTCTATAGTCAACACTATAAGCATTGGTGCCCATAATCCTCAATGGGCCTGGTGAGGACTTAAGAGTAACTACAGGAACAGCTAGCTCAAGCCCCATAGCACCTTAGGAATTAACAAGATTTTCAGAGTATAAACTTTAGAGAGTCAGTCCCCTCCTTTATCAGATGCCCTACAAGAAGTTCTGACACTCCTGGCTCAGTACTTTAACATTAACAAGGAAGTACAGCTATTGCTCCTGCATTCCCACAACGTGAACTGCAGTTAGTTGAAGGAGCAATGTGGCTGCATCAGTCTCCTCTTGGGTGAAAGACAAAGGAAATCAGTCTCTGAAACCCCTCTGGAGAGCCAGTATTAGGAGTAAGTAGTTCAGTTCAATGTAAAGATAGCTACATAAACATGCCTGGGGGATCCTGGGACCATGAGGGAAGGAGGGAGTGCAAGATCCCAAAGACACCCCCCCCCCCCCGTTTGTTTTTAAAAGGCAATGTCTGGTGTACAAAGAAGATGCAATGGCAAACCATAGTATATGGCATTCAGATGTCACATATCACCACAGTTAAGGAAACATGCACACAAACTTACTACTTCCCCCATTCCCTTCTTGCATGGAACATCCGGTTTTAGAAACTAACTCTGCTTACCTGTTCCACACAAAGGCAGGCAAGCAGTTTGACTAAAGTTAGTTCCCCCTCCCCCGCTAACTAGGATTCTAAGCCTGGAGTAAAAACTGGTTTAGGCTTCTGGCTAGTGGTGGTGGTGGGCTTAACTCTGGTTAACCTTCATACCTGCATTCATATATCATTAAATGAAGTTGGGCTGACACCCGTTGCGGGGGGGGGGGGGGAAGCACAGCACGCATGTTTTTCCTTAATAGCAGTTATATGTGATGCCTGAATGAAACTTATGTCTACACCGTATCAATTGTTTGATGAAGGTTAGCAACTGCGAGTTCCCATTAGTTGTCTTAATCTTTTATTTTGTAATTCTGTGGACTTGAACCCCCCCCCCTTTAAACATTGCTATAATAACATTATTTTTTAGGGAAGATACCTTGGTAAGCCTGATTTACTATACTGGGTAAAAATGGAATTTTCTATTGGAGACATTATGGGATGGGTATGGCTGCCACTGCTCATAAGCAAATGGAATGTTGGTATTGGAACCCAGGAACTGGGAATATATTTTCAGCTCCAGCCGATGTTTCCAAATGGAAAGGAGACTCCAACTTACGGTGAAAAACAATACTGGGACTGTGAGGATGACTGCAACAATGACAGCTACACGGACCGTCAGGACGAGGATGTCGTCTTTGCTCTGGTACTTGTGGAGCAGATCTGACTGCACACTTTCTGCAGGGAAGACACAGAGAGGACTATTCCAGCAGCTGGGCCAAATTTACAGATGCTGTCATTTAGCAAGAAACTTATTAAACAACAAGGGATTAATGTAACCCACCCTGGCCAGTAAGGAAAAAAGCTGGATCAAAACCAACATTTTAAACCTGGCTCTAGTGACCCTTCAAATTCAGGGGAACTACAGTGTAATACCCTAAGTGGACTTACATTCTTCTAATGCCATTGACTTCAATGAACTTAGAAGGGTGTAACACTGTTAAGTATTGCACTGCTGGTTGGAAGCAAGTCCCATTAAATTTAGTGGTGCTTATTTCTGAGGAAACCACATAGAAATGAGATGCTAACCTGGTTGGCTCAGCATCAGGAAAGAAAGTCCAAAAAAGAGCATTTGTCTCTGCTCCAATTAAACCCAAAAGGTCACAATCAAACAATACACAAATACTGACATTTTAAAAATAAATCTATTAAGTTATCATTTTGGATTCTTTAACTGTTTAAAACCACATAGTACAACATATTATTTTCTGTTTCTGTTCTAAATTATAAAATGATAGTTGTTTATTCTAAACTATAAAACTCCAAAAGTAGGGGGGGGGGGGAGAATCTATTCTTGAACCATAAAGTTCTGGTTACCCTTTCCTCTTCTGCAAAAGGCCTTTTCAAAAATGGCCAGCCCAACAGCACCTGGATGAGAGTCCCCCTAGTACATGCTGTTCTGAGTTCCTTGGAGGAAGTGGAAGATACAGATGAATGAATCAATCAATACACAAACGTTATGGCAGAGACACAGATTTGTACTAGTGCTGAAGACTCCCTCCCCTCCAGTTGCTATGAAGTATGAATACAACTTTGGAGAAGGTTAAAGAATAGGACTCTCCTGCTTATACCATATAATATCTGTGGGCCTATACAGCAGTTTCCCCCATCTCTGATATCCTTAAGTTACAAAGCCTGCCACCTGAAAAATACTGTCAGGTCCAAAGGCACCACAGGGTCTTAAATGGGCACCAAACAGGCACTACCTGGGATATATCCTTCATGAAAACTATCCTTCAGCAGAAGCTGTGGACCTCTGGCTTTTAATTGTACCTTTTAGCACTGTCCCCTTTGCCTAATGCAGGTGAGTCAGTTCTTAGAGTGGGTGTCACAGAATCTTACAAACAAGCACAGAAACCTTCCCTAGCCGGCATGCATAGAGCCTTCCCTAGCAGTGTATGCTGTGACTGGGGTTGGTTTTTCTAGGCTATATACTTCCTCCCCATTCTTCTGCTCACACATAAGACAAATCAATGCAACATCCAGGGTAGGGGAAATTCCATGCTCAGATAAACCTCCAGATTTCCTAGAGTGGGATCCAGCCAGCTTTTCTGCTAGTGAAAGAGAAAAGACATGTCACTTTTGACCACTCAAAAAGACTATGCCAAGAATCATGGGAGCTGTAGGAAGAAAACACACGTGGGGTGGGGGCTGCAGTACATAAAAGAGCTGTGGAAGACTCAGTTAAAAAGCTGGCTGGAGACAATTCCTAGCTTGGATATTACCTTCTAAGCATGGGTACATGTGTGTATGGGTGTATGTGTGTGGCATGAGAGAGACAGAGACACAGATGGAAGCACTCTCCATTTAACAAAAACTATAAAGCAGGTAACATGGGAATTTTAAACACCCCACCCCCAATATCTCTGTTTTAATTTTCTTGTCTAGAACTGTCATGATCTGGGCTGTGCAAGCAAGGCCTAGCAGGCCCAGGGAGCCTGTGTAGCAGTGGGAGGAGGACAGTCCTACAACTCCCAGAAGCCCCTAAGAGGCCAATTTGGTGCCAATTTTAGCCAATCACAGAGAAAGGGGATTTATAACAAAAGAGCTGGTACAGAAGAAGAGCTGTTCTTTCTTCCAAGAGAGCAGAGCCAGAAGGAAGGCTGCTGCAGGGAAGAGACCCTCATCCTGAGAGGAAAGGTGAGCAGACTGAGGACCACTTGAGACAGTGAGCTAGGGACAGTAAGTTTAGACGCGTTAGGGCATTTGGTTTCTTTTCTCTTCACCCGCTTATCATTATTGTCCTTGCACCTTGTTTGTTTCCTATATTTTACTGACCTCCTGTAAAATAAACCTTTTATTTGTTGTTTACTCTGGTCCTCACGCCTATTTTTCGGCCAAATAAGGGAGGTCTGAAAGTCTTGGGAGGGTGCTCTGGGCCTTCTCAAGGGATCCTAAAACCAGAGTGGTGGCAGCGTCAGGTGACACCCCACCTGAGCCGTGACAAGAACCAACAATGAAACCTCAAATTCCATACACACTGGTAAAAATTGGTTACATACCATAAAATGTCAAATAGCCAAAAATGGCGGTCAAGAAGTACATAACGAACATGGCAAAAAATGAGATATTTGAAACCATCTGCATTCTTTTCTGTGAGCGACTGCAAAAAAAATCAGCAGAAGTTAATTATATTTCTGTACACGGGATATAGTCTTTGGCACAAGTGTATTTGCGCATTAGTCTGAAAAGATTGTTGTCATCCCTAGGAGAAGGGATGACAGAGAATGGCTCCTAAGTCCCTTTCCTGCTTTTCAAGGTGGAATTGTATCAGTTCCATGTTCCTTTTAACAAACTTTTTTTTCTTTCACCAAATGCACCCACTATGACTGCCATTTTAAGACAGGGACTGCCACAAGTGGAAGAAATGCTTCTAGGCTCTTACTACCATACTGTTTTCCTACCAAACCCCATCAGCCATTACCTTTTTTTACCTTCCACTGTGGAAAAGATACCCACTGTTTTACCCAACAGTTGGATTGTGGTGGCAAAAAAAAAAAAAGGCACCAGGGAAAGGGTACCATTTCTTCTTGTGCCTTCTTGAAACTGCAGTCCCAACCAACTACATTTGGTGGAAGAAAAATGGTTTGTTGAGAGGTTAACAGAATTACACATAACATGCAGTTCTGCTCTTAATATCTCCAAATGAAAGGTGAAATTAAACCAGTATGGGCTGGAACAAAGCACTGTTAAGAAGGTGGCCAAATTGGTATTTCACATCATCTGCTTTAGCTTACCAATGGAGATAACACCAGGAAGAAATTTAAATTACTTCCATCCCTCCTCCCAGTGTTGAAAATCAAGTGCTTGTTCACACAGACTACTTCCATTGTATGTAAGGCAACCTGGCTGCTCCCTGGCCATATAGGATCTTGGAATCATGTTGGGGAAATGCTAGTGCAATTCTGGATGGTACACGGGTACAGCCTCCACAATTCCTGTGATATCAATGACTGGTGCAACTGCTGGCAATCTCCATATATAGCCTTCTTAATACTAATATTGCTTATGTGTCAGCAAGCTGCCATTCTGTTTTCTGTGACCTCTGTGTACATATCCTTTCCCTGTTGGTTTCTATCATCCTGCTCCTGCGTTGGAATGCAAAAGATAACTGCTGGAGGTTGTGTGGGGGAGAAGATACTGCTATGCTTGCCTATTGATTTTCTCATGACTGCTGCACCTGTGTTTTGTCTGATGTTTTGCCTGGTTCCCATAGACTGGGCGCGCAACCGTTTCCTTAGCCCGCCAGCGGGAAAGTTATTCATTGGATCTGCATCTGTTTGAAGTTCCTTTAGTATGCTTGACCTAACTGTGTATCCCCAGTTCTAACAAAGAACGTGTTTGAGTATGTCTTCAACGCTTTGAAATAAACTTTACTTTTCTTTGAAAACGTGGATTTATTCTCGATGCTTGGGGATCCAACATATTGTTAGAACTCCCTTTTCCTATCGTTCCGAATCTGGCAAGATCATGAGCGGAATTGAGGGAAATCTACCTAACACGGAGGGGGACTCGGGATCGGTCCCACAAGCCTCCGCATCGGTGGTGTTCACGACTGCATCCTCGTTGGAGGGCGCCGTGGGGGGAGCGATTCCCCGCCTGCCTGCACATCTGTCTTGGCCGCCTCCGACCCCTTCGCATTGGGGTCCGCGGAAGACTCACCAGCAGGATGATTGGACTATGTATAACACCCAGGGCACCCGTGAGGTGTACTCCCGTCGGGGGAGCGGATTACGTGAGAGTCTATTTGACAAGGGATTGTTCCCGGAGCCAGGGTCTACCTCGGAGAAGGAGAGTCCCAAGCAAGACATCGAGGAGTGGATGTTCGAGCCGTCGGGACCGCGGGGCCACGCAGAAGAGGAGGAGGGCACCGGAGCCTTCCAAACGGAAGAGGACTATGACCCACCCCCGGACTACCGCCCTCGGGAACCCATCCCGGAGGAAACTACCGGGGAACGACTAGCAGAACTGGAAGACTCGGTGAGAGACTTGTTGCGGGCATTCCATGATGTGATGGAAGGTCTGCCGGGAATGATGGACATTAGAATGGCTAATTTCCTTGACGCACACGCCGCGCAGCTACAAGTTGCTCCTGCACCCGCGCCGCCGATGCCTGCTCAACCGCTGATGGGACCTCCGCTGCAAGCACCGGGAGTTCCCGCGCAGCAGGTCCCTGTCCAGCCGCCGGTGAGACCGCCTCCTCAAGTGCCTGGGCAACCGCCGATGCCGGGGGGTCCGCCG
>NW_015165234.1:4026269-4026509 GCF_001447785.1 Gekko japonicus
AGCGGGGCCACCGGTTGTACCGGGTTTCCCTCCCAGGGGAGTCCCGGCTCAGCTGGGCCCGTTGGTAAGGCCTCCACGGCCCAGACCCAAGGATCTACTGGAGGCTACCTTCGACGGCAACCCAGATGAACTCGCTTTCTTCACGGTGAGGGTGCATAAATTCGTAGAAGAGAGCCGACACCTGTTCCGAAATGAAGCTGGTCTTATTGATGTCATCTCGGCAAGACTGAAAGGAGACGC
>NW_015165234.1:4029175-4047696 GCF_001447785.1 Gekko japonicus
TGACCTAACTAAACATCAAAGGGTTCACACAGGGGAGAAGCCATATAAATGCTTGGAGTGTGGAAAGTGCTTCTCCTATAGTACCAGCCTAAAGATTCATACTGGTGAGAAACCATATAAATGCTTCGAGTGTGGAAGGTGCTTCTCTCACAATGGTGACCTAACTAAACATCAAAGGGTTCACACAGGGGAGAAGCCATATAAATGCTTGGAGTGTGGAAAGTGCTTCTCCTATAGTACCAGCCTAAAGATTCATACTGGTGAGAAACCATATAAATGCTTCGAGTGTGGAAGGTGCTTCTCTCACAATGGTGACCTAACTAAACATCAAAGGGTTCACACAGGGGAGAAACCATATAAATGCTTGGAGTGTGGAAAGTGCTTCTCCTATAGTACCAGCCTAAAGATTCATACTGGTGAGAAACCATATAAATGCTTCGAGTGTGGAAGGTGCTTCTCTCACAATGGTGACCTAACTAAACATCAAAGGGTTCACACAGGGGAGAAACCATATAAATGCTTGGAGTGTGGAAAGTGCTTCTCCTGTAGTAGCAACTTAAATGTTCATCGAAAGATTCATACTGGGGAGAAACCATATAAATGCTTGGAGTGTGGAAGGTGCTTCTCCATGAATAGCAGCCTAACTGCACATCGAAAGATTCATACTGGGGAGAAACCATATAAATGCTTGGAGTGTGGAAGGTGCTTCTCCATGAATAGCAGCCTAACTGCACATCGAAAGATTCATACTGGGGAGAAACCATATAAATGCTTGGAGTGTGGAAGGTGCTTCTCCATGAATAGCAGCCTAACTGCACATCGAAAGATTCATACTGGGGAGAAACCATATAAATGCTTGGAGTGTGGAAGGTGCTTCTCCATGAATAGCAGCCTAACTGCACATCGAAAGATTCATACTGGGGAGAAACCATATAAATGCTTGGAGTGTGGAAGGTGCTTCTCCATGAATAGCAGCCTAACTGCACATCGAAAGATTCATACTGGGGAGAAACCATATAAATGCTTGGAGTGTGGAAGGTGCTTCTCCATGAATAGCAGCCTAACTGCACATCGAAAGATTCATACTGGGGAGAAACCATATAAATGCTTGGAGTGTGGAAGGTGCTTCTCCATGAATAGCAGCCTAACTGCACATCGAAAGATTCATACTGGGGAGAAACCATATAAATGCTTGGAGTGTGGAAGGTGCTTCTCCATGAATAGCAGCCTAACTGCACATCGAAAGATTCATACTGGGGAGAAACCATATAAATGCTTGGAGTGTGGAAAGTGCTTCTCTAACAATAGCCGCCTAAGGACACATCAAAGGATTCATACTGGAGAGAAGCCATATAAATGCTTGGAGTGTGGAAAGTGCTTCTCCTGTAGTAGCAACTTAAATGTTCATCGAAAGATTCATACTGGGGAGAAGCCATATAAATGCTGGGAGTGTGGAAAAGGCTTCTCCATGGATAGCAGCCTAACTGCACATCAAAAGGTTCACACAGGGGAGAAGCCGTATAAATGCTTGGCGTGTGGAAAATGCTTCTCTCAGAGTAGTAACCTAAGGACACATCAAAAGAGTCATACTGTGGAGAAGCCATATAAATGCTTGGAGTGTGGAAAGTGCTTCTCCTTGTCAGCAAGCTGCCATTCTGTTTTCTGTGACCTCTGTGTACATATCCTTTCCCTGTTGGTTTCTATCATCCTGCTCCTGCGTTGGAATGCAAAAGATAACTGCTGGAGGTTGTGTGGGGGAGAAGATACTGCAATGCTTGCCTATTGCTTTTCTCATGACTGCTGCACCTGTGTTTTGTCTGATGTTTTGCCTGGTTCCCATAGACTGGGCGCGCAACCGTTTCCTTAGCCCGCCAGCGGGAAAGTTATTCATTGGATCTGCATCTGTTTGAAGTTCCTTTAGTATGCTTGACCTAACTGTGTATCCCCAGTTCTAACAAAGAACGTGTTTGAGTATGTCTTCAACGCTTTGAAATAAACTTTACTTTTCTTTGAAAACGTGGATTTATTCTCGATGCTTGGGGATCCAACATTATGCAACGGTGGCATTGCAGCAGTTTGTGTTTATTTTATTTGTGTACTTACAAATGTTGTATACGGTCTTTCTGCCCAATGTGGCCCACCAAGATGGCCAAAGAGTTAAAATAACACGTTATAAAAACATATCAAAACAATTTAAACCGAAATTCAGTTGCATAATAAAAGCACATAAAACAGTAATTAAAACACAGGGCAGGAAGGAGCAATCACTGAGGAAATGCCAGGCAAAAGAAAAAAGTATTCACCCACTGTAGGAACACAATGACAGAAAGGACCAGATGAACACTCCTGGAGGGAGAGTTCCATAGTTTTGATACCACAGCTGAGAAGGCTCTCACATGGGTTGCTACCACCTAACCTCAGAAGGTGGGGGCACCCAAAGAATGGCTTCAGAAGACAACCTTAGTGGTTGGGTATGTATGCTAATTCCAGGCCATATAGGGCTTTAAAGGTCAACACTAGGGGTATGCAGGGTTTTTTCACAGTATTTTTTGGTTTGGGTCTATTGGACCCGAAAAAATTTCAGAATTCCCCCCCAAAACCCGGATCTCAATACCATTAAAGTATTTGGATCTGGGATTTTTCAGAAATTCTGATTTTTTTACATTGGATGTGTTAGGCTTGCCTCATTTCACTGTGGTTCTGTTTGCATTGAGAGGCTTTTAGCCAATGGTAACTTTGTTTGCTCTTGTGTCTTTGACTATTCTTTGCCCCAAGAAAGCATGGAACCCCCCCCCCCAAAGGAAACAATGGATGATGGCTGGGCCTGGGGGCAGCTTGTTCAGGGGCCACTTGAAACTTGGAGGTCATATAGCGGACAGTCAATTGCTTAAAAAACAGCCCCCCTCCCAAGATTCCCCATAGGAAATAATGGAGCCAAATAATATCAGAACCTCCCCCCTTCCCCACAAAGCCCAGATCTGGTATTTGGGACCTGAATAACCAGGAACACTGGTATTTTTTGGCTCCCTGATATCCAGATCTGAAAAATCCTTAATTCAGAATTCAACTAACTCTAACTCTGCCTTTTCAATATTTTTTTTTTAGTACTATGTAACTATATAGTGCTCAGACTGCCTCCTGTTAAAAAAGATATTTTGGAGATGGCACCTAGGGTAAAACATCTGTACTTCGAAAGCTCACAGATAAAACAACACAGCTTGCTGCTCTGTCACATTTAGCTACCCTTGAGCCAGACAGTGGTTATTAGCTGTGGTATAAAATCCCCTCCAGCCAAATGGTTGTTAAACACTGTTTGTGTCTCTGTAATTGCTGTGCAGATCTGAAGAAAGCCCCACTGTCCTTATCATACCCCCTTAAACTGTACCCTGGGTGAACCAAGTCTTCCTCACTGACAGGAGAGTCCTGCTGTTTCCTCAAATTAAATTTCCCCTCCTCTGAGGAGAGGGAGGAGTACAGAGCAGAACTTGGCATACAACTTCTGCAGACAAAGCGGTTCTCTTTTAATAATGAAACAACAAAGATGTTCTTACTCTTTCAGTTCACAGTAGATTGGAAGCACTGAAGGGTGGCACACAAAAGCAAATGCAATGGTGGGCAAAGCGTATACAGTCTGTTTTAGAAAAACAAACAAACAGAGAGTCAGGAATGATACATATTTCTCTTAAATTTTTACACAGCCCTTTTCAGCAAGGGTTATCTGCCCAGGGTTCTATACCATTGAAACAACAAGTGTAATAGATTCTCTGAATTCTCAGCTTCCATTCAAAGCAAAAGAGTACATTTCTAGCCCTTTCCTTTGCACACATATAAGAATGGCCTTTCTTCACAATGATTTTTAAAATATTTGCCTTTTTAAAAAAATTGCAAAAGCCCAAGTGGCCCTGGGCAGGGGCTGGCCACTGCTGGGGGATCAGGGCAGGGAAGCAGATGATGTGGGAAACCTGCGATGTGGAAGCCCCATGGCTGGTGCGCTTTATCAGCAGCCACACCAGCAGCAGGGAAAGCACACAAGCCCCTCCTTGTGTGGAAATCACCAAAATCTAAAATACACACTTCTCCCTTGCTCAGGATTGTTCTTATCTGCCGCCTGGTTCTGCTCCCCACTTCCAGTTTCACTTTCTCTATGTCCCTCTCATTTTAACCTCAGCTACCTGAAACTTGTGAAAAATCTTCCAGTTCTTTGAACAATCTTGGAAATTAGCAAAATGTAATTTCTTCTGCCTAGAAAACTATGATTGTCTTGGCACCAAGGAAAAAGAACCTTCTAGATGAGCAGCAGAATCTGGGACTGTCCATGAAATGTAATGAGACATACTATGAAACGAAACGTACCTTGGAATTAATGGTAACATATTTGGGCTGGCACATCTCCTCAGAAGAAGAGCTAGAGTTTGAAAAGGTAGTTGTGTTTGTCCCCTGTATGGGACAGGGGAGTTGAAATTTTTTGTAGATAACCTGGAACAAAGAGCCACAATTGTACATTTCAAGCAAATGGCATTACTTTAAAACTTAATGTAAACCTAAGTGAAACATAAAGAAAGCAACACCACTTACCACAATGAGAAAAAATACCATGCAAGTCAGGGAAAAGCCACTAGTGTAGCCTAGATACCCTAAGAAAATGCAAAGGGGGAAATTTGTTCAGCAATTCATTCAGCCATCATAATTTGCTTAATTGAGTAAAGTTTACAGTTATTATTATTATGAATTTATTTATTTAATTTATACCCTGCCCACCCTGCAAGAGCAGGCTCAGGGCGGCTTACACAGTTGGATAGATAAATAACAATTAAAATGCACATAAAATCCTCTAAAAACAGTTCAGTTATAAACAGTTCAATGGCATAAAGTGCTGGCGATATTTAATTAATTGCATTAACGATGGCGTACTATATGATTTAAGTAAATGTGGCACAGTCCAGGAAAATGTGTTGGGTTATACATATATCCCTTCTTCATACATGGAAGTCACTAGATTCAGAAAAAGAAATGGAACTCTTAGGTTCAGTAGCAGTTTGTGTTTGAATATAAGTTGATGGAGGGGAAACAAGGGAGGCTTTGATCTCCATACTCTGCTTTGAGGCCTACTGGAGCCTCAAAGAACCACTAATCTAATCTAGCAGACCTCTTCTTATAGTTTTTTTTGCATTGATTTATGATAACATAACCAGAGCAGGCTTGATGTGACCTTCCTCAGGGAATGGATATGTGCGGAGGTCCATTGTTGTCCAGTCGCACAGTCGAGTCCGACTCTTCGCGACCCCATGGACGAACTCTCGCCAGGCCTTCCGGTCTTCCGCCGTCCTCTGAAGTTGGCTCAACTTCATGTTCGTTGCATCGATGACACTGTCTAACCATCTCATCCTTTGCCGTCCCCGTCTTCTTTGACCTTCAATCTTTCCCAGCATCAGGGTCTTTTCCAGTGAGTGCTCCCTTCTCATTTGGTGGCCAAAGTATTTGAGCTTCAGTTTCATTATCTGGCCTTCCAGGGAATAGTCAGGGTTGATTTCTTTGAGGATTGACTGATTTGTTCTTCTTGCAGTCCAAGGGACTCTCAAGAGTCTCCTCCAGCACCATAGTTCAAAAGAATCTATTCTGGAAATCTGCGTTCAGTTGGGTAAATCTTTCCTTTTCGCCTTTGCCTTTCGCTTTCCTTCTTTCCTCTGCTATTTGTAAAGCCTCATCAGAAAGCCACTTTGCTTTCTTACATTTCTTTTTCTTTGGGATGGTGGTGATTGCTGCCTCCTGTACGATGTCACGAACCTCTGTCCATAGTTCTTCAGGCACTCTATCTATCAAATCCAGACCCTTGAATCTATTCTTCACCTCTACTGTATATTCATCAGGGATGCGGAGGTCCATTGACAGAAAGCAAATCATTAAGCAAGTTGTCGTTTGGATCTTCTACCTCAGGGAACCATTTTAGGTACATGAAAGGTAACCATATCTGGTTTTCTCCAAGTTGAAACAGGAATACTACGCTATGACAGCTCTATGTATGTGTGTAAAATCAAACAGATACACATACGCTCTCTGATCCTTGATCAAAATTTAAGGTTTGGATGGGGGGATAGCGCAGGTTACCCAAGTTGCGCATGGAAAAATAAGCTTCAAATATGGTACTTGACTGTAATGGCAATTTTATTGTTACAGTCTTCTCCTGTCTTCAGATGAACAGTGAGAGCTTTCACTGAACAGAAAATACCCACCAAAGGACACTCATACAATGAGACAGGAAAGGTCATGACACAGTCAAGGCTTTTCAGGAATACAGCTAGTGAAGGTTTGACAGGACTGGATAGCTAAATGCTAGAGATGGCTGACAGCTGGTGGGAAGCAAGCTATGGATTTGAAGAGTGGCTGGTGGGTGGGGTAGGGGGATTGTGTGGCAAGAGAATCCTGGGGCTAAGGAATGATGTTACAGTCAATTTTTAAAATTATTTTAAACATTCCTGAGGCAGGATGGGATAAAAATGTGAACAATAGTAAACTTCAAATGCATATAAAATAAAACCATACTAAAGAAACCATACTACAGAAACCATGCCAGTCTGAAGTTTAAACAGAAATGTTCACATTTTTACTGATTTTGAACAAATATTGACTTTCATTTTGGAATAAAAGATACATAGATTTAAAACAAACACAGACTACTCCATTTACACTGGGAGCAGACATCTTGGTGGACATAATCCAGATTCCAAAATAGAAAAGCCAAATAAACACTTCATTTTGTTTCAAGTTGAGGCAGCCAACTGTATTCAGACTGTACCAAATTGTAAGGTAGGCTTCATTATTATATGGTTCCCTATGCAAAGTTTATTGCAAGGCCAAGGAGGGCACATGAATCAGAATACAGCATACCACTCCTGGAATGCTGTACCAAAGGTGTCTAAAAACCATCCTTTTTTCTTTTTAAAAAGGCAAACGTATCCTTACCTAAATTCTTAAGAAGACATAAAGGCAGAATTATACAGAATGTCACCATTACGACAAGAAGTCGCCCATCCACATACCAGGCTCTGTAAAACATTTTTAAAAGTGTAGGTATAACCTTATGCTCCAGTTTTGAAATATCACACATATACTGTAAAATATGTTTCTGATATAATTATTATGTGCCTACAGTGCAATCCTAAGAACAGTTTACTGGGAGTAAGCCCAACTAAGTAGATCTGCTTAGGATGACATTGTAAGACAGCAATCCTAAACAGATCTACTCAGAATTCTATCTGGTCTATTCTTATTTCCAGGGAAGTGTTCTTAGGACTGCACTGTAGGTTTCCAGAGACTGACTAGCCTCTGGAATACATATGGGTGTGTATCAGATAGTATAGCAGAGATTCAGGGTTGGATTCTACCTCCTAAGGTTGCCCAGTTCCCCTCTTCACTGCAGTTCCTGTCTCTCTTGGCTTTCATCCGTGTGGGTCTCATGATCCCTGGCATAGCCTTTTTAGTGGCCAAAAGGAGCCACCCTCCCCTCTCTTGCAATTGGCAGGATTCAACCCCTTAGCTGTCACTTGAAAGCAGCTCTTTGTTGAATCTCAGCCATAGGAGTCTGCAAACATCATGTTTTCAAAAAATTCCTGGGGAAAAGTGTTACCTGAGTGCCAGGGGTGGAGGGCAAACACATGCCAGTTGGCATTAGTCACAACTTGGGCTTTCAACACAGGAAAGGATTGCTTAACCAGGACGACGGTTACTGCAGTACAAAGTGTGCTGCAGACAGTGATTTCCATGACTCGCCAGCAGACAGCAAGACCGCATATATTAAGTGTACCATACTAAATATCAAGTGGTTCTAGAGACAGGAGCTACACTTTACTTAGAAACCTGTTTAATGTCACAGTAAAGCTACTGGTTACTGCACTGGTTCTCAACCATGCTTTTTCTACAGACCAGAATCTCCAGCCAGCTACTTCTCTCCTGAGAACGGATGGTTCTTTCCAGAGTGTATACCACCATGCAACAGCACACATGCACATCCAAAGCCTGGAGATTTGGGGGTAGAGCCTGGGGAAGGCAGGGTTTGGGGAAGAATCTCAGCAGGTTAAAATGCCACAGAGTCCAACTTCTGAGCAGCCCATTTTTTCAGTGGAACGGATCTCTTTGGTCTGGAGATCAGCTGTGATTCTGAGACGTCTCCAGGCCCCACCTTGAGGTCGGCAACCCTGACATCAGGGGAAGGCCTTGGCCTCTGTGCCCTGTTTCTTGGCCACTGTGAAAAACAAGTTGCTGGACCAATTGACCTGATCCAGCAGGGCACTGTGGCTGCCACTGCTAACTCTGTCCTCAGCCTATATTTGTTTTGTACATAATGTGTGTGTGTGTGTGTGTATGCACATTATGTGCAAATGTTGGCTCTGAATATGTGAGGGTTGTGCACAGCAGACATAACCTCAGCCACCTCCCTCTCCCCATTTATTTGTACCAAAGGAAACATCAGAAAACAGCTTTACTTATGAGCACTGTACAAACTTCATGCCACATAACATGTCCCAGAACAGCAGCCTACAAAACTTCTAGAGATGGATTCTTTTTATAAGTCCTCATCCTTGCCTTATCCACACACACATACACAAAATCTGAACTGAAATCAGCAGAAACACAAATGATACTTACGAAAATGTTTCTTCTTTTCCCATAAGGAACTTGATGGCAGAGGGGAGTTCATTTTTCACTATGAAGAGATAGCTCAGCATTGCTGCAGAAAAGAAGGATTTGTTAAGAAGTCAACACAATAAATCATGATGCCAATATATTTGGTTTTTCTCCATAACTCTCTCTAGTGCTGCTTCAAATGATACATACTGTTTGCAAGTTCCCATTTGGGGACAGAGGAGGCACACAGTGGAGGGCAGGCCCTGCTGACCCCACCCCAATGTGCATTCACTGTAACTTGTGAACAAGAGCCTACACATGTAAACGTACACGTGTGTATGTCCTATACATGTGATCTGGCTCCTCCATTTGCCATGGCTCCTGATGGCATGGACAAAACCTACACACATGTACTTGTATCAGCGTACACTCTCATTTACATGTTATAGTGTATACATCAGGGACAGCAGGCACAGTATTACCCACTCTCACATTTGCTATCCCTGAAATGTAACTTGCAACAGTCCTAAAAAGGTAAAGGTAAAGGTTCCCTTGTTTGAAAGCCAGTCAAATCCAACTCTAGGTGGTGCTCATCTCCGTTTCAAAGCCGAAGAGCCAGCGCTGTCCGAAGACGTTTCCGTGGTCATGTGGCCAGCATGACTAAACACCAAGGCAAGACTAAACAGTCCTCCTGTGTCTCAATTTCAACAGTGGATTTTTAACCACTTATCCCTTTAAGATATACGCAAGCAGGAGCCTGATCCTCTTCTACTCTCTGATTCTGTATATTTTAAAGAGACAGGCAATAAAAGAAATGCATGAGCACTCATTTTAAATTGAGGCACATATCGTCTGTATTTTGAATGTGGGGATCATAATCCAGGACAACGTATTTCATTTGAAGTGGTCCCTAGACAGCATTTCATGTAGCAAACATGATCTTAAGTTAGACCTACAATAACAAATAAATGAGCTGACACAGCCCCATGAGGTCATTAACATGAGCCATAATAGGAAAAGGTTCCCTCAACCCCACTGCAACATCTATCCTGGTCTTGGAAGACATTTCAATCACTTTGTTAGGGCTGCCAGGAGAAGGAACCGACGGCTTTATATGAGGCAGGAGATTACTCCAATACTTAGCTGCCCAATACTATGCTAGTTCACTCAGCAATAAATCCTATTACATTCAGTAGTTTATTTCCAGGTATGGGGACAGAGGACTCCATTAAAGGGAGTTAAGAAAATAGCTTCTTCTCAAAAAGACACACTCCCCAGCACAATTTAATATAAAGCAGGAAGAATTTTAGTTTGACTGGAGGTATAACAGTAGTAGTATAGAGAGTGAACCTGCATAGTCCAGGCTAGCCAGATCTTGTCAGATCTCAGAAGCTTAGCAGGGTCAGCCCTGGTTAGTACTCGGATGGGAGACCACCAAGGAAGTCCAGGATTGCTGCACAAAGACAAGCAATGGCAAACCACCTCTGAACATCTCTTGCCTTTAAAACCCTATGGGAGTGACATAAGTTGACCGCAACTTGGAGGCATAAGAAAAAGAGAGAGTAAGTCTCTACATTTACTGACTGTCTGTCTGATTTTCTCTGCTTTTGTAACCCTTTATTTACCTCCAGTGTTCTGAAGAGAGGTTGATCCAAAAACAATCACTTTTCCAGGAGTGCCAAAGACTTGCTCACCAAGCTTCTCATAAACCATGCAGCCTAGTTAGATCAATTTGACAAAAAGCCAGAAATGAATTGGCAGACAAGGAACAATGAAGTTAAAACATTAACAGTGTTTGTACCCTCACGAAATTCCCCCAGTCATAAATCTTTTTTCATCTTTTAACTGACATTACATGGCAGGGAACAATCAGTTGTTGAACCAGTTTATTTGGACAGTTACTTTCATATGGAAGTTACAGTTCAGAACAAAGTTAAGACTCCTTAGCTTAACTACTGCCTTATCTTCCTACCCACTGATTTGTATAATCCTGGTATCAGAACTAGCACCTTTAATAGGGATAATATTTGGCTAACAGTAACTAAAACAGCTGTGACTTGGGGACAAACCTTATGCATACCAGTGATAAAGCAAACCTTGTAGCTCCCGATCATACACTGGCAAGACTTTCCCCCTATAGCCACGTCAACAAGTACACTGAGCACAAGAGGCCAAGCACAACAATAGCCAGCAATGGAATATCTATAATTGGGTTTTATACCCAGTGAAAAAGCAACAGAGGCACCGGGTATCTGCCTCGTACTGTTAATAACGTACGGGGGGCCCAAATCTCTATCTCACAACCAGAAAATAAATGAATGCAACATGGGAAAGCCTATAATTCTACGGCCTTGCTCATACCTATTTTTGATAACTGACTACTTGTTACATAGACTACAATTAATCTTGATTTTTTTCATGACAAATTAAATAGATGACTGGACAAAGAGCTGCAGTTTTTAATGTCTTGCGGTTACAATTCTGCATGTGCTTCAGCCCTGCGAAGACAACAGCTCCAATTAAGTTATACTTAAAATGAGTTGCATTGGAAATCCATGGGGCTTGTGACTATCTTGTACCATTCATTTGAATGGGACTGAAGTGTGGATTAAACCAAAACGCTTAATGGGACTCACAGACTGCAGTTCGAGAATGCAATCCATGAAAACCTGTGGTCTCTTCCAGCAGCTTCACTTTAAAATGCATCCAAACTCAAAGGCACAAGATTTATCTTATATATCAAAACAGTTACAAACTAGCTTCAATTACACTGGTGAAAGAAGAGGATTTAAATCCATGAATCCCTTAGATACAGGGCCACTACCTGCAGCCCACCCACCCCTGCATTTACACACTGTTTGGGGAAGGCAATGCTCATAATGCTCCATATCCATCACCTCTGCCCTCCACATTGCAATTGATTGAACATAAAATTTCTTTTGGATTACCTGTTTCCTTTGCACATATTAACAGAAGATTTATTGAATAAATAGACAGCAGTGTCACTGAGATCAAAAGCAGCCTATAAAAAGAAAAGAAACAAAAACATACCTCTGATCATTATAACAAGCAAATCTGGAACATTAAGAGAATGCTAACTTGGATACTAACTCTAAAACACTTTGCAAAGATGAATATTGTGTTTGTTGCAGAATTGCCTGCTTTGCCACTTCCTGATTTGGAAACTGATTCCTGTTCTCTGCCTTTGAGCATGCTGATATACAAAACTGGAACTTGTGAACTCCAGTGTCCTGTAAGAGAAATCTGTGAATCTCCTACCATTGAGACTTGTAGTTTGTATTATTTTGGAGCTCTGAAAATAGATCCTGCAGAGGGTTGCTTCATCCTAAAAAAATAGCTGATTTAGATGGAAGCTGCAAAGTACCACAATGAGGGAAATTAAGTCTTCCCCTTTACACACACACTTTTCCCCATCAAAAACATACATACACACGACTCTCTTCTCTCCCTACGAATTACTGATCGGCTAATTTTGAGCAGGAAAGAAGAAAAATATCTATACACTTTCTTGCCAAGTACTGTAGACCCAGTCCAACTGGGGATGTTCCACAGCCGGTTTCTGCGGTCAAAGCACATTAGGAGAGTCCACTATAGATCTCCAACTCAACAGGTAGTGTGGTTGTCATTAAGAGGCTTCAAGGGCTCAGCCATTTTGTTGGGGGAGGGTAGGTGAATTGAAGAAGGTATCTTTAACAAGTCAAATTAACAAGTCAAATTAGAATAATCAAATCAAAAGCCAAAACTGTAGACTTTTATTTAAAAAAAAAGAAGGCATCTTTGTGATCTTAATATAAAGCCAGGTAGTTTTGAAAGAAGTACAAAAGAAGAAGTTAGCACCAAGGAGACTTGTTTGTATGGGAAGAGAAAATCACAGGTATGGAAAGAGTAAATCACAGGCTTGAGTATTATGTAGCTTTAAGCAGAGGTGATCTCAATGAAGGCAACTCTATCCAGCCTCCACCAATACAGTGTATTCTTCCCTGCCCCCCAAATTGGGCACATACAGGTAAGTGGACCCCCATGGTGAGCGTGTGTGGGTGTTGAGAAAGTCTACAGTAGAAGTGAGGAATCAGCAGAAATCACTTTGTTCTCCACCATGGAAATGCCACTGTGCTGGTGGAACAGCTATTACACCAACAGGATGGCAACTTAGGATCCAACCTATTGGAACACCAGAAGACCTTATGACATTCAGCTGAACTGAAATAGGACATTCTTATCAAGATAAAGGATTATGCTTGCATCATTTCCTGCAACCTCTTTATCAAAGTCTGAGGAGATGTGTAAAATTAAGGAAAGAAATCAGCCACGCTACTGAAAGGATTTCAGACTTGGGGGGGGGGGGCTGCAATTTTAAGAGATTCCCACAAGAAAATAATATTTCCGAAGGAAAGATTTTACGTTATTCAAGAATCAAACCAGCTTAAAAGGAACCCTACTTTACAGGATAAAGTGTCAGAACATCTGAGAAAAGAAACAATATTATGATGTCATCCATTGGTAGCTACAAAGACAAATATGGTCACAGTCCGTAGACATGAAAAGATAGAGCCACAGGAACTGTGTAAAGTGCGCTCAATGTTTCTTTAACGATAGCAATAATGTTATGAATATGAAAATTACAAAAGTGATACTAATACATTCAAATTGTAAATCCAGTTACATAAGATAGAAGATAACGACGACAGCGGGACGGTGGTCTCTGGAATGTGAACTCCATGTGAATCGGGTAGCTTTTCTATTGATGTGCAATTTTCCACATATCATCTACTTAATAGATTTTTGGTCAGAAGAAGACACTTGTCGAAACGGCATCACATTCCAGAGACCACTGTCCCACTGTCGTCGTTATCTTCTATTTTATGTAACTGGATTTACAATTTGAATGTATTAGTATCACTTTTGTAATTTTCAGCAGGTAAAATCTTTCCGGTATTTAGGAGTGCTATTTTGTTACAATCTTAGCTGGTGTTTGCATAGAGAACACTCCCTGGTTATGGCTAAGAATAAGGCTGCAGCCCTGATTCGGGTTTTTTCCCACAAGGGCAACCAATTTGTACCGGCTGCGCTTAAGATGTTCCAAGCGGCTGTTATATCTCGTCTGCTATACGGGATTCCTATCTGGATTCAGTCTTTTACTAGGAGAGTTGAGAGCATCTACTCCACTTTTCTGCACAGGATTCTTGGTGTTTCCAACTCAGTGTCGCTTTTTGCCCTTTATAAGGAGCTGGGTCTCCACTTGATAGAATCTCGGGCTTGGATTATTACGATCAAATATTGGCTTCGGCTCCACTTTCGATCTCCTCCTGCTAGCCTAATGGTCCAACTTTTAGCTGACCCCTATACATCAGAGTGGTCACAGGCCATAGTGAAAAAGGTGGGTGGTGAGGTAGCAATCTTGCAGGTGGTAAGGAGGAGAATTTGGGATATAGAGGTGCAGATCATTAATGCTGGTAGTCTTGGAGTTTGTTCTCCCTATTCATTACCCCTCCTCCCCTTGCATACCTCCATGGTACCATATATCGCTAATTTGACGATTCCAGTTTTTAGGAGGGTTTTTTTGCTTGCAAGGTTCAACCTTTTCCCCTCAATAGTGGTCTCCGGTAGATACAGGGGTGTGCCGTACAAGGATAGACTTTGTAACTGTAATCTTGGGGAACCTGATTCTATCACCCATATTCTCTTTCGCTGTCCTAAATATTTCACTATGCGCAATGTTTTGATTCACCTGCTTCTCCCTGTGCAGAGAGATTTTCTGGATAGGGATTTAAATTTCTTTCTAGCAGACAAGAGTCCAGCAATAACACTATCTGTCGCTGAATTTTTGACTTATGTATGGAAGTCAAGAGTAGTACTTTGTAAATCTCATAAACCATGTTAGGATTGCTTTGTATTTTGAGATATTGGAAATATTGGTTGACGTTATTTTAGTACTATCCCTTAAATTTTGCCTTTGTTCTGGTTTATCTGTGTTATGCCAATAAAGGTTTTCTGTTCTGTTCTGTACAAAATTAATCTCTCTTCCCACTGTCTGCCCCACCACCACTTCAGGGGTACTCAAGCAGCAATGTTGTGAGCTGCACACCTGCTTCCTTATATTTGGACCAAGACACATAAAACATTCCTGATTTATTTGACTAGGGCGAATGCCCTAAATCAGGCTCAAGCTAAATGCTTACTTTATACATTAGTAATGTTAACAAGATGTGCAGAGCTCTTTGAAATGTTCACATGCATAGAACTACTGAAGAATATTGATCTTGAGATACTAAAAAAGTTCTGGACTCTTCTGGACACAGAGATTGCTTTCCAGTTCTGGTTACTCTTGGGTGAAAGGTTTATTAAGGTCAATCAGGCTAATCAAATTATGCATTCAGAAATTTATCTAGTTAGTACAGCATTCACGTTCCAACCCAAACCTTTGGGTTAAGTTTTTTTAAAAGCGTCAATAGGCCAATGTTCCATGTTTGCCCAATATGTGCTGTATTGCCTTTTATAAAAATCTTTCCAGAAATAGATTTTGATCAAATAGATTTTTGGTTCTTGATATTTACCCTGGCATAGCCGATTTTTTTTAAAATGCATCTGTCTAAGACAAATTGCTGCAGTAGCGTATAAAATTTGAAGTAAATACATTCAGTAGATCATGGTCCTTTGTTTAGGTTGATAAAATGCTGTTCTACAATTGGTCTCTATTTTGAAACACCACATAATTAACAACAACCAAGACATGACTTTTAATTAATCTGTACAGTGCTTTCAGGACTAAAGGCTGAAATACCTCCTGAGATTTCCATGCTATGTTATGATGTATGGCTTTAATAGAGAAATTAATGAACCATACTACTCTGGGTACAATTTTTTAATGTACACTTTCATAGGCAGAGAATATCTACTGATAGTATTAATATAGTATGAAAGTCAATTATTACCAGCATGTTAACTGTTTAGTTTGTCTGAAAAGATTGAGTCCTGTTAAGAAACTATTTAGCCCTTTCAGCATAGCCAGGAACACTATGCTGCTCTAATGCTCTCCACCCAATCCACTGTCCTTTGCTTTTGACAAGGAAATTAATAATGTCCCTGGCACATCTGTCAGGTGATGTAAGGACCCTTTGGAAAAGCACAATTCCTGTGGGACTCCTTGAAGAAAGAAAACATCCTCTGTGCATTAAATCTGGATTGAGGAGTATATAATGAGTACTGAGTCTCACTTGCAACCAATTTGGCATGGGGGAGGGGCAGATTGAGATACTGTATATCTCAAAAGGCTTTGTGTGATGCTTCTTAATGGCTGAGCAAGGTCACATTGCAGTTCTTAAAGTAATCTAGTTAGAACTACTACTGAACATGCTTTAGTTCCAGCCAGCAGTGGCTTTAGCTAGTGTTTGAGTAGGAAGAAACCTCCAGTGGTCGGCATTTAACCACAGAGGCCTCTTTAGCCAATTAATAGTTTCTGCAAAAGAAAAAGGAACAAAGTATCTAGAGTTAAACCCTTGGTGGCAAATGACGGATGGTCTTGTAGAAAGGGAAAAAAAATTAAAAGGAACAATGTTCAAATCTGCTGTCCTCCCCTGCCCTTAAAGTTTTCACAGAATGCTGTGTGTAAACATGGCTTTTTCCATGACTTCCAATAAAGTGGTATGAAAAGACTGCTTGTTGTAGAGGTTGCGGCTCAGACAGACAGACTAGTGCCAGTACCATCTCATGGAGTGGTATGAAAACATTAACAGCACTGGCTTTCTTCAAATTCAAAACATATGCAAGAAAGATGAGTGAATGCTGCAGTGCCCAAAACTGTTCTCTGGTTTCATGTACTAAACTAGGCTAACAAAGCATGCCTGTCAAAATCCACTATTAAAAAAATCTGCAAAAATAATTCTGTGGCAAATATGCCCACATTTTCATAATTCTGCTTTGCTGATTTTTTTATACATTACAAAAGGAAGCGAGAACAGTATGGCAGTGATAGTGCCATTAAATTGGTACATGGCACACAGCCTTCTAGAATTCAGAATCACTTGGTGAATCCATTGAAGATAAAAATTGTTTTGCAGGTATTTTTTGGAGAATGTGCAATGTTCATGAGACAGATGCCTCTCACTCTGTGAGAAATGGGAAGTTATACATAAAGTGTTGCTTGTAGCCTGCGAAATGGCTCAGCAGCATGACAAGTATTGGGGCGATTTCGCACTAGAGCTGCCTCGTGGCGCAGCCCCGTTTGCCCCGACACAAACATGTTAATTTCACACCCGAGGCTGCGGGGCTGCATTTGACCTGTGGCTTTGCCCGATTTCCTCCGCAGTTTCATGATCCTCAAAAACCAGGATCACAAAACTGCGGAGGAAATCGGGCGAAGCTGCGAGTCAAAATGCAACACCGCAGCCTCGGGTGTGAAATTAACATGTGTCGGGGCAAATAGCGGCTGCGCCGCAAGGCAACTCTAGTGCGAAATCACCCTTGGTGAAAAAAGATCAGAGCAGCACGTAGATGGCCTAAAGACTTGAGGATATTGGGTTGCCAACCTCCAGGTGGCAGATCTCCCGCTATTACAACCAATGTTCCCTCTAAGCTGTGGCATCTTGTGAGCGAATATTCTACTCTGTGAGCTGCCGGCATTAAATTGTGAGCGAGCCATTTGGTTGCTGCATAACTTAGTTTGCTCTGGAGCCCTCCTTCCTGAGCTCAGACAAAAATGTGTGAGCCGGAGGCTAAAAAACTGTGAACCCGCTCACACAGACTCAGCTTAGAGGGAACACTGATTACAACTGATCTCCAGACCATCAAGGTCTGTTCCCCTGGAGAAAATGGCTGCTTTGGGTGTGCTCCATGGCATGCTCCCCCTGTGAGGTCCCCCCCCTCCCCCAACCCTCCCCACCCCTGGCTCCACCCCCCAAATCCCAAGGTACTTCCCAACCCAGAGCTGGAAACCCTATGAGGACATGTCTGGAAAATTTTAACTGGAGAGCAGGAAATGTGGGACAGTGGTCTTAGACTAGGTTCTGGGAGACCTAGGTTAGAATCCCCTCTCTGCCATGGAAGCTTGCTGGGGGTACTTGGGCTGGTCACACATTCTCGGCCTAAACTGAGGGTAAGAAGTAGGAGAAAAGAACAATGTAAGATGGGATAAAAGGACAAGTCCTTTTATGGATCAAAAACTGGCTAATTAATAGAAAACAGAGAGTGAGTATAAATGGGCAGTTCTCCCAGTGGAGGGGGGTAAGCAGTGGGGTACCGCAGGGATCAGTACTTGGTCCACTGCTTTTTAACTTGTTCATTAATGATTTGGAGTTGGGAGTAAGCAGTGAAGTGGCTAAATTTGCGGATGATACGAAGTTGTTCAGGGTGGTGAAAACCAGTGAGGATTGTGAGGCACTCCAAAGGGATCTGTCAAAGATGGGCGAGTGGGCGTCAACATGGCAAATGGGGTTCAATGTGGCCAAGTGCAAGGTGATGCACATTGGAGCCAAAAATCCTAACTATAAATACACGTTGATGGGGTCTGAACTGGCAGAGACAGATCAAGAGAGAGATCTTGGAGTTGTAGTAGATAACTCACTGAAAATGTCAAGACAGTGTGTGACTGCAATAAAGAAGGCAAATGCTATGCTGGGGATTATTAGGAAGGGTATTGTAAACAGATCAGCCAATATCATAATGCCGCTATATAAATCAATGGTGCGACCTCATCTGGAATACTGTGTGCAATTCTGGTCACCACACCTTAAAAAGGATATTATAGCTTTGGAAAAAGTGCAGAAAAGGGCAACTCGAATGATAAAAGGGTTGGAACACTTTCCCTATGAGGAAAGGTTAAGGCGCTTAGGGCTCTTTAGCTTGGAGAAACGACGACTGAGGGGTGACATGATTGAGGTTTA
>NW_015165234.1:4048509-4064265 GCF_001447785.1 Gekko japonicus
CCTTCCCCCACACCCTTTGACTCACAGAGCCGGTTAGAAGCCTCTTCTCCCCCCCCCTGAACATTCTAACCTCTCTCTCACCTTTGGTGTCTGAAGCAGAGCCCAAAGGGTTTTAGGGGGAATTCAGTCATCCCTGGAGCTATTTTCTCACTTTTTCGATTTTTGTGCACATAATGGAAGCATGCTGGGTATGTAGGAGAAGCTTCTGAGGCCCACGGAGCTTCCTTTCCCTCAGTCTAAGTATCCGCACGGCGCCCTCTGTTGGCTATTAGAATATATGATGCATGGGAAAGAGCAGGTAGAGAAAGAGGTACTTTTCTCCCTTTCTCACAATACAAGAACTCGTGGGCACTCCATGAAATTGCTGAGCGGTCGGGTTAGAACAGATAAAAGGAAGTACTTCTTCACCCAAAGAGTGATTAACACTTGGAATTCACTGCCACAGGAAGTGGTGGCGGCTACAAGCATGGACGGCTTCAAAAGGGAATTAGATAATCATATAGAGCAGAGGTCCATCAGTGGCTATTAGCCACAAGGTATAGATAGGGACTCTGGGGCAAGTGATGCTCTGTCATCTTGGTGCTTGGGCGGTCAACAGTGGGATGGCTTCTAATGTCCTGGCCCCACTGGTGGACCTCCTGATGGCACTGGTATTTCTGGCCACTGTGTGATACAGAGTGTTGAACTGGATGGGCCTTTGGCCTGATCCAACATTGGCATCTCTTATGTTCTTATGTTTTACATCCCAATTCAGGAGAAAAGGTGAGGTATAAATATATAAATAATACAGTCTTAGGTTGAACATCATTTGGTGGATATTTACTTCTATTTTAACTTGTAAAATATTATTTGGAAGCCGCCCTCCCCCTTCTCTTACTGTAGCACGCTTATAGAGTTGTCAACATTTCAACTAGCAACTGTATCTGTGCCTTCAATGGCAATGTGGTGTGCGGACATCAGGAGATGGCTATATTTATGAAAAGAGCTATGACAACACTTACCTGCCGATTTACATCAAATAAAAAGGACCTCAGCCTCTGCCCCCATACCATTCTTAGTAATGGAGTAAATCTCCCCTTGTCTTCCCACTTCGGACCCTGAGAAATATCCTTTCCCTTTGGGGCCTAACCTAGAGCTATTTCCTCTGCAGCCTGTTTTCTGAGGATCACCTGCTTTTATGTCTTGAATTATGGAGGTCAATCTAAGAGGTCTTGACTAGCCCGTTTATTTCGTAAAACAGTTTGAAGGGGCAAAGAGACCAAGCACAGGGAGCCTTCACCTACTTTTCTTGCTACAGCCTTTGCTCTCCCCACTTCCCCTAAGCTGAGTGGTTTGGGGCAGACATGATTGAAAGGGTGCAATGAGGAGAAAACAGGAGTGCATGAGGCAAGAGAACATAGGAAGCCCTCCCTCCCTTCCTCCTACCACCTAAGCTTAGGAAACGACAATAAGAAGAGCAGGTTTTTATACCCTGCTTTTCTCTACCTCTCGAAGAGGCAAACAGTCACATTCTTTTCCTCTCCCCACAACAGGCATCCTGTGAGATAGGTGGGGCTGAGAGAGTTTTCAGGGAACTCTGACAGGTCCAAGGTCTTCAGTTGGAAGAGTGGGGAATCAAACCCACTTCTCCAGATTAGAGTCCACCACTCTTAATCATGATACCACTACAGAGGGGCAGAAAGACTGTGGTCTCTGCCACACGGCAGGGAAAAGGACAGCTGAACTGCGGCTAATCTGAGCCGCACCAAAGTTGAGACGCCGCGGCGGGATCCCACGGATCCCCGAGCCGCGGCGCAACGCTCCCCAACACGATCAGATGCCGGGGAGGAAGAGTTGGATGGGAGGGGGAGCATGCGCAGTACGCCTGGGGGCCGGGATGCGCCGGCGCAAGGACGCGCCGGCCGATCCCACGGCCTGGCTTGAGGTGCTCTACTGGAAAGAACCACCTAGGTAGGTGGTTCTTTTTTAGTGCGCGTTTTCGGCGGTAGGGACGGATCAGGGACGGGCAGGCAATGATTCCCAGATGTTGCCGTGGGATTGCCCCCGTTTGCTTCGCCCCCGTTCCGTCCCCCTCCCGGCCCAAAACGCCTCGTATGAACAGGGCCTAAGTAGTTTAAGTGGTAGAGCAGTAGCATATAAATTTCCTGGGTGTTTTACACTTGACTCAGCTCCACCCCATTCCAAGTGGCCTACCACCAAAGTAGCTTTGGATCAGAGTCTCACTTGCCCACTTCTTCATAACAGAAAACTACTTCAAAGTAGCCTGAGTTTCCTGGGGGGGCGGGGATGGGAGCAGAGCACGCTGCACCTTAAAAAGGCCCAAGAATTCACAGCACTTTAGCACACTAAACTCAGAATCCCTTCCCGAATTCTCTGTTAGACTTGCACACCATGTGGTCTTATTCTGTGATTCCAGAGATGATCATAACTCAGATTAACAAACTCTTTAAAAAATTCATTTCATCTCATATATGGTAATGTAAGACCCAGGATCCAGTGCAATATTTAAACAGTGTAACCACAGCTAGACTGGAGAAACAAAGATTTTTAGTTACCATGTAAAACAAAAACAAAACACCTCTCCAGCCCACATAGGGATATTAAGGATTATCCTTGAGACTGACGCAGTTACTTCTTCCTTCGTGATACTCAGAGTTCTCATTAGATACTTAGCAACAAATCTATGTATTGAGTAGTCAATTCAAGGCCAAACTTGTACTAGTACAGTAGTTCAACTCGCTTCACATGTAAGGCATGAACCAGAAGTTGCTCCAGCACAAGGTCCACTGCCCTGAATGGAAATTACACAAGAGCAAAGTGATGCATTTCAATGTGGTCTGTTCTCCTGATGTCCCTTTCTATTACATAACTTTACTGAGCAGTGAGTTCCACCAAGTTCAAATGGACTTAACTTCATAAATAAATGTGCAGAGGATTGCAGAGCCTCTCTTTCTCCCTGAATGATCGCATTAATATTACGTGGAATGTAAACAGTTTGAAAAATCTCATCCATTTAAAAACATGAAATACCTCTTTCTGGAGTGTCAGCTATTTTTATGCATTTTTGTGTGTGTTTGTGTGGCCCTGGTCCATTTTAAATCTATAAAATGTGTCTGGTTTACAAGAGACCTCCTTTTCTCGGAGGCTAAAAAACTGCCTCACAGAGGGTTTTGGTTTTTTTTAAGACTGTGGAGTCACTGCCATGTTCTTTTTCACTCTTTGGCACTTCTAAAAGACTGAAATAGACAGTGCTTTAAATACGTACAGAAATTTAATCATAAATTTGTCTTCATGCAATTCAACCTTCTGTTGCTTATGGAGGACCACTGATGAAGAACCAACATATTTCAGTTCAGAAAGGGATTCTTAAACAATGAGTTGGGACGTACCATCTCCTCTGGCGCTCTTATGGGTTGGCTACCAAAATGCCAGCAATGAGTGCTGAGGACAATACAGCGTTCATTGTAAGGCTAACAGATGTATAATTTACTGGTCAAACTGGAGTACTGACTAGTAGGTCCTGCACAAAGACAAAATCCCTTTACAAAAATCTGAGAACCCCTCAGTTTGGACCCTTTCTGACACCAGGAAGCTACCATTTTTCATACACAACATTCTATTGATTCTTCATCAGATTTATATTACCCGTATGTTTTTATAAACAAGTCCCATCGAACACTATGATTTATATTACCCGTATGTTTTTATAAACAAGTCCCATCGAACACTATGGTTAAATAATGGACCCCACATATAGTAGGATACAATTCCATATGTCAGTGTTGTAAACTATGAAGGCTTCTGTCCTAAGGATACTTTCTTACAAGTAAGATAAAAGTAGACAGCTCTTATTTTTCTTAGGATTCACAAGCCTGAAACAACTACTGGCTCAGAATTAGATGATCGACTTTACGGATTTCACTCTCTGAAGTGCCCTATTTTTAAATGGAGTGCTTTAATGTATTATCACATGAATCTCATCTTCTAAGAGGAGAGGGCCATGAGATACTATCAGAACTGTGTAACTTAATAGCATGTTTCTAACCACTAGTTCAACAGACATACGTGCTAGTCACCTTTCTTATAATGATGTTTATGATTATTGTGAAGAAATGCATTTTTTTTCTTTGGAGGTTTGAAATGAGCAAAACCTTCACTCTGAGTTTTAAAAGTTTTTCTCCCTGTCTGGGCAGAGAACAGGAGGGAAGGGAGGAAGTCAGTTCAATTGCTTCCCAGACTTACCTCAGCACACTTTCATACAAATTCTAATGGATCTAGGCAATGGGACGGTCAAGCTCCCCACCTCAGCAGGGAACAGAGTTTTGGAGGAATGAAGACTAGAAAGACTTCAGGATAAAACTTCTGTCGACTTCAGGAAAAGCTTCTTTGACCTGGCCTGACCAGGTCGGGTGGGGGGGAGAGATCAAATTCCTGGAAGCAAGGAGGAAGGGTTTTTTTTGTGTGTGGTGATTCCATCGAGGCAGACAGAACTCCTAACTGAGGTCTAGAGGAAGCGGCCATTAGCCATGTGATTGTCTGGACAGCTGAAGGAAGTTTCAAGGTAACGGTGACTCTGTAGAGATCCGTAACTTCCTAAGCCTAGGAGCTTGTACTATATTTTAACATCTGATAGGGCACGTATGGAGAGAGGGACAGAGGAATTGCGTTTTTCCCATTTTTTTTAATCCCTTGCTCAATCTGGTGCTGTGCTAAAAGTATGCTTGTGAACATTTTCTTTTTAATAAATACTTTACAACTTCTGATGCTTGCAGTGGTTCTCTGTACCAGACAGACCTCCACCATCTTGGACACACTATTTTAAAAGAAGCACCAGGGGAAGGCAGTCAGCTGGCAAGTTGTTATTCCTCCAGGGGCGCACAAGGCAAGAAACAGTCCCCATGGTGAATAGGTGCTGGGCAGCAGGAGGCACAGAGGCAAGGCCTCAGAACTTGGAAGGGAAGCTGGGAGTCCTGACCTTCTCAGTGGGCAATTCCTTCAAAGGTCAGGTGGTGGCAGCTGGTTACTGGAAAGAAAAAAAGCCTCTCCAGGTGTTGGGAAAACCTTGGAGGGCAGGGTGGAACAGGGCCTGCAGGCCAAAAAAGGCCCATTCCATCACAATTATAATAATTCAACATCTGAAAAATAAAGGCTGAAAATTCTAGAATTAAGGTGTGTCCCCACAGACATTTCCAATGATACCTCATTATATTTGTTGCAATCAAAATATAGGAAGATGCACCAAAGCAGGGAAAATGCTCCCTTGCTTCAGATTCTTTTCCATGTGTAATGATTCAAGGGATCAAACCGTGGAAGTACTATAGAACCTACTATGTAAAAATACAGTGAAAAAAAGTAGTCTAGATATCAATGTTTGGATGTCTGAACAAGTATACTGAACATTAATAATTACCTCTTGAGTTGCATATATATAGCCTACTACATTTATTAAAACAAAACAGCCATATAGTCCAAACATCTACCTCAGCTTCAAATGAATAATTTTTACTGCCCTGTTGACAAGTTACAATGAATGCACATACATTCTGTAAGAGCCAAAGAGCATTCACTTTACAAATGAAACAGGAGATCAATAAATGTGGGGGTGTAAATCACATGCTCTACTGCACGTGCATTAAATGTAACATAAGAATTACTCAGCACACATATAAAGGAAAATCCAGTGTACACTAATCACAGATTATACATGCATTCACTGTAACCTGTGAACAGGGTTTTTGTCAAAGTGAAAGAGACACCATCCACATGTACTACTTACAAAAAGAGCACAATTCCTGTGTTGGCCAATGCAAAGGCGAGTCCTAATATCCCACTGCCCATGATGGCATTGCTGAGATTGAAAACAGACATTCCCAATGAAGTTGTGCCTGGAATCTGTAAAGATTGAACAAAACATATCCTTCGTATAAGTTCACAGCATATTATTTTCAATCGCAGGTTATATATCTGATGCTTATCTTGAGAAGCATTCCATGCTTATTTTCCATTCATATGCTCAGTTTCCAAGATGTATTTGGAGTCTGATATTAGAGTATTTGCCTCCAGGAGTTCAGTTAAGAGGAGCAGAAATATGGACATGAATGCAGCAAGAGCAATAATAAGAATTTAAGATTTATTTCCCTATGGGCAAGCTCCAGATACTTATTCTTTAAAAGACCCACACAAGGACCACTTGCAGGTGTACTGATATGTATGCATCAGGCAAGTGATAAAAAAACACAACCACCACCACACTGTAAGGACTCTGCTGCTGCTCTCCAGGGGAATTTCAGCCTTTCTTCTTGAACTAATTGGTCAGGCTTTCAACTTCTTACAGCACTAATCTGTGCATCCACTACACAATTCAAAGCTCTGGTACACACATGGAGCTCTTCTATGAATAGGAGCTTCTTTGTTTAAAGTTGTGTGTCCTCCCACTCTTGAATATCTGACACTGACATTCTGCCAAAGGTACCATCTCAGGTAGATGTAGGATTACCATGAGAGCAGCACGGTCTTTTTAGTGGTTGCCCTAAAGTTGTACATCTCCCCCAGGAGGCTCATCGGTCCTCTGCATTTGCCTCATTTCCAAGACAAGTGAAGACATATTTTTTACTCTGCTGGGCCCTGGAGAATGTAACTCAAATATTCTATGGCTGTGTTGGTGGTCATTTTCCCTGCTGTTTGTTCTCTGATATCATTTTTAATTCTGATATGGTTTTATTTTGTGGTGATAAAAAGCAGTGGTAGAAATGGTGCAAACAAACCAGCAACATTAAAGAAACAAATTCACTTCAGTGAAAATGCTAGTAATAAGCTGTCCTTCAAATTAAAGTGAATGCCGTATTTCCTACCTGGGAAGAAGACCCTAGAGCACCTTGCACATGAAAACTAGATTTACAGAGAATGTCTATAAGAGAAGGAAGAGAAAGGCATCTTGAGCACAAATCTGCCAGCTGCGTAAGTCTGGGCTGAGCTTCTGTTTCCCTTCCTGTTGCAAGTATTAAAGCTGGGGCACGGCCAAAGATGTGAGCCTTTAGCAAGGAGTTAAAGGACTCTTAGTCAATCACCTGTGGCAGTTAATGCACCATGCCAGCAGATCCACGCCAGGGCATGGTGTACTGTGCTGTTTGCGTCTGTCTGTTTGGACTGTACATTTGTATTTTTAAAGCTACTTTGGGTCCCCAGTGGGGAAAAAAGCAGGTCATGAATAAATAAGTAAAAGGAGGAGAACCTACATATTCATCACATTTCTTCTTTTCCAAATGGCTGTTGGTTAAGCTTCTTCTGCTTTCGCGGTCAGAAATGAACTTGCTGAAAAGAAATACCACAGCAGGATTTTTATTTCCGCAAGAGAAAGCATTTATGATATTTTTGACCTGTAATTGTTATTTAGTTTAGTTTGACACTTGTTCTATATTGGTGCTTATTGTTCCAATACAGAAGGAGACAGAATGAATGTATGTGAATAATGCAGATGTGGAAGGAGATGGTAGAAAAAGAGAAGAGATTGGATTTATACCCCGCCCTTCACTACCCAAAGGTGTGTCAGAGTGGCTTACAAACTCCTTTCCCTTCCCCTCCCCACAACAGACACCCCATGAGGTAGGTGGGGCTGAGAGAGCTCTGACAGAAACTGCTCTTTTTTCAAGAACAGCTCTTATCAGAACTATGGCTTGCCCAAGGTCATCCAGCCAGGTGCAAGTGGAGGAGTGGGGAATCAAACCCGGTTCTCCCAGATTAGAGTCCGCACACTTAACCACTACACCAAACTGGCTGTACCCAAGAAAACACTACAGAAAAATAGTCAAAACAGACTATTGTCTGAAATAAGATATAGGGGATCAGCTCACAAATATACAACTGTAAGGACCCAGCTCCCTCATTGTAGTTATACAAGAAAGGGCTTCCCAGAGTAATTTCTGAACATGACTACCTAAATGATTTGGCAAGGTTTCTTTGGTAAGGTTTCTTTGGGTAACCCCAGGTTCTCGTAAAGACTGAGGGGAAATAAAACAAACCACTTGAAAGCCTTCTTTATTTTAGTAGGTGTAAACACTTTTTCACTGAGACCAATGGGACAAGTCTTAAGACCGAGTGGTTTAAACACCATAGTAAACACAGCCCTTCACCATGTTGACTCACCACATGGGGAGGGAGAGCGGGCACACGTGTCTATGTGACTCTCTGCATGGTACAAATGCGGAAAGGAAATGCCCACATGATGCCCCCTCCCCATGTTCAGCAACAGTAGGAAAACAGTGCTGCTGATCAGAGGAAGGGGGTGTATGCACAGGCACTTCTTCCACACATCCATACTGTGGAGATGACTTGGCAATCACAGGGAGGCATACCTGTGCTCCCTCCTCCCCACACTCTGAGTCAATGCATAGATGGGTTGTCTTCACAGGGCTTTTGCAGAAGGAAGTCAGTGGATACAACTTAGCTGAAATGAGTCATGAGATCCCATTCAGATTTTTAAAATAGTAAATTCTTCAGGCTGCTAAAACTAAGACATATCATAGCATGAGATACAGTTTCATTTCCAAGCCTACAGTCCCCTTGCTGAAGGAAACAGAACTATTCATATAGTTGATGTTAGCTGTACACTTTCTATCTGAGGTTACAGTAACCAGCTTACTCTAGCAATTAAAACACAAAGATTATACATCATGATTATTAAAGTCATGAAAGCCACAAGGTGTACACACAGAGAAAACTGTACTGAAAAGAGAGCTTTTTATTCTGACTCAAAACAAACCAAATAAAGATTTGACCTATTTAGCTTTTAGTTTGCTTGCCTCCAATGCAATAAATAGCATGACACCTCCTGGGATCACTTCAGCCTGCAGGTGGAGGAATGGATGCTGAATGCCCCCCTCTCTATTTTTTTTAATAGCCTGGTTACGTGCCGAAAACTAGCTTATTAAAGAAAAGTCGAGGCTTTATCCCTTCTTGCTGATGTTCTAAGTTTTTATAGGCAGAGAATTTTTGCTATGGTGGAACATTCAAACATACAGACTCACTCCAATAAACCAGGGGAATGACCATGACAGAGTTAGAGCACATGCAGAAGGTCCCAAGTTCAACCACTGATTAATGCTTGAGGCCTTAGAAAACCACTGCCAGTCGGAGCAAGACGGTCTTAAGCTGTATGGTCCAATGGTCTTACTTAAGACATATTTTTCTATTCTGAAGAAGCACCACCCTAGGCTGGCTGTATTACATGTTCTTCAGGAATGCAGAGGTTCTGATGTGCTGCGGCTGCTGCTGCAGAACAGAAGGTGATCTCCAAATGAGGATGCAGAGCTTGGTGTCCGGTAGGGAATGGGGTTGGCCTTGTTGTAGCATGAAATGGGTTTAATGAATCTGTTGCATACCAAGGGTATTAAAACACCACATAACCAGCTTCATGAGGTACAGTTGGTGTGGCATAGTGGTCTGAGGATCTGGGTGACCTAGGTTCGAATCTCCAGTCTGCCATACCTTCAGCCAATCACTCAGAGTAACCTACCTCACCAGGTTGTTGTTGTGAGGATAAGGTGGAGGAGGGTAGAAAGGTGTTAAGTTTCTTTAGTTCTCCACTGGGGAGAAAAAGTGGGGTATGAACGAAAAATAAATATAATTTAAAATTCTGTGCAACATGAATTCTGGCTACATTCTTCTCCATATAGAATTGAAAGACTTTTGATATGACAACAGGATATCTGTGAATGGAGCATCTGTGGTGCTCCCACAGACTGAAAATTTGGCATGTGTGAGAAAGGGGTTTGACCTTTTCCCCACACTGTACTCTTAGTCTCAGTTTACCCCTCCCCTGCTATTTGCCTTACAGAAGAAACCTACAGCTCCTGTATATTTTTTCCCATTGGTCAAAAAATCAGCCGGGGTGGAACTAAGATTCTAAAACTGGAAAAAGTGAAAAATAGGTTAGTCCCCTCATCTTGTGCTGCTGCTTCATTTTGAAGTACTGTGGCTATTTACATACATCCACACATCTCCTGATGTTACTTCTAGTTAAGCCCTATGAAAAAGATACTAGCAGAAGTATTTTGGATCTTTTCTAGTTCAGAAGCAACACAGAGCTGGATCCCATAGATCCATTCCATTAGGAGGCACTTTCCTCTGACCAAAGGGTCTACCCCAGATACAAAAGGCACTTCCAACAGCCTTCTACTGGAAGATTGTGGCCCCACTAGCAGGATGGATTTATGGTTTCCAACACATTATCAGTATTCTTGTAATTGCAGTGCACTTAACTCAGCAGCCCTCTTGGGCTAGATAGCTATGAATGTCTGGGTTGCCCCAGACCATCATCAGATGCCTGAGGCATCAAAATTTACATCACAAGTTGGATCCTATTCAAAATCTCTGTGGAAAGAAGGAACTTCTGTCCATGGATCAGGGTATCTCCAGCTTTCCTCTCCTGTTGCAGCCTAAAATGAAGAAGTATGCTTGCACACAAAAGCTATACCTTGAATAAAAATTTCTTGGTCTTAAAGGTGCCACTGGACTCAAACTTTGTCCTCCTAAATGAAAGTCCCGGGGGGACAAAGACCTCCAGAAACAGCACAACAGCAGAGTCAGCTGAGGGATGGGGGAATTGGCACAAATTTCTCCCCTGACATCAGTGGAAATTTTCTGTGGTCCAAATATTTTCCAGATGTCTAATGTCATTATTTGATTTGACTTTGTGTTTTGAATGACCAGTCATTTTTAAATGCTGACTTTTTGGTTACATAATATGTTTATACCTTTGTATTAAGCAATATTGGCTTTTAAATTGGTAGTCTATGCATCCTGCACTATAACCGCTGATGCCCAATACAGGACAAGTATAAAATCCAACTTACATCTTCTGATGGGGCATGACTCAGACATGAATAATTCATCAGTCATGTTTCAAGTTGGAGATGCTGTTTTTAAATCAGTGTCTTTTCACATGGTAAAATTGGAGCAATGGAAAAGTACTCACCTATTCATCTGGCCATTTTCTACTTCTGTGAAATCATTGGAATCATTGCTGATGTTGTCATCCTCTGGGACCGTCATGTTCTGCAACTCAGTTAATTCTAGTCCTGCTTTGAATGGCATCTTGGCTTAAGAAAGACGCTCTGAAATTTGCTTGGTCCTTGATGATTTCTAACAGCCACAAAGCAAGGGACAACCTGAAAGGGGGGACGTGGGGGGAGGGGCATCAAAAGAAAATGAGAGGCCACCAAGAATAATTTTTGTTGCTTAATTAAATTTATTAATCGCCCAATCCTTGCTACTGCAGGGCTCTGGGTGACGTACAATATGAATAAAAACATTCACTATATAAAACAATTAAAATCAAACAACACATTTTAAAACAGATGGCGAACAAATTAATCCAATTTCAGATTGCCAGTCACTTCACGGGCAAGGGGGAAGGGGGAAGGAAAATGTAGAGAGAGGAAGAGGGTGCCAGCCAAGATGAAAGACCATTGCTGTCCTCAACCAAAGGCCTGGTGGAACATCTCACCCTTGCAGGCCCTGCAGAACTCCATAAGGTCTCACAGGGCCCTGCTGGTATTCGGCAGAGAGTTCCACCAGGTTGGGGCCAGGACCAAAGAGGCCCTGGCTGAAGACAGCCAGATGCCTTTGGGGCCAGGGATCACCAGTAGGTTACTATTTGAAGAGTGCAACACTCTCCCAGGAACATAACAGAGGAGACAGTCCCATAGATAACATTGGTCCCTGACTGCTCAAGGCCTTATAGGTCAATACCAGAACCTTAAACTTGCCTCAGTATTCCACTGGGAGCCAGGATAGCTGGCACAGCACCAGATGTATATGTGCCATCTGTGATGTACCCATCAGGACTTGCGCTGCCACATTCTGGACCAGTTAGAGCTTCCGGGTCAGTCTCAAGGACAGACCAGTGTAGAGAGAATTGCAGTAGTCTAGCCTGGAGGTGATCAATGCATGGATTACCATGGCTAGGGCGGGGGGAGGGTGACAATAAAGGGGCCAATTGCTGAGCCTGACGCAGATGAAAAAATGTCAGCCTACTATAGCTACAGGCTTCGAGGGCTTTAAAAGGGGATTAGACAGACTCATGGAAGATAGGTCTATCAGTGGCTTCTAGCCATGGTGACTAAAGGGAAGCTCCATCTTCAGAGACAGTATTATGAATACCACAGGAAATCATTGACCCCAGGCTGTTTTTGGCCCTCCAGAGTAACTGGTTGGCCACTGTGTGAGGCAGGACTCTGGACTAGGTGGACCATGGGTATAATCCAGTGGGGCTCTTCTCATGTTCTTGTTCTAAATTAGGAATGCACAGTCCTTATTCATAGATACATCTATGCAGCCCATAGGTTTGTAGACTATATAAAATGGGGGGGAGACATCATTTAAGATCAAATATAAAATCAGCCCCCCCCCCAGCTAAATATCCCTGTAGTTTCCAAAATTACACTACCCACAAAAGATTAACACAGAGATAAAATTACAAACCACTCTTAAGTGAAACAGAAGGCAAGGATTGCAGAGTAATAATTGGGCCTGGTTTTAAATAACTATATGTAGTTGGCAACTGTCAGGCTGACATCTCTGTCATTGTTTGACAGAAGATTAAGTAAATGATAACCTCTGGAATGACTCTGGGGAAGGACACTAATAGGGGAGTATGCAAACACGCTCTCAACTCCACACATAGCCTACAAGAGAAGAAGAAAATGTTGGACAGTTTCTGAAGATTGATAGTCACAAGGTAGGGCTGCCAAGTGGGGGTGGGGGGCAGGTAAACCCATGCTTTGGAGGCCCGATTTCCGCCACTGCGGAATCGGGCCCCGGGGGGAACCCCGCCCCCTGAAGTGCAGCATGGCTGCATCACTGGAGGTGACGCAACCACGTAGAGCACGTTGGGGGCGTGGCCCCGACGTGCTCTACGTCGTGCGTCACTTCCTGTGACGTGCAGGCGGCGCACGCGCGCTTTGCCCGCGCACGTCCCACAGCGACTCCCGGAGCCCAGGGACAGTCCCCCGCCGGTGAGTATAAACGACTTGGCAACCCTATCACAAGGACAAAACCTTTGTTCATGTGGGTGACTGGAGAATCCTGTGAAGAGTTCTGCAATTGGCAAAGCATTGAATATAGCCAAAGAGAAATAATGGTGGTAAACTGGAACGGTAGGAAAAAAGAGGGAACTGCAAGTGAAAGGGAACAAGGGAAAAAAAACCAAAGCAGGAGGGGAACAAATAGGCTCAGCATCAAGAATTTAGGAATACACATCCTGGGGCTAGTTAATATTTCTTAGTATTAGTTTTCCATCTGCTACCTGGGGATACTAGTAACCGGCACTACAGGATTATAAAATAAAGACAGTAAAAAAATTGCATACAGTTCTATACAAACAATTTATCTATCTACCCATCTACACCAAGGTACTACCCACTTCCATACAAAAGACACTGGAAGAGACAAAAGTTCAAAGAAATACTCCCCAGAAGAGGAGTTCATTCAGAGCCTCCATTCAGTGGCTCCTATTTAATGAATGAAACGACATATAAAAACCCACTAACGTTAACATCAGCAAACAGACTGATGAAAAGGGAGGAACTGCAGATTTGTGAAAGAGCCTTTGAACAGAATTAAAAATAACTTCTCAGAATAAAAGGCAACCATTTAAATAAGAGATAATTCTTAAAATGAGATACACCTGCAAACTTCATCTACCCTTCTGTGCACTTGAAGTGATGCAGTAAAGAACAGCCCGGGGGATGGGGAAGCGAAAAGCAACTGTAGACTCCTACAGGCATAACAGTTTTCCATCACAGAAAACACTTCTTTTCATTGAATTGAATACATTTTACAGCTTTCACAGACTATCTTGTATGAGAAAATATAGGAAGCTACATGAAATCACCCAATGTCTTTGAGTGGGATCTAACCAACCTTTGAAAAAATGACACAGAGTCCATCCTGCAAAGCAGTCATTTTTGCTATCCAGAGAGCAGTTGTGATTCTGAGTGATCTCCAGCCCTCACCTGGAGAATGGCAGCAACGGTTCCCCAGGAGAAAATAACTTGCTTTGGAGGGTGGACTCTATGACATCTATTCAGCTGAGGCCTCTTCCCTCTCAAAACCCTGTCTGCTGTAGACTCCACCACAAATCTCTGGGAATTTCCCAACCTGGAGCTGGAACCCTAGTCAGGACTGGGCCCAATGAGTTCTCCACAAAGGCCTGGAAAAGGCTTCCTTCCTTTGCCTTTTTACTGACAGAACCAAGGTTGGTTGCCTAACAACAGCCACTGAGGGAAAAGTTAGTCCCGCAGGAGCCAAGCAGGAGAAGTGTCTTCATCAGGAAAGACAGTCATTTTGGCAGTTTATTCTGACAGGGAACAGTGGCTGAGGTGGCAGTGGGCGGGGAAGAGGAGCGGACCCAGCACCCAGCCAATGGCACACAAGTACTCTTGATTGGTGGTTGGTGGGCCAATGGCTGATAAAGCACACAGCACAGCCAACGAGAGAGCTGGAAAGTGCCAACGTGTTAGGGCAATTATCAGAAGTTATTTATAGTCCTCCTTTATCACTGAGATTCAAGGCGGATTACACAGTGCAAGTCAATGTAGTCAACAGGATGGGACCAGTGTTCCCTCTAAGCTGAGTTAGTGCGAGCTAGCTCACAGATTTTTAGCCTCTGGCTCATACATTTTTGTCTTAGCTCAGGAAGGATGGCTCCAGAACAAGTTAATTTATGCAGTAGCCAAATCGCTCGCTCACAACTTTAATGCCAGTAGCTCACAAAGTAGAATTTTTGCTCACAAGACTCCACAGCTTAGAGGGAACATTGGATGGGACATGTAATTTTAAAAAAAGAAATCCTAATTGCCCAGAATGTTACAGGCCAATTACTCTTTTATCTATAATTGGCAAATTATATGCCAAATTCCTAGAAAGACGGCTAAGAACATGAATACATTCCCAGCAGATAATTAGTCCTGAATAAATTGGCATCTTGAAAGGTAACTCTACTGCAGACCAATGCTTTCTTTTAACTTTTCTGGTCGATAAATGTATGAAATCGGGTACTAAATAACTGTATGCAGCCTTCATAGATTTAAAAGGCACATTCAATTCAGTTTCCAGAGAATTACTTTGGAGAAAGCTTGAAACTTTGAACATCGATCCTCAACTATTATTTTTAATCAAAAAGCTCTATTCATCTACAGTCTATCAAGTTAAATTCTCAGAATCTGGTTGTCTAACTGCTAAAATAACAACTTTAAAGGGAGTAAAACAAGGCTGCATACTGGCCCCACTTCTCTTTAATCTATTTCTAAATGATCTTCCGCTAAGGCTGGAACACGTTAATGGTCACCATCCTAAATTAGGATCTCAAAAGATCCCCCTTCTACTCTATGTGGACGACACTACAATCCTCTCTTGTACCAGGGTTGGATTTCTCAGATATTTGCATGCCTTTCATAAATTCTGTACTGATAACTCTTTGGTCATTAATTACTCAAAATCCAAAGTTCTAGTCTTTTCTAAACACTGGAAGCCTATGAAGTGAACAGAAGGGAAAACTGAGATTGCCCAGGTTAAAAACTTCAAATACCTAGGGATTACTTTTCAATATAATCTTAAATGGACAACCCATAGATCCCGCAATATTTCTTTAGTTAAACGATCAGTTACACATCTTAAACAATTCTTTTACTCCAGAGAGAATCAATACTTACCAGGTGTCATAAATATCATTGGAATTAAAATTCTCCCTCAATTATT
>NW_015165234.1:4064286-4071895 GCF_001447785.1 Gekko japonicus
TTTGGACAACAGGCTTCCACAACAATCTCAAAAGACTACAGGCCTGCTTTTTTCACCAACTCCTAGGCATTTCTAACTGCGTTCCGTATTCCGCTCTTTGTTTAGAACTTGGCCAACATTTTATAGAAAGTAAATGCTGGCTACTAACTTTTTAAATATTGGCTGAAAATACACTTCAGATCGCCACCAAATTCCTTAATTTCACATCTTAAAAATTATGCTTATAGTGCAACCTGGTTGGCATATATTGACAAGAAAATCAATCAAATTGGCTTTTCCTTAGAATATTTTTATTCACTGGATGAAATCTCTATTTTCCAGATTATGAAATGGAGACTGTTTGACCTTGAACTTCAAATGTTATGTCCTGCCCAGTTTTGTATATTCTCTCAGGCTCAGTTGAATCTTTTAATTCAGTATGGTCAGATGGCCCATTATTTCCATAACTTAGTTCAGCCTTCACACCATAGAGTCTTCACATTAGCCCATTTAAATGTTTTCCCCTCAAAAGTGCTCTTGGGTCGGTTTAATAACATTCCCCAACATGAAAGGTTCTATTCATGCCCTTTAAAATCTGTAGATTCAATATATCATATTATTTTTGACTGTCAACTTCACTCAGCCTTACACAAAGAATTGTTGTCATCTTTATTCCCTCTTAATTATAGTTCTAATAAAGAAAAGGCTATTCAGTATTTTCTAAAGGATGTTAATCCTGATATGACAGCTATAGTGGCCAAGTTTCTTGCCGAAGCGGCCAAAGTTAGATCTATGCTCCTAAAGGAATGATTTATTTTGTTTGTTATGCTTTAAAATTTTTCACACTGTGTTATTGTATATCTATGTATTTTATTGTTATGCCATTAAAAGTATTTGACTTTTGATATTTAATAAGCAATGTAACAAGACTGGGATGTGTTAGTTAAAACCAAGTAAAAATCTTGATCAAGGCTAAAACAAAACATAAGTATTAAAATTACAAATAGTATGACCTATACACACTAGTACAGTCCACTTTCTTTGCTTTTATTCTATTGGACAGACAATGGAGTGAGTACAAAATGAGGCTAATGTGCATACCCTTCCTAGTTCCTGATAATAACCAAGCTGCACCATTCTGCAACATCTGGAGTCTCTGAGTTGAGTTTGAGGGAAGACCTTTGTAAAGTGCATTACAGGAGTCTAGTCTCAATGTTACCATGCCACCAATTCTGGTGGCCAGACTGGCTGAGTCATGGTAGAAGGCCATCATTTGGGCTAATGTAAGTTAGTTGAAAGCATTTTTTGCAACTGCATTAACTTGCTTCTCCTGCAATAATGTTGGATCCAATATAACCCCAAGGTTCTTGACTGAGTCAGCAAGGGTCAGCTGAACATCACTGAAGGTAGGAAGCAGAGTGTCCTTCAAGCTCTCTGCCTTGCCAAATCAGCATTACCTCGAACTCAGGGGTGTCAAACATAAGGCCCAGGGGCCAGAACCATCCAGGGCTCTTATGCGGCCTACCAGCAACTAGTGCAAGGGAGGGAACAGGAGACTGCTGGGGGGAGTGGGCGGAGCCACTCCAATTGTGGCTTCAGCATGGTGGAATAGCCTCATCTGCAGCAGTCAAGCAATGTGGGAGCATCTTCCCAGGGCTGTACCTCTGTCTCTCCAGTCCGCCCATATGGGTTTTCCTTTGCAGCCCATGAGGCTTTGCAGTGAGCATATACCAACTTGGAGTTTACCAGCTGCTGTCCTTTATACAGTTTATATCTCCGGTGCCCAACATTATGTTTTATGGCACACACAGTCTGTCCTGACAAAGTGACATTTATGTCAGATCCGGCCCTCATAACAAATGAGTTTGAAACCCCTGCTCTATCTTGTATGGATTTAGTTTCAATTTGTTCACCCTTAGCCATTTAACCACAGTGAACAGGCAGCAGTTCAGGACTTTTACTGCATCACTAGGAGATACAGAGATGGGGGTCTTCAGCATACTGATGATAGCCAATCCCAAAATTATAAATCATTTTTCCTAAACGCTTTACATAGAGGTTAAGTAGAATGGGGGACAGGATTATGTTCTGTGGAACTCATACTGAAGATAAACTGGTCTCCAATGGCACCCTTTGAGTCCAGTCTGTGAGGAATTATTCGAAGCAGTCCAGAGAACAAATGGATACCTAGTTCTGTCTCCAAAAAATGTCAACAAGATGGCATGGACCACTGTATCAAAGACTGCAGATAGGAGACTGGGGGTGGGACACCTGGGGTGGCCATCAGCAACAGCATGATGTCACTTCTGAGAAAAACCTGGAAGTGATGTCACACCTCTATAGGAATCACTCAAAACAGAGTAGATTAGAAGTAACCACATTTTTTTTTAAAAAAACCCTGTTAACTGGTATACCATTGGAAGTAGCTTTGACTGTGAGAGATTAAGCAGGAAGCAGGAATACCTCACATTTTTTTGGAAATGTCAAAAGGGGGCACATAGGGTATGATGAACTGACCTCCAAAAGCAGGATGCTTAGTGCATCAAAAGCAGAGAACTGGGAGATTAGGGATTAAAGCCTCACTATAAAGCACAGTTTGATTGACACGCTGCTGCATGTGTGCACCCCCTTCTCTCTGATCAGTCAGTGCCAGCGAGAGTTTTATAAAGTCTTGTCAGTCTTGTTAGAGGGAGTCAGTTCTTGTTTGGACTTGGCTTGGCAGTTGCCAGTCAGGAAAAGTGTGTGTGTGCGTGCATGCGTGTGTGTGTGTCTGAGGGAAATAGAGAAGTCGCTTGAGAAGTGTAGGGACACAACTCCTTGCCCTTACTGTGTACTAACACATTTGAGGAAAAGTGAAAAAACCCAGAACTTAAAGTCTAACTGTCAGCCATAGCTGAATTCCGTTTATTCACAGTCTCCAGAACTAGGGTTTAGGTTTGACAAAAGAGGTTGGACAGTAGGTTGAAAACTGCCAGTCTAGCCAAACACAAAAAGGATTATTGCTCTTAGAAACAGGAGGATATTTCTTAACCAGTTGCTCAGAGGGTTCAACTCAGAAGGGACCCCTGGTTTGTGTGAAAAGGGAAACATTTTTAGACGCCTCAAGAGTAAAAAAAAGTTATAATCCTACAAGGGAAGTATTTCAAATACAGGTAGAAAGTACTAACTTCCATGAAACTGAGATAGTTTTATGAAACTTTATTAAGACACATTGTTGCTGAAAGAAATCTTCAAGACAAACCTCTCACAATCAAGAACTGAGTCTCTAATATATGCTTCAATTATACTCTGTTGTCTGTTCAAAATATTCTAATTTGTATTGCCTCCCCCCAGTCAGAATAACGAGACAGACAACAGTTTGGAAGTAAACAAGGTCTTGATCCAACTGTGCCTGTTCAATAAAATCAACCGTTCTGTGTTAACTTTTCTTCATGGATAGTGCCATTTCCAAAGGGTTTTAGAAGAGGGCTCCTGCTGAGTTACAATAAATCTTTGGCCTGGGCAAAAGCCAAATGATTTCTCTATCAAGGGTGGGACATGCAGAAAGTTCTAAACTCTATAATTAAAATACGCTACTAAGAGGCTGCTCTCTCAGAGTGGGAAACAGCATTTTGGCAGGAAAATCTGCCTCACAGAGAAGCAGCAGCAGGGGTCCATCACACATGGTTGTCAACCTCCAGGGGACCTGGAGACCTCTCAGCCTTACAACTGATCTCTAGACTACAGAAATCAGTTCCTCTGGAGAAAGTAGCTGCTTTGGAGTGTAGACTCTATAGCATTATACCTCACTGAAGGTATTATACCTCTATGGCATTATACCTCCCCAAACCCCACCCCCTGGCTCCAAAATCTCCAGGAATTTCCCCATCTCAGAGTTGGCAACCCTAGACATGAGTCACTTTCAAACAGGAGTACATACATCTCCTTTAAGATATTTCAAGGCTGGAGCAGGAAGCAGTGCATCTCTCTTTTCACAGAAACTGTAATACCCAAAGCCTCTCTAAAGTACAGACAACCCATAGCATGGTTCTCAGCGGAGGGAATTCCAGAATTGTTGCATCAGACAGAAAAGGTCTTGCTCTGGACACTCAGAGGTAGGACCTAGATCATATACATATTAAAATGTGAACTATGAGATGTTTATACTTATGTGCAGATTTCTAGCACTGACTTAGACAATATCACTATATCTAATAGCTAAGGGCTGCCCCTCATGTGGAGAAGCAAAGAGAGAGAACAACTATGATTTAGTGTTTGCCAAACCCAAGTGAACCCCCAATTTTGCAGATAAATCTGCATAAAGATTAAATTATGAAAATACCCAGTTTAGGAGTGAAACATGGAAGTGAAGGAAGGAAGCTGCTTAGCTGGTAGATGAACTTACACAAGTATTTGCAAACTCTTTTCTTGAGCTTGAAGGACATCTTAGGTATAGGCTGTGATGTGTTTGTTTTATCACCTACTGGGAGGCTACACTGCTCAGAGTTCTAAAGCTGCTCTGCACCTGAAACAGTATCCAGTATGTTCATGAGCTAGAAGACAACATGGGCCTTCTAAAGTACATCTGAGGAACTGTGTTCTCCCTTGCAAACCTGCCTGCTAATTAAGATAATATAATAAGCCCATCAGAAGACAACTCACCCCAAGTCAAGTGGTGCCTCCTGTGGAGACAAGGTAGCCATGGGGGCAACTGTGGCAGCACAGGTGTGGCTGAAGGTCCTCTGGGCTGGTGCTACAAGGGAAGGGAGGGGTTTGAATCAGTGTAAGCCAAGTGGCAACCACAGGGCTAGTGCAGGACATGCAGCCCTAGTTAGGGAGCAGGTGGAGGTCCGGCCAAGGAACAATATGCATGGACCTGAGCAGGAGAGGAGTAGGATGCTGTATACCCCTCCCCTCTCCATCAGAGGCCTTTGAAAAGGAGGATGTCATCACAGCAGACTTGAACAGTAGGCAATGGGTGTGTGACAGTTCCACATACACCCTGCTCTTAGCCACAGAGTGACATGGGGCAGACACCAGCTGTGACTCATGCAAGGTGTCCCACACCAAAGCTCCTTGTTGTTCCCCCTTCAGAGATGAAGCAGGTTGCAACCAGAGATCAGGGCTTTCTCTGTGACAGGCCACAGAAAATTAAAACTTTAGGCCAGGAACTGAAACCAGTCACTCTCCTTTGCACATGGTACTTTCCCACTAGGCTGTAGGGACATTTCTAGCTATGCTACAGAAGATGCTCATTTCAGCTGTGGAACTCAAGACCATTTGCTTGCAGGTTGAAATTGGATTCAGTTTTCTGTTTATAGATAGGATAATCTTGCAAGAACTCATTTATGCACTGTGGTTGAGCCTGCAAGACTAGAGCTAGAGTTTCACATAAATTGCTTCCTTTATGTAAAGACTGAGATGTGATATGTGTCCCTTTTGTGCCCGCCCTCCCAGCCTCACCTTTGGCTACTCCTTTAACTGAAGAGTGCTATAATCAGAAAGAGGCCAAAGACATAAATAATAAACGAGTGAGCATGGAACTGTGAATATAAAATATTGATTTCAGTGGCAAAGCTAAAGGTTTCCCCTTCAGACAAATACACGTGAAAGAGGAAGTTATCACAGGTGACACAACTGCAAGAATAGACCATTTTCTTTTGGTTACGAAGACCTGGGACTTCACATAATCAAAAACAGGGGATATAACAAAAGGAAGAACTGTTTGTGCCAAAGGATTTATATGAATAAATTAAAGAAGATAAACAGAAAAGGAAGATGAATACTGCTTCCTTTTAATCATCATAACCTCATAGTTATAGTATGGGACTAACAATTAAGTCAAAGGCATCTATTGTTTTACTAGGAGTAAGGTCCATTGTGGGAAGAAATACAACGAGCTCTAGAAGGAAGCTCCAGGTGAGTGTCCCAGCTGTAGCTGGTGGAGCGGCAGAGGGAAGGGGAAAATAGAGGGACGCAAGCCATATTTATTTCCTTCTGGTTAGCTATAAGGCAGGGCTGTCCCAAGTCGTTTTGCTGCCCCGTGGGTATCAGAGGACAGCCTCATGGTAACAGGTATGGTTCCATCCACCCCTGTCTTATGTTGATTTGGGGTTATGCAGAGGCAGCTATGGTAGAAAACCGCCTCCTCCTATGCCATGTCTTCTGGGTTCCAAGGGTCTGGAAGACGGTTCCGTAGCCAGTTACAGGGTTGCCAACTCAGGGTTGGGAAATACCTATAGATATGAGGGGTAGAACCTGGGGAGGGAAGGGGTAGGGAGGGACCTCAGCAGGGTATAATGCTATAGAGTCCACTGCCCAAAGCAGCCATTGTCCCCAGGAGAACTGATCTTGGTCATCTGGACATCAATTGTAATAGCTGGAGTGATTTATGTTAATCTGGGGCTATGCAGTGGCAGCTAAGGTAGAAAAGCATCTCCTCCTATGCCATAAGAACATAAGAGACGCCAATGTTGGATCAGGCCAAAGGCCGATCCAGTCCAACACTCTGTTATCACACAGTGGCCAGAAATACCAGGTGCCATCAGGAGGTCCAGCAGTGGGGCCAGGACATTAGAAGCCCTCCCACTGTTGACCCCCCCCCCAAGCTCCAAGAAGACAGAGCATCATTTGCCCCAGAGCCCCTATCTATACCTTGTGGCTAATAGCCACTGATGGACCTCTGCTCCATATGATTATCTAATTCCGTTTTGAAGCCGTCCATGCTTGTAGCCGCCACCACTTCCTGTGGCAGTGAATTCCATGTATTAATCACTCTTTGGGTGAAGAAGTACTTCCTTTTATCCGTTCTAACCCGACTGCTCAGCAATTTCATTGAGTGCCCACGAGTTCTTATATTGTGAGAAAGCACAAGCAAGCTTGTAACAATAAAAGACTGTGATTAGTACCATGTAATTTCTGATTCCAGTTGCCTCTTTCAAGTGCCCTATATGTGCACCAGTGAACTCTTGGGTGAGAGAACTTCAACACTTTATATATTTGGGTATTTATGGCCTGATTTGCTCCTCGGTGGGTTAACAATTGTTCTTCCTTCCTCTCTTTTATCCACGTTTTATCCTCACAACAACACTATGAACATTATAGCCTGAGTGGAGGTTGAACCAGAGTTTCCCAAATAGCAGACCCAAACTCTAATTCACTTCTGCAAAGGAGGAAGATCTATGGATTCAACCTTTCCCCTCACTTGTTACATTAATGAGGTGAGTAGGTGAGCTTGGTGTGTGCACATTAGAGTCCCTGCAAGGAATCTGCTAGCATAGGGATAATGCATTTCCATGTCTTCTTTTACCTGATCTCTAGAGATACAGTCTATGAAAAACAGCTTTAACACAAGCCTCACTGACAAGGGACAAGAAGACAAAAAGAATGCAAAATGCAGCTATGCTTCCTTTTGACTATTCAGATACAGCCTGATCGATATAACTGGCGATTGATCTAACAGCAAATAATTTCCCACAATGTAGGAAGGAGGTGTACAGCCAGCAGCTCCTAGGAGTTAGAGGGAGGAGAAGAAATAAGAACATAAGAACATAAGAGACGCCAATGTTGGATCAGGCCAAAGGCCCATCCAGTCCAACACTCTGTGTCACACAGTGGCCAGAAATACCAGTGCCATCAGGAGGTCCAGCAG
>NW_015165234.1:4072363-4087672 GCF_001447785.1 Gekko japonicus
ATTTTCAGTGAGTTATCTACTACAACTCCAAGATCTCTCTCTTGATCAGTCTCTGCCAGTTCAGACCCCATCAATGTGTATTTATATTGAGGATTTTTGGCTCCAATGTGCATCACCTTGCACTTGGCCACATTGAACCCCATTTGCCATGTTGCCCACTGAACCCCATTTGCCCACTTGCCCATCCTTGACAGATCCCTTTGGAGTGCCTCACAATCCTCACTGGTTTTCACCACCCTGAACAACTTCGTATCATCCACAAATTTAGCCACTTCACTGCTTACTCCCAACTCCAAATCATTAATGAACAAGTTAAAAAGCAGTGGACCAAGTACTGATCCCTGCGGTACCCCACTGCTTACCACCCTCCACTGAGAAAATTGTCCATTTATACTCACTCTCTTTTCCCTATTAATTAGCCAGTTTTTGATCCACAAGAGGACTTGTCCTTTTATCCCATGACTATTGAGCTTACTTAGGAACCTTTGATGAGGAATGTTTTCTGGGTTCCAAGAGTCTGGAAAACAGTTCCGTAGCCAGTTACAGGGTTGCCAACTCTGGGTTGGGAAATATGTGCAGATTTGAGGGGTAGAGCCTGGGGAGGGAAGGGGTGGGGAGGGACCTCAGCAGGGTATAATGCCATAGAGTCTACTGCCCAAAGCAGCCATTGTCTCCAAGAGAACTGATCTTGGTCATCTGGACATCAGTTGCAATAGCTGGAGATCTCCAGGTGCCGCCTGGAGGTTGGCTTATGTTAATTGGGGCTATGCAGTGGCAATGAAGGTAGAAAAGCACCTCCTCCTATGCCATGTCTTCTGGGTTCCAAGAGTCTGGAAAAAAGTTCCGTAGCCGGTTACAGAGTTGCCAACTCTGGGATGGGAAATACGTGGAGATTTGAGGGGTAGAGCCTGGGGAGGGAAGGGGTGGGGAGGGACCTCAGCAGTGTATAATGCCACAGAATTCACTGCCCAAAGCAGCCATTGTCTCCAGGAGAATGATCTTGGTCATCTGGACATCAGCTATAATAGCTGGAGATCTCCAGGTGCTGCCTGGAGGTTGGCTTATGTTAATTGGGCCTATGCAGTGGCAGTGAAGATAGAACAGCACCTCCTCCTATACCATGTCTTCTGGGTTCCAAAGGTCTAGAAAGTGGTTCCATGTACAAATTACACGGTTGCCAACTCTGGGTTGGGAAATACCTGTAGATTTGAGGGGTTGAGCCTGGGGAGGATAGGGTTTGGGGTGGGGAGGAACTTCAGCAGGGTATAAAGCCATAGAGTCCATTGCCCAAAGCAGCCATTGTCTCCAGGAGAACTGATCTTGGTAATCTGGAGATCAGTTATAATAGCTGGGAAATTTTCTTTAGGGGAAATGATGTGCGGTGGCTGGGGAACATGGTGATTTCTGGGTAATCTCCCGGCCCCACAGAGAGACTGGCAACTCCAGTGACCATTTAAGGGAATATTGGGATATATATCTTACCTCAGGACACATTCAATGACTTTCAACAGCAAGAGCAAACTGTTTAGAATGTTAGAGGCAAAGGCCAATCAGTCCACATATGGAAACGACCTCTGTGTTGTGACTGGCTATGGGGGGGAGAGGAACAGCAAACTGTTTAGAATGTTGGAGGTGGGACTCAGGCAATGCAGCCAGTAGATAGGAACAGCTTATGAGTGACACATCATGGAGCGTATTGATTTGGGAGCATGTGGAATATTCATCAACATGCCACCACCAACAGAGAATTATTATAGAGAGAGATAACAAGGCCTACCATTGCAAAGGATTTTCATGTCTTATTTTTGCATGTCTTAGATGATGTATATGTCTGATTCTAGGCTTTTAGCTCATAGGGAAGTTCCCTAACTATTCTGATACTCTAGTAAGTCAGTCCAAATTACTTAGACAGATTATATGTCTGTAACATATTCAAATGCGGATAGATCAAGTTGTATATATTCATGGAGCCAACTGATTTAGGACCATGTGGAATGTTCAGAAAGTGCCTCCACACTTCACAATTATATATAAGGAGAAATACTGAACTCAAACAGCACCCTTTTTCAAACTGCCTTTCTATTCCATGTTAATAACTGGTTGCTGATGGATTTTTTCTGTCATTTCAGACAAACCCGTTTTAGTAATCAGCTGCTTGCCGTATTTATTTACTTGTTCATACAAAACTGCTTGTGTATGGTTAGCAAAGCTATACACTTTTGAGGGAAATTGCTTTTTTCCCATTTTCAACCCCTTCGCTATGGTGTGCTGTTTAAAATGTCCATAGTGCTTCCTACAATGCCACTTAAGTCCCCCTGCCCTTATTTGCCACACAATCTATTGTGGACCTTTTTAAAAAAATGTTCTAAGTTGAGCACTATAGTGCTAAATCAATATAGCTACAGAATCAACATAGCACTAAAGTGCTATAACGGTTTAGCGCTATAGAGCTCAATTTAGAATGTTCAAAAGTCCGAGAAAGATTGCATAGCGAAAAAAGGTGGGGGGGAAGTGGCACTGTTTGAAATTACCATAGCACTTCAGAGACAGTTCATTAACGGAAGGAAATTTGCTGTATAAAACTGCCATCCCTGTATCACTTTACTTGAAATGGAGTCAACAATGAATAACATCCAGTTTAGAATGGTAATGTGAAAAGGGCCAGTGTATGTAAGTACTCAATAATTACAGTAAAGATTAGATGACTGTGTTTCCTCAATTAACCTGAGATGTCAACTCTTTGTCTCTAGTACAGGGGTGTCAAACATGCAGCCCGGGAGCCGATTCAAACCCTTGGAGGGCTGCAATCTGTCCCAAAAAGCCCTGGCTGTTTCTTGCTTCCTTTTCCTTTTATCAGACTCTCTCATTTGCACAGGAGAGATAGATAGGCAAACCTCTCCTGTGCGATTGAGAGAATCTGGTAAAGCACTGGCTGAGGCTCCTCCCCCTCCTCCTCCCAGGGGGTGGGAGGGAACCAGTCAGAGCTCGCTTCCTGGCCAGGCTGCCTCAATCATATACAGGAGACAAAGGGAAGCCTTTCTTTCCTTCCACTGGCTGAGGTTCTTCCATGAAGAGAGCTTGCTTTGCTGGGTTGCCTCAATCGCACAGCAGAAATGCTAGGCACCTCTAAGATCAACAAAGTTTTGTTCAAGCTATGAGCTTTTGTGTGCCTTGCTACAGTGTGTGTGTATTCTGTGGGGCTCCTTATGCTCTCTCTCTCTGTGTTTTGTTGAGCTCCTTATGCCAGGGTTCTCTTGGGTGCAACTGGGTTCCCTCTCCCTTTTCACTGTGTTCATGCCCTCATGATCCAGTCTTTCTCAGTAAGAAAGCAAAGTGACCTATTTTAGAGGAGGAATAACAACAAGCCAGTGAGGTGGATTAGGCTGAGAGTGTGTGTCCAGACCATGTTCACCCAGCACATTTCCTTTGTAGGAAGTTGTAGTTATTTCTCTGGGGAAGACTATAGTTTTGTAGACAAACAAACAGCCCTCATTCTGTGTCAGGATGCCTTCTCATGTTCTTGACCAGCACATGAAACAACTTATGTACAAAAGCTTGCAATGCCCAGCCATTTCATGTTTTCCCTTGGGTCCTAGACTCAAAACACTGAGCATGAGATTTCTGTATTGAATGTCAATAAATCAAAAGTAGGTTTGCAGCTTACAGATACACACCTGAACAGCATACTCAAGATTGCTACAGCACAGACATTTTGATACAAAAATTCAGAGCAGAGCAAGAGATGTCAGTTATCAGAGGCTGTTAAATAGACAAGATATTGCAAGTCTGCTAGTGTTTTAAGCATGTTTTATTTAAAGTTAAAAAATCTTTAATTATGTTGGTCTGTGTCCTTTATAAAGTTTATATCTCCACTACCTAGTATTACATTTTATAACAGACATGGCCCGGCCCAACAAGATCTCATTTATCTCAGATCCAGCCCTCATAACAAATTAGTTCAACACCCCTGCTCTAGTAGCTACTGTTCTCCTCAGCCCTTGAAGTAACTTCTCCCTGCTCAGCCTTTCAGCAGAACTTGACCCTGGTAGTACACTTACCTTCCAGTTCCTTCCTTCCAGCAGCCAACTTGGTAAAGCACAGGCCACACCCTTCCTTCCAGTTCTTTTCTCCTCCCAGTTGCATTCTCCAAGCCTTCCATCTCCTCCTCTCAACTGTAACAGCAGCTGCCATGTACGACAAGCCTCTGTTGTTTCATAGTTCAGTTCCCAGAATTCTCAGGACTTTGTTCCTACTTGCCAGTATTAATTGTGTCCTTTGTCTTTCCTGGTCCTGGAGAACCAACCAAGACTCATATCCCATTCAGATTTCTGAAAGGTGCAATTCAGGGGGCAATATTCAGGAGGACTCCCAGATGGAGATAAAGTCTCAGCTGGGCCCAGAAAACATCAAGGCAGGCCAAGAGACACAAAGCCTTCAGGAAAAGTGAAGGAAAAGCAAGTGTATGCATATTAAGTTTGTGCCCTGGACCTTACTTCAGGCAATGTCATCATGAGTTTCTTATTACATGCAACAACATCGCTTTTTTTAAGTGTCCATTTTATGTAGAGCCTCCATTAACTCATAGTCTACTGTAACAATAAACAGAAATAGACCCATCACTGTATTTCACATTTTGTCATAGAGGACAAACCTTAACCACTGAAATTACAAGGGAAGGCATCTTACTATCCATCTAGAGGTTAGAGAAGGGAGATAATCTCATTGCTAAACTGGGGAAAGTGTTCCCTTCCATCATTATTTTCAAGGCACCTCCCTTTTTAATGTCTCTTGACTTTTTTTCTTTTTCCCCCAAACATTTCTTTGTCTGTTATTTCATCTCTCTTTGTTTCTGTATCTGCCTTTCTCTATTCATTTTCATATCCCCTCCTCCTTTCCTATTCTCTTTTGGTTACAAACATTTGGAGAGGGTGACACCATGCTTGATGCTTGTACAACAGGCAAAAAAAAACCCCTTAAGAATAAATCCCAGTGAAATGGGGATACCACAGAGGGAAAGAATTAGCAAGGAAGCAACACAAAATGACAGGATACCTGGGAATCATCTTAGGGACCAACTACAGCAGCTAAGACGCAGACCATATAAGTGACTGAGGACAGGGTGGCTCTATAATGAGTTTGTTACCAAAATTGTTACCCCTGAAGAAGCATAACTAACTACAGAAGTGCACTCAAAATAACATAGTATTTACAGAGCTTAATTTGCACCTGTAATCAACCCTGGCACCTGTTTTCAATGCCAAAGCTTATCCATGAAGACATATGAAGTGAGAATAGATTAAAGTTCCCTGAATGTGCTCCAGGTACATTTCTCATGCCACTAAATAAGCAGAGGGAGCATCCACACACCATGAGATGGACTTCCAGATCAGAGGGTGCTGTTTCCAAGTTAGATCTGAGTCCTGACCTATGTTTTCCCAGAAATCAACAGTGCATCCTAAACCAAGTTATAACTTTTTAAGTCCATTGAAGAAAATAGATTTAGAAGACTGAGAAGGGTAGCCATGAAGGAGCTAGAAAGGATTCTTAAGTGCAGGGATGTTTTGCTGGTGACCAAGATCGAATTAAAACATGTCATAGTATTCCCCATTATTATGTATGGGAGTGAAAGTTGGGAAACAAAGAAAGTTGATTCATTTGAAAATGTGGTGTTGGAGGAGAGTTTGACAGATACCGTGGCCCCGGTCACACCGCAGGAATAGCCGGGGCGGAAGTGCGGCTTTTTAGAGCCGCAGCAAAAGAGAAGCATGGCAGCGGGATCAGACAGATCCCCCGAGCCGCCGCGCATATGCTTCCCAGCATGATCAGATGCGAGGGGGAAGCCACAGACAGGAGAGCGAGGCGAGTCAGCTGCGCATGTGCACCTGCACAGTTTGGCAGGGGGCCTCGCATGCTGTGGGAGACGGGCACGTTGGCAATCACAGGTAGGTAGTAGTGTTTTGCAGGGGTTTTTTTACTCTGCATCTTCGGCCGGAAGGGACGGGTTGGGGGCGGGGGCGCGATGCTTGTCAGATGTTGGCATCTGATCGTGCCGGTTTAATCCGCCCTCAATCTGTCCATTCCGCAGGGCAATTCCTCCCGTGTGACCGGGGCCTGTAAACCACCAAAAAGAGAAATAAATGGGTTCTAAATCAAATCACTGAATGACTAAACTGAGGCTATCATACTTTGGTCATATTATGAGAACACCAGAGATACTGGAAAAGACAATAATGCAGGAAAAGTTGAAGGCAGCAGGAAATAGAAAGACACAAAATGAGATGGATAGATTCAATGAAGGAAGCCACAGCCTTCAGTTTTCAAGACTGGTAGTTAACGATACATCGTTTTGGAGGTCATTCATTCATAGGGTCACCATGCATCAGAAGTGACCAGATGGCACTTAACACATGGACACATGGAGGAAATGGCTGCTTTGGAGGGTGAAGTCTGTTGCCTTATACCCCTCTGAAGTCCCTCCCCTCATCAAAACCCATCCTCCCCAGGCTTCACCCCCCAAATCTCTAGGTATTTCCTAAACTGGAGTTGGTAATCCTATCTCCTTCCCATCCAACAGCCAACCTACTTTTATCTCCGTCTCTGTCCTCAACTTCCCCCCCCCCACCCGCAGTCCCTCCTTAGGAAAACTGTGGCCCAGTTTTGTGATGCCAGCCACTGGGCCAGGCCCACAGTATTTCTTCTTTCCCTCTCTCTGGCAACCCCCATATCCTCTCACCTTCCCTGCCTCCATTCTCTCATTCTCAGCCATTCATCAACCTATGTTTTCTCTACTTCTCATCTTCAACTATTTTATTTATTTACTTCGTTTTTACTCAAACTTTTCCACAGTGGGGACCAAAGCAACTTACATTATTCTCCTTCCCTCCTTTTTTATCTATACAACAATCCTGTGGGGTAGGTTAGGCTGGAAGTATGTTACTCGAACTTGGGTCTCCCATACCTTTTTCTGAAGCTCTAACCACTATACCACACTGGCTTTTATAGGGTGGCTGCTGTTGAACAGTAGGAAGCAGCCATGCCTAGTTGAGTTGTGCAAGTCAGGTGGTATCAAGTCATCCGAAGGTTGCTGCCAGGCCTAGGGTTGCCAACCTCCAGGTGGGACCTGAAGATCTCTCAGAATTACAGCTGGACAGACAACAGAGATTCCTGGATAAAATGCCTGCTCTGGAGGGTGGACTCTATGGCATTATATTCATCTGAGGCCTCTCCCCTCCACAAACCCTGCCCTCCTCAGACTCCACCACAAAATCTCCAGGAATTTCTCAGCTTGGAGCTGGCACCCCTAGTCACTCAGGCCTGGCCCCAATGAATCTTTCTTCAAATACCTGTTCCAGTGGTAAAGAGCTTGGGTGTAGTACTGTATGTCTCACTTTATATGGAGGCCCAGGTCACAGCAGTTGTGAGAGTTGCATTCTTCCATCTGTGGCAGGTCAAGCCCCTCACAACCTTCCCCTCACAACCTAGCTACAGTGATCTATGTGACGGTCACCTCCAGGTTGGATTACCGTAACTCACTCTATGCAGGAGTACCCTTGAGACTGCTCTGGAAACTGCAGCTGGTCCAAAATGCAGTGGTGCGTGTCCTTACAGAGAAACCTCTGAGAGGACATATACACCCAGTGCTTCGCCAGCTGCATTGGCTCCCAGTTGAATTTCGGATCAAGTTCAAGGTCTTGCTTCTTCCATTCAAAGCCCTATGCAGACTGGGACCAACATATCTATGGGGCCACCTTTCTCTGTACAGCCCCGAAGGGCTTCCCACTCTTCCGCTCAACATCTACTGGTTGTTCCTGGCACCAAAGATGTCCGCCTAGCCTCGACCAGAGTCAGAGCCTTCTGTGCTCTGACACCGGCCTAGTGGAATGCTCTCCCTAGTGAGTTCCAGGCCCTGCGGGATCTAATGCAATTTGGCAGGGCCTATAAAATTGAGGTATTCCACCAGGCCTATGGTCGGGGCGGCGACAATTCTGCCTTACTGGCCTCCCCTGCCTTGCACTGCTCTGCCTAACTTACCGGTAGCTAAGACCAGCAGTGCTACAGTCCATCTTAGCTGCTCACTCACCCACCCGCTCCCCTGCTCTGTTTAGATTTGCAGCTGCATCGTAATTGGAATCACATCCTATTCAGTAAATTATTTTAGCCAGCGCTTCTTAAGGTTTTATGTGTATAAGCTGTTTTTAACTGTTTTATTATTGTATTCTGTTTCAGTTTTGTACTCTGTTTAAATTTTGTATAGCTTTAAGAATGTTCTGACCGGCCCTGAGCCTGCTTGTGGGGAAGGGTGGGATAAAAATAGGAAGGAAGGAAGGAAGGAAGGAAGGAAGGAAGGAAGGAAGGAAGGAAGGAAGGAAGGAAGGAAGGAAGGCTAAAACAGGCCTGGCAAGGGCTGTGTCCCCTTCCCCTGGTTTTACTGACAGAATGACAGCCTTGGAATGCTGTGGTTGCCTAACAGCAACCACTGAGAGAATCCGTTTGTTAAAGCTCCTTTGATAATTTGTGGGGGGGGGGTTAAGCCCCCAATGTATTTTATTTAACTTTTTCTATTTCAGATTTTTCCTGCAAACCTGGGGTGTTGTTCAGGTTTGTAGAAATATCTGTCTTGCCCATTCACAGCTTCAATCACCAGATGTAAGTATCCTCAGATTTGGCCAATTTCACTATTAGAATATATTGAATATTAGAATACATAGAACACAGTGAGTAAAAGAATTGGGAAAGTTTTTATAACAGTCTCCACAACCCTGGCTGTGATAGGAGGGGAAAAATAACATTGCACATATTTAGAGACAACTGTTAACCAGTACAAACATGGAGAAGGAGAGGAGGGGAATCAAACCCGGTTCTCCCAATTAGAGTCCGCGCTCCTAACTGCTACACCAAACTTGCTCTCAAACGTGATAAACAGATCAGGAATAATTAAATTTTGTTCTGTTCTCACTGATTCAGAACTTAGCTTTGGGCAAATCACATGAATCATGAAGGAAAAAATGTAAGTCAATGTAAGCTCTCCTTGGAAAACTCAGTTACCAGGAATGGAGAAGGGTGTAGACATGACACATCTTGGAGGGTCATTTTCTTCCTTCTAAATTCTTCTGAGTTAGTCAAAGAAAGCAACAGCCTTTGGACAGCATAAATGGTGTGGTGACATCCAGATCTTTACTTGTTCCTGTACGTTCCTTGTTCCTGTATGTTCATGAGAACTGAATGACCTGAAGTCTTGCTGCTTAAGACCTAGTAGTCCCCATCATAATACTCATCAATTTGTTTTATGGTCCCCACCTCGTTTCTGGCCCAAACCAAGGAGCCAACTCGCTTTCTTCCACTTTACTGGCATAATAGGTGCTTTAGAAGAACCCAGGATACACTGCCTTTGCCAGTCTGAAAACAGCTGCCTTCATTGCAGGAGGATGCCTGCCTCAGAACCTTCTAACATCCCACGGAACTTTCCAGTGTTTTGTGACTGGCCCCACACCCTATGAGAACCATTTGCTGTGGCCCCTACTACCTGTTCTGAAAAATACCTACAGATTCAAAAAGTTAGGGACCTGCTTTATATCAAGCACAGAGTCTTATTCAGGTTGCCAACATACCATATAAGGAATGGAGAGAATTTACTACAACTGTACAACTTTCACTGGATTGCACCATACCTATAGCTCTCACTAAATAGATGCCAGCATGCAGCTATTACCAATGTATTTGATCACAGCAGAAATGGTTACAGCATTACAGATAAATACATCATGAAACTTTAGGTGAAACACGGACGCATGTAAAAGATTTCAGAGAGGCAGAAAGGAATTAAGAAATTAATGCCGTATTGATCATTAAAAATATACTAAATGTTGGGGATATTTGTGTCTATTTCATCAGGTTTAATGTTGTCTACAATTTAACTTCCTTGATTCATATTGCAAAGATGGAAACAGTAAATTTTATTCATTTTAAATTTATATGCTACCAACTAGACAGTAATGACTAGTAAAGTATTTAAAATATACATAGACAATCACATTTTCCCTTGTAAGAGGAATGACTAATATAGGGTTAGAGGCTTGGAAACCCGTTACTGCAAAGGGTATCAGCAGCTGAAAAAACAGTTGCATTTGAACACTTAAAATGTATCATTATTATTTTGATTTTGGATGTTTAAATTCTTCCACAAATCCAGAGCTTTAGACTACATGCCTCTCTAGATCAGAGGCTTCATTAATTTTCTTGATGTTTTTGGTTCACAGCATTAAATAAATTGGATTGAAAGACTATCATGTAGGTAGCACAGAGTCAACTGAAGATTACTTTGCCCTTTAAATATCTTTCCCTGGTCAAATTTGTTTTGTTTTGTTTTTTAAATCACATTTATTTAGGCCAAATCATAACCTTTTGAACAGGAGAGCGGACAAAGGGGGCATTTTAAAGCAACAAAATGTTCTCCTCTGTATAATCACCATCCTAATTTCTGATCACAAAAATGTAGTAACAAAAGGAGGAGAGCAAAAGGCTTGGAGGAGTCTGGGATCCACAGTGTAGACTGGCATGTTCTTTTTTCCTACATAACACCACGTCCCTGTTTGTTTTTTAATATTAGATAACACTCCTGGATGCAGCACATTTTTTTTTTTTTTTGCCATCAAGTCACAGCCAACTTATGCCAACCCTGTGAGGTTTACAAGGCAAGAGACATTCAGAGGTGGTTTGCCATTGGCTGGCTCTGTGTAGTAGCCCTGAACTTCCTTAGTGGTCTTCCAACCAAATGCTAACCAGGGCTGATCCTGCTTAGCATCCGAGATCTGACAAGATCGGGCTCGCCTGGGCCTATCCAGCTCGGGGCTGATGCAGCACAGTATATGATAAGTGCGGTTTTCAACTGAATAAGAAGGTTCCAAGAAAAGTAAGCATTCTAGTAACAGAATTCCAGTGAAAGGCCTTTTATTAATTGCTTCAGTTACATTCCATTTTCAATGTCACAATGCCACAATCCTAAACACACTTACTAGAGCAAGAATCCCACTGAACTCAATGCAGCTACTTCAGCAAGCAAATGTTGTTAGGATTGCTGCACAGATTCGAGTTGTGGGCTGAGGAAATAGTTCAAAGCTTACCTCCACCAATGAACTTAAGAGGCAACAAACTGCTATTGAGGATAGAACTAGATCTTATATCAGCATGCCTCATCACAAGTTTTGAGATCCACCACAGTGTAGCACTTATAGGCTTGACCTAGGATCTGGGAGACCCGGGTTTGAATTCCCACTCTGTCATGGAAGTCTGCTGGGTAGCCTTGGGCCAGTTACACAGTTTCAGTCCAACCTACCTCACAGAGTTGTTGTGAGAATAAGAGGAGAGAAGAAGCATGTAAACTCTGGATCCCCACTGAGGAGACGTGGGGTATAAATGAAAGTAGATGGCCTGAGCCCATGATTGGGATTCTAAAGCAGAGTTTAATCCAGGTTTAGAATCCCATTTGGTGGTGGGAAATCTAACTCAGGTTACCTTCCACACCTGCATTCATTCATCATGGGTAAATGGATTTGATTGCTAACAGCAAGAAAGGAGGTGCAACACATGCCAGGCTGGCAACAAAATGGGTATGTGCTAATTTAAAGTAATATTTCAATGCAGTCTGTATTTTCCAGGGGCTATGGTAACCCGGATGCCTATGGAGACTGCCAGATCACATTATTTGCTCTCTTATAAAGTTTGAGTTTGGTCTGGGTGACTTGAGGTATGCTCCCCAGAAAGAATCTTTGTCTGGGGGCTTCTCAGGGCACTTGCCAGTACAGAGAAAAAGGCTCTTTAGGGAAACACTGATGGGTGCAAGGGAAAGGCATTTAATCCATCCTCTCCAAACACCGTCCTGGTTGTTTTCCCAGATGGACTCATTCTTGTTTTAGAGGCCGACTGGGGAAGGGGGGAACCTTTTGAAAACTGCCAGGGGAAAATCAGTAGGAAGGAAGGGCACTCACCAATCCTCTCTTGCAGCTGCATTCCGCCTGGTTAGGAGACATAGCAGTAGGAAGCTTTAAGAACAGTAGCTTGTATCTTACCACTTGTTTTCAAGAATGGAAGGCAATCAAAACAGGCAAGGGGAGAGATTTCTGGCAATTCCCCTTTCCCACTGCAGACCCCCCACTTTGTCCCCTCTACTGTTCATGAGGGCGGCGGCCAGGGCTCTTTTTGTAGCAGGAGCTCCTTTGCATATTAGGCGACACCCCCCCTAATGTAGCAAATCCTCCAAGAGCTTACAGAGCTCTTCTTACAGGGGCTACTGTAAGCTCTTGGAGGATTGGCTACATTAGGGGTGTGTCGCCTAATATGCCAAGGAGTTCCTGCTACAAAAAGAGCCATGAGAGGGTCTGCTGAGCCCCAGGATTAAAACTACGAGGGGCTCAACAGCCTGTGGTGGAAAGCTGAAGTCCCACACCATGAACTCTGCTCCACTAGCAGAACTTCTTGGCTAAAAGCCAGTAACATCCATTTATGGACTGGCTTCCTAAGTGCACATTCCACACAACAATGTTTACAACAGCCCTATAAAGCAGGCTGATATTCTTAGTCCTATACTATTACTCCGAATGATGATTTTTGAGACTGATGGCTTGCCTAACTGAGCTCACAAAAGCACTTTAGTATGAAATAAGTATTTTGTGGCTCCTGTCTCATGCTCTTAACCATTATACCATGCATAATAAAATATTTTAGAATCAACACCCATTGTAGGGAATTGGGTGACACAGCAGGTTTCCACGTCTAACTATGTTATGTTGTTTTTGTTTCTGATTTATTTTTCTTGGCCATTTGAAAACGCTTTGATGGAGACATAATAGTTCTGAACTGTGAAAAAAGGTTTAAGCGGTGACCCAGTGTATCTGTCTATATATAAAAGCTGATTTCAACTAAGAATGAGGTCCAAGTAATCTTTTGCCCCAGAACGCCTGCTTAAAAGGTAGAGTGGTTACTGAAAGGTATTAAAGGTAAAGAACTTCAGCAGCTCCAAAAAGTGAATGAAATCCAAATGAAACAAAGACTTGAAGAAAATTAGGAATTGCACATTACCCTTTTTAACCCGTTTTGAAGCCGTTTTTGATCCGTCATGGAGTAAACAGGTATAGGGCTGCCATTTCACACATGGCTTTCCCCTTCTGGTAAAGAGCTGGATCTGAAGCGGTTTGCCATTTCAGACTGCACCACTTGTTCCCGTTTTCCCCCCACCATTTTTTGCCCGTGCAGGTGATCTCTGGCTTTTTTTTTAACATTCGCTTTAGAGCGCTATAGCACAATAACAAAACATTCTAGGCATTCCAATGGGGTTGATAATGCTGTTGCGTTATAGCGCTATAAAGCGAACGTTCAAAATAAAAAAGCTGGAGATCGCCCGCGCGGGTGAAAAATGGCGGGAAAAAGCACATCGGAAACGGGAGAGGAAACTGAAGACTACTTGGAAGCGGTTGACAGGTAAAACGCTTCAGCCCCGTTTCCTAAATGGGACAGAAGTGTTTGTGTCTGAAATTACAAATATATTCCGGTAGGGAACCAGTTCTAAAACGGTTCTGTCTGAAATGACAGACCAGAAACTGTTTGGGAACCGTTCCTCTTCCGGATTATATTGTCTGTCTGAAATTCCTCAATGTCTAAAGGGCATAGCAGTAGAACATTGGAATGCAGGGCATTTTAATGACAGTTGACATGTACAAGCAAGATGTGAATCAAGCAAATACCTGTCAAACGCAAGGCTGCCCTTCCTATTGCCTCCCTCCCCCACAAAAGCAGGCTTCTACGTAAAACTTCACCTCCTTTTTTTACACGTTTGAAAGCAATAAATAGTAGCAACAGGTTTCATTGTAACTCTTGCTTTGCAAACAAGAGATAGCTCATATTCTGGAGGAAGGAAGAAAAATGTATTTTCTGTAGTAGACACAAAGGACCCAGGCCTATATAGACACATGCTAGTCCAGGCCTGCATTCCTGACATGAAATTCCATGAGATACAAGGGATTAAGTCCAAAACTGAATGCAGCACGTTTTCTCTTTTTGTTTGTTTTACCTATGCCTGTTTATTCTGAACATCCACAAATGCCCTAATGGATTGTCACAGTGCAGAAAACTGCAGGATATTTTAATTTCACCCACCTTTAAAAAAACGAGTGTTTTAAAATAAACTTCAGAGCTGGTAAAGGCTTGGACATCTGGGTCTTTAAAAATTGAATTTAATTGAGAACGTAGATTTTTTTTAAAAGGTCTGTGAGTGCAACTGAAAATTGGGAAGTAAGGAAAACAAACAGTTTGAAAGACTGCCACCAATAATAGCCTTAATTTTGAAAATATGTAATGAGATATGTGCTATTCTGTCCTAATAAATAAATACACCCACGTTCAATACTCCTGAGCTAGACGTGAAAAAGTTCCCTAGTTTTACTCAGGAATTATGACAGAATGTTCTATTCAAAAATGCTCTGGTTCATTAAAATGCATCTGCTATCTTCAGTCTTCATTTTCTCCAATCGATCATGTCCTTGTTCTTCACAGGGTTATCGGGTTTGCTAGGGATTCAGAACCGAACATCCAAACGGAGGTGGAGAGAAGGGCATTTTCCAGAGGACCTTATTTTAAAAGGAAGACGGATTTCATCCATTGCTCCCGCACCCCTGGTCCTTGCCCTCCGTTGTAGGCTTCTAACCATAATCCACCTACTCTGGGGCAGTCTTGGCAATTGTAATAGGACTACTCTACAGCAACGTGGGTGCCGGCCTTAATCTCTTTCTCTAGTAACTATTTCATTAGGATCTCTTTTTTTGTATTTCGAGGGAGGGTGGGGGGAACCGTGTAGCATGAGGGCGGAAATTATCGGAAACTTGACTCATCAAGGAACCCGTTAGCCTCCTACGCGCCTTTTTCGCCCCTTCTTCATACAACATGGAGAACGAGAGAAGAAAGAGAGAGGAAAAACGTGCTCCTATTTACACTGCGAACCATTCATCCTCACGCTAACAGCCCACTCAGTCACGGCCAGCCCCTTCGTTCAAGGAGGGAGGAAAGGGCAGAGCCGAGCGGAGGGCTGCGAACGGGGCACGAAGAAGAAATCACCCCGTTTGTAAACCACGCGGCTTCCAACGCCACCCAAGGTAGCCGGATCTCAAGGCCACGTTAGTGTGTCTGGGAAGCGGGTTGCGAAATTAGACGTCCATTTCGTGGCACTGCATGATGCTGATGGTGTGGCTGGAGCCGTTTTCAATACGCTACCTCCCCCCCCATCTCCCGGGCAAATGCAGGCGACAAAGCTCTCTCCCCCCC
>NW_015165234.1:4087820-4092470 GCF_001447785.1 Gekko japonicus
CGCAAACCCCTCCCCCCCCCCCCCTGTACCTTTCGGGCGGTGAGAGGGAGAGGCGAGGGCCTTCCCCACAGCCTACCTGTTAATCAGACCGCTACCTCGTCTCTCCCCCGTTCCACCGGCAAGAATCCCAAGCCAAGGTGCCTTCGCTGCCCCGCCTTCAGCTTTTTGTTGGTTGTGTCCTTTGTTACAGGATCTGGGTGTCTCTTCTAGACGGATCCGGTTGCAGGCAAGAGACCTCTCGTCAGATTTACGGCGGACGAAGAGCTGTATTTTAAAACATTTGCTTTTTTCAAAATAAAGCCAGTAAGCGCCGGGGGGGGGGGGGGGGTTTTTTTACCCCGCGGGGAGGGGAGGAATGAAGGAGATGTTGTGAGGACGACCTTCAGCTGCTGCTACCGCTGCCGCTGCGCTCCCTGCTAGCTACTCCCGCCTCCTCCTCCTCGCCGCCTCCTCTCCCGCTCTCTGTACATCTATGTACGTATGTGTGAGAGAGACTTGGCAGATCGCACTCCAGATCATTTAGTCCTGGCTCACGTTGGCCCCATTTATTGTACGCATCGCACCGTTTTAGCCGTTCCTAACAAAGCGATCACCCTTTGGAGGCCGGGGTTGAGAGTTCAAATAAATAAGGCTCCAGGGGCATTTGCGCTCTTCAGCTCAGGTGGTGGAGCTGACTCCCGAGACAAGAACATCTCCTGGCGGTGGAGGAAAGATTTCTGTGCAGAACACCGGGGTGCTGCTGCAGGTCTTATGTATAGAATCTATAGGAAAGCAGAAAGAAAGTCGCGCCAATTTGGTTCCCGCCAAGCAACCGGTTTTAGGTCCTTTTATAACCGATCTTGGTAGAAATGGGTTAAGAGGCGTCCTTCTTTCCTCTGGCAGGACTTGGGGGAGGAGGACAGTCAGCCAAACGTTACTTCGGTGGAGCCTGGCAGCAGCAAGGTATATCCAAAGGAAAGGAAAGAGTTAAGGCTGTTTTACTGTTTACTCATATCTGTGTGTATTTCAGTAGCTTCTCTAGCTCAGAGCTGTCATTTGTGCCTGTTACAAACCCTTTTGTTCATGTCAGAGAGGGGGGGAAATATTCTCGCCACATCTTGGACTGGTTTGTATATTGGACTGCTCCCATGCCCCATCTCTGTTTGCCAGGAATCAGGCCTGACACAGGAATATGGATGAACCCAGTCTTTGAATTATATTTTGGGGTAACAAAATGCCATATGCATTATTAGATAAGTGTGAAGTCCATGTTCTCAGTCAAAAAATGAAGTGCTGAAAGATCATTCTAATTAAATCCTGGTTCTGTCATGTTTGCCATCAAGGCCTAGGAAGATATTTCCAAAAGCTATTTATTTTTATTTAAAACATTGTATGCCGCCTTCCCACCCAGTCATGGTCCACACCCTAGCACCCATTCTTACACATGGAAGGGAGGCCTATTATTTTTCAGGAACTGTTCCAAAGGTTACATTGTGATGTGTAACTGGACATGCATTTTGTCCCACTGTCAGAAAATGTATCAGTCTGCCAGGCAAACCACAACACAGCCTTTTCATGAAAATGTGAAATATGCGTGAAGATGGTAATACCAATTAGCATGAGAGAACCTCTTTCAAGCATGCTTCTTGAATGAAAAGTATTTGTGAAATGTGATCTACATGAAATTGTGACAATTTAAAACAGAACAATGCATAGTGAAATTCTATGTGCTAAAGCCTTTGTGATAAATTATATCCTTCCACCATTTCATTCCATAAAGGAATGTTTGCTGAAAGAAGGGATACTGCACTCAGTATTACTTTACAATGAGATACAGCAGAAGTATAATTTATGGGTTGTATTCTGACTCCTTCCACATTCCTGCAACTGATAGGTATGGTGCATACCCAGTTTCCTGTCTGCTGAGAATTCAACTGCTGAAAAGCTGGTCTGTGTGCAGAATATTGGTTCTCCGAGGAAGAATTAGAATTCTTTATGTGAAGCCAAGAGGGATCACACGCTATGACATCAAAAGAATCATGTGACTGGGGGAGGGAAGCAGGTGACTTAGGAAGCTTTGTAAGAAGTAGCTTGAATTAATCCTTCAAGCAGCCAGAGATAGGTAACTCTGGTAGAGGGCTGTTAAAGGACAGTTAACTGTAGAAGGCTTACAAGTGCCACTGTGGGAATAAAAGATTTAGCTTACTTACATTTTGCACAGGGCTTGTGTCTTCACACACCTACAAAGATAAAATTGCACAGAAAGGATTTTTTAAATTAAAGATGCATGCTGTTTCGTGCTCATGTGTGAACTGCTGCTTGGCCTTAGACAGCTCAGGTTTTTGCGTATGAAATAGAAGTGAGGGACCTATCCAGGGCCGGCTCACTCACTAGGCGAACTAGGCGCTCGCCTAGAGCGTGCCTGCCGTTAGGGGCGCCAAACTGGCACACACACACCCTGTTCTGGTTCAGCTGCAAACACTACTGAGTTTTAAACATGTTATGATCTTTCTGATGATACAAACCCCAATTCCACCAAAGAACTTAGCCCTCTGGGCACAGAACGGTCACTCAGATGAGTCAAAGAAGAACCTAAGTAGGGGGGCTATTACATAAGGACACTCAAGTTGCAACTGACTTATGGCAACCCCAGCAAGGAACTGTCAAGGCAAGTGAGCAGCAGAGGTTGTTTGCGACTGCAAGTGCCTTTCTTTGCAGAGTCTTTCTTGGTGGAAGCCAGATGTGCAAAGCAGGTAAAGTTACAAAAGGAAAAGTGAGTGTTAAGAGCATGGGTGCCAGGGGAACGGGAGGTTCGGGGTACAAATACAATTAATGGATCCGAGCCATGGTGGACGCACTGGGGGCGCCAGAAGGGATTCTTGCCTAGGGTGCAAAATAAGCTGGGGCCGGCCCTGGACCTATCACATAGAGAAAGTGGTAAGGGCCAAGAATGCCAAGCACTTTTTATGTCTGGAAAAAATGTTGCATGAATTAGTATAGTTGAGTATATTTAAAGAGTCCGAATGTCTCTTGGTCATATAGTAGTATGATGTAAACAAGAGGCGACAATGCAGGTAAGAGAGAAATGCAAAGCTGAGAGCAAATGCTGGCTTTGTCCATCCAGGTCTACCAAGCTTCCCTGGTCTCATCATGATGCTGCTGCTACAGGAAGAACAAGTGAGGCAGAATGTCTGATCAGAACAGTTCAGCCTTTGCATCTCCACCGGGTTCATCTTGGTTGGAAAGAGATTATTCACTTGTCTCTGCTGTATCCCGGATGCTTGGGGCTCTTCACAAGCACTAGAATCAATAACTTTGAAATCAGCAGTGCTAGCCTATGCATATCTACTCAGAAACAAGACACACTATGTTCAAGGTTGCTTGCTCCCAGGAAAGTGTGCATAGAACTGTACCCAAAGTCTTGGAGAAGAGGTCTTTCCCCAAGACCTCAGGATGTGCTGATGAGTTCTCCCTTCCCTATTTTTTGCTTTGCCCTGTGAGGCAGGGAAGGCTGAGAGACAGTGACTAGTCTGAGGTCACCCAGCAAGCTCCATGGCAGAGTAGGGTTTTGAATCCAGGTCTTTTAGATCCTTATCCAAAACTCTAACCACAGTGTCTCTTCATCATCATGCCTCCTTGTTTTCACCTGGGAACATCTGCACAACACCTGCCAGGTCCAGGAATAGTGTTCAACTTAGACAGCAGGAGACAGCCTTGTCTAATAGAAAGTTAGGAATAAAAATAGGCTAAATGTAAAGGTCACCAAAATTTTATTTCACATAGATTTCTGGCTAAGCTGTAAGCCGGATTGAAACAGAAGGTGGTAAAACATTTCAGAATTTTCGGCCCTATCCTCTTTTTAAAGTCTCAGGTACATGGCAGTTTTTCCTACTCCTGTACACCAAATAGAGCTTCAGGAGAAATCCCAGAAGGTACAAGAGGATGGAGAACACACGTGCTGCCATCACACTCATAGGCTTTCTTTTTCATTCATCAATGTAAAGTCATATGCAGATAGGCTGGTATATTTGAATATGATTATATAAAATAGCTTAACAACTGGTTTTGATCCCATATTAACTGTAATGTTTTTCATTCTGTTTGGAAGTTGGAACATACTATTGGCTATGTGGGCAGGACAGCCTCTGCTGGCTCTCATCTTGTCACTGTATAGATAGACAGGGACTGTGTGGACTACTGAGATCGAATTTCCTCAACGAGTGCATCTGAGGGGCAAACTAGATGTAATGGTGGCATGGCCACCATCAGGACCCCTGCCACCATTTTAAAGTCATTTAGCAAGGGCCTGATCAAGATCGGGGCCACTGTGTGGTGCCCTTGTTCCACTGTATCAAGTGCTGATTGGGCCTTTGCAGTATTTTTAAGTGACTTTCAAATGACAGCAGTGTCCTCATGGCAGTTAGAAGGACACCATCGTGTCTCATTTGGGTCCAATACACAAAGAAAGCTTAGTCAAGATAATTTCCGAACAATCCATGTTTAGTTTTGAGATACATATTGCTCTCTTCCTCAGGAAAGAATTAAAAACATTGACAACAAGCCTAACCTGGATGGTTCAGGCAAGCCCAATCTCTTCAGATCTCAGAAGCTAAGCAGGGTTGACTGTGATTAGTACTTGGCTGGGACACTTCCTTGGAATACCAAGTTGGG
>NW_015165234.1:4092493-4099336 GCF_001447785.1 Gekko japonicus
TCAAGTCACCTCTCTGAATATCCTCCAGACCCCCAGTAGGGGTCAGTCACCAGAGGTCAATGTGACTTCCAGGTGCAGATACACTTCCAGGTGTGTGCATACACACATACAAACCCCCCCCCCCAAAGATGAAACAATGTTTTGATGCAGAGATGCATCCAGTGGGAATAAGTATCCATTCTTCAGTATTCATTAAGTTGCAAGATCAGACCATTGTTTAAATATGAACATAGTGATGACAAAGTTCTGGCAACTTGAGTTTGAAACTCTGGCTCTTTTGTTGATTTCAGCAGTAGTCTCCTATTAACAAACAAAAAAAAAAAACATGCCCAGGAAAGAAATTCACTCACATTTTTGCATTTTGATGTTTTAAAAATTAACATGTAGGAAGAGATTTACAGTGATGACAGTTCAGGAAAGCTGACATCTAGTTCCATTATTATCAACAAATAACCTGCTGAAGTTCCTGCTTTAGAGTTCCTGCTAAAGAGACTATTTTCTCAGTCATGTTAAAGCAAGTAGCATACTACATTAGTTGGTTCAAGTCCATATTGATTGTTAATATCCTTAGGAAGAATACAGTTGCTGACAGCCTCAGGGCACACTGACAGATGTAGGGCAGAACTGGTTTGACAACTTCTTTAAGAAAAGAAAAAAGGCTGACATTTCTTGAATACAGTGCAAACACAGTGTCAAATGACTTAAATCTGTACAGTTTCTGCTTCTACGTTATTATCTCCATTAACCCTCTTAAGTCCAATAAATGCAGAATTGCATTGGATAGCCAGGTAATGCTTAGATTTAAAATGCTGAATATCTTGAGTCATATTCTGAGGGTGATACAAAGGTGTAATACTAAATATGTCCATACATTTGTAGAAAAGTAGGCAGCTTCCAAATACAGCAAATACAGTAACTTTTGTACTGCAGCTGCACTTGGGTTTGCCATTCCTGGTGTTCTTCCTGTGAACAGCTTCAGGAGGAAAACAGCAGAGGGCGGAAGAATCACAGAGCAACTGGTATTGTATGGCCCAGCAAGTGACATGGATGAAGTCTTATTAGAAGTGAAGTCATATTAGAAGTCTTCCCCATAGTTAGATCCCTTTCAATCCGGCTTTCGCCTGGGACACAGGACGGAGACGGCGTTGGTCGCTCTTACTGACGACCTCCGAAGACATTTGGATCGAGGTGGTTCGGTGGTGCTGCTGCTTGACCTGTAGGCTGAGTTCGACATGGTCGATCACCAGCTGCTTGCCTTCCGCCTCACCAACGTGGGGATACAGGGGCTTACCTTACAGTGGCTTGTCTCTTTTCTCCAGGGTCGGGGACAAAGGGTGGCGCTAGGGGAACAGCGGTCCGGGAGACACCCAGTTGAGTGTGTGGTGCCTCAGGGTGCTGTGCTTTCCCTGATGTTGTTTAACATCTATATGCGGCCCCTTGCTCAGGTGGCTAGGAGGTTTGGGTTGGGTTGTCATCACGCTGATGACCCTCAGTTCTACCTGATGTTGGGCGGCCGGTCAGACTCCAGACCGGAAGATCTGGATCGGGCGTTGCAGGCTGTGGCTGGTTGGCTTAGGCTGAGCCGGTTGAAGCTGAATCCAGCGAAGACGGAGGTCCTATGCCTGAGTCATGGCGGTAAGGGGTTGGGGCTCCCGCTCCCAACCTTCGATGGGGCGCTATTAGTGCCAGCGCCAGAGGTTAGGAGTTTGGGAGTGTGCCTGGATCCCCTTCTGATGATGGAGGCCCAGGTAGTGGCCACTGCAAAATCAACCTTTTACCATCTTTGGCTGGTTCGGCAGTTGGTTCCCTTCCTCGACCGCTGCGACCTGGCTACAGTGATCCATGCGACGGTCACCTCGAGATTGGATTACTGTAACACTTTCTACATGGGGCTGCCCTTGTCCCAAATTCAGAAGCTGCAGCTGGTGCAGAATGCCGCGGCCAGGCTGTTGATGGGCCTCCTGCATCGGGAGCACATCCAGCCTGCACTTAGGCTGTTGCACTGGCTGCCAATTGCTTACCGGATTCGCTTCAAGGTGCTGGGGCTTACCTTTAAAGCCCTATATGGCCAGGGTCCGGTTTACTTGAGGGACCGCCTTTCCCCATTTGTGCCCCAGAGAGCACTACGGTCTGGGGCCCAACAATGTCTATCTATCCCAGGCCCCAAGGAGGCCAGACTTGCTGTTACCAGGGCCAGAGCATTTTCAGTGGCAGCTCCTTACTGATGGAACGAGCACCCGGACGAGATCAGGGCCCTGCAGGACCTCTCACAGTTCCGCAGAGCCTGCAAAACGGAGCGCTTCCGCCAGGCTTTCAAATAGGAGCAGCCACCACAGTTACCATCAAGCTGGAATATCGGACTGGCCTGCTCTGAGCCTCACCGGTGAACATCTGGACCACGGGACTGATTTTAAGATCTGAGGACAGAAGGAATGCAGATACAACGCCATTCATCTTAAGGTTACTCTGCTGTAGTGAGCACTTTATTGTTAAGATTTTTTTAAAGGGATTTTAATATTTTTATTGTTTTATTTGTATCAGCCTGTCGGCTGTCTCCTATAAGCCGCCCACAGCCTGTTCACAAGGTGGGTGGGGTATAAATGTAAATATAGAGCTATGGATGTTCCACAGTGCCTGCACACAGACCATGCTGAAAACTTCTGCTTTCATGTGAGAAGCAAACATGTTTCTAACCCATCATACTGTCAACAAAAGAATTAACATCTGTGAGCAGAGGAGGAGAGCTGGACAAGATTTCCATTGGTCAAAGCAGAGGCTCACTGGCCTCTGTAACTTCTTGTATTTGTATGGAAGTTAAGGGTTAGAAGCTGTAATATTTAAATTTACCTTTTCTCTCCTTTTTATTAATCCCAAATGGGTTTTGTTTGGTGGAGACTTTTAGGCTGAGGACAGACTGGCAGTATGTAGCACGAGGGAGGCGGGGCAAAAAGACCAAGTTGTGCTGGGGATTCCCGGTCGCACTGCACCTACTGATGCGGGAACATACCGAGGAGGAGGTGGAAGTGAGCGTTCACACTGTTGGCCGCCCCTGGCAGAGACGCGGCTGTAACTGGCTTTTTTCCTACTCCAGTGACATGCGCCTATGCGCATGAGCGCAGCACCGCATCAGCAATAGGGGCAGGATCCTGTTGCACCCGCCCCCCGCCCCGCATTGGGCAGTAGAGCAGCACACATCCGGTCACATCACTGCTGCCTCTCCAGGCCAATCAACTGCACCTTCCTGGTGCCAAAGTGAGGCCAAGAGGTCAATCACCATGGATGCCGAGGACGCAGGCAGCTCCAGCGCATATTGCGTATGGGCACTTATGTGCATCCCTGCCAGATCAGCTGGTTCACATTATCAATGTGGCTTTTTTTCGGATTTTAGCATGCAAACTTCCGGGAAGTGGGAGCAACGCGCCCTCCAAGGTTTGCTCCGGCTTTCACCTGGTACTTTTAGAATTCAGTAGGGAATCGTCATAGGACAGAGTGATTACTGCTGGGGAATGTCTGACAGCTGTGGCTGTGTGAACTGGCCCCTTTAATCTGTTTGTGAAACGTGCCTATATCGGGCCAAACTGCCAGTCTGAACTCAGCCTTAGTATGTGTATATATGTATTTATTGGTGTCTAGTTTGTGTGTGTGTGTCTTGTTGTATTATTATGCCATTAAAGGTTTCTCTCTCTCTTTCAACTCCTTGTTGTTCCTCATGACCAGCTGAGGCAGAAGAAATTATACAATGCAGGCAACTGTCTGAAATATGTTTAGAGTTTGCCTAATTTATACAGGCTGTGGAATATGGCTTTTCTTAATGCAGCATTTTAATTTTATGAACACCACTGCCTAACCAAAAGGCTCACAAGAAAATCACGTGGAACATTTTAGTATAAGATATACACTTGTAATACCTCTTAACTGAAGGATTATTTTGGCTAGCAGAGTGCTCGAGGCACATAACACAGCAGAGTCTATCTGGTTTGTGTGTGCTGATGAGAAACAAAGTTACACGGGGAGACTCTTTATCTTTGCAAAACTAATGAGTCCTTTATTTTAAGGAACTCCATTCTATAAATATTTTGTTTATTAAGTTTTATATTATACAGCCACAAGCATTTTATACCTTCACAGTCACATTTTGGAGGACTTGTACATAGTGAATTTTTCCCACCATTCATACATTCTTGACCATTTATTTTGAAATACTACTTCTTCTTTTCCACGTAATAACATTGTTAGTTTATCTAGTTCCACTACATCTAGCAAATTTTTTTTGCTATTTCTTTCCTAGAGGGTAGTTTATCTGTTTTCCAATATTTTGCTACCATAATTCTTGAGGATGTTAAGATATACGTTAATAGATATTTATCATTTTGATCAAAGTTATCCGGGATAATATTTAACAGATATATTTCTGGTACCAAATTTAAATTTACCTTCATTATTTTACATATCATTTGTGGAACCATTTTCCAATTTTTTTGCATAATACCACAGTTCCACCACATGTGCATAAACGTTCCTACATTATTCTTACATTTCCAACAGTTCTTTGATAATTTTGGGGCACATTTTGCAATTCTATCTGGTGTCCAATACCAGCGATGGAACATTTTATATATGTTTTCTTTATATGCTGTTGATCCTAAAAATTTCATTACCTTCCATATTTTATCCCAGTCATCAAATTCTATTGTATAGCCCATATCCCTCATCCATGCTAACATAGTAGGTTTGACCATTTCATCTTCCATACATCTTTCCAGAAAAAATCTATATAACTTTTGTATTAGTTTGTCACTCGATGACAACCATATTTTATCTAATTCATTATTTTCCTTGAGAAAACCTATTACTTTATCTTTGTTATAAATGGACATTAACTGTACCGATTCCCACCATGTTAAATTGGTATTTTTTGCTTCAAAGTTTTTGATCTTATCTTTTTTATCTAATAGCTGATCATATGTTATTATCTTCTCATTCATCAGGAGTGTTGGTTTTATAAATGCCTCCAGTGGTGAGACCCATCTTGGTATTTTTTTCATAACACCTATCTTTTATGCTTTGCCAATATTTTATCAGCGCTCCCCTCAATACATGTTGGTGAAAAGTTTGATGCAATTTGTCTTTATTGTACCACATATAGGCACGCTATCCCATTGCCAAATCATGTCCTTCTAAATTTACTGTTCTTCTATCTTCTAGCTTTATCCAAGTCCTAATCGATGTTAAAACTGAGGCTTGATAGTAAAGTAAGGAACTCCATTCTAAACAGGATAGGGTAGAAATCTAATCGAGTCTAACTAGCTAGGATGGATAGGAATGCAGGAGGCATGTTCTGTCGTTGCCGTCATGGTGCCAAGGTGAAGAAGAGTAGCAGAGTGTGTGGAGAGAAGGTGTCAGGATGGAAGGAAGGAAAATTCCCTGAGAGTAGCAATCTACATATCAAAGGGATAGTATCAAAGCAGCAGAACGGAAGGATGATCAGGGGCCTGGCCTATTTAGCTCTCTGAGTCTCTATAGTCCCCCCCTGAAGTCTGAGGCTAAGAGACAGCACAAAGTCCTTCACTTCCAACATTAACAAATGCAGCTTTTCTTTCTCTTTCTGCAAGGAGATAATTTTGTGTGGAGAAAAGGGTGTAAATCATCACGTGGCCCTTTACCAACCATTTCATTTCCAATGAAATTTGGTGTGTGGGTCCCTCACATAACATTATTTGCTGTGTTCTGACTTAGATGAGCTTGTAGCCTGAAGTGTGGTGGCTAGGAGGCTAGGGAGAGAAAGGGAATAATTACCAAACAGCCAAAACATAAGTACAAACTGGTATGTTTAAAGTTATTGTATTATATATTAATACATTAAAATTTGTATACATCTAAAATAAGATCTAAGACCCAGCTATCACTATGTGTTAGCATTGCTTGGTTAGACTGCAAAAATCACTTTAACTCTTGCTGGGCAATTGGATAAAAAAAAATAGTGGCTGCCATTTTTATATCTTCATAAGAAGAAGAGATTGGATTTATACCCCACCCTTCACTACCCAAAGGAGTCTCAGAGCAGTTTACAATCTCCTTTCCCTCCCTGTCCCCACAACAGACACCCTGTGAGGTGGGGGGGACTGAGAGAGCTCTCATGAGAACTGCTCGTGAACAACTCTGAAAGAATTTATGACTGACTCAAGGACACACCAACCGCTGCATGTGGAGGAGTCGGGACTCAAACCCGATTCTCCCAGATTAAAGTCCATGCTTTTCATCACACCAAACTGGCACTACACCAAAAAGGGCCAAATACTTACCAGGTAATGATCCTGATAGAGTTTAGGGTTGCCAACCTCCAGGTGGTAGCTGATCTCATGGTGATAGAGATCAATTCACCTGGAGAAAATGGCTGCTCTGGAACATGGGTTCTGTGGCATTATAACCACTGATGTTTCTCCCCTCCTCAAACCCTGCCTTCTTCAGGTTCCACCCCCAGAATCTCCTGGTACTTCCCATCCCGGAGCTGGCAACCCTAATAGAGTTTTTTTTTTTAAAAAAAAATTATTTATAAAATTTAAAATTTTAAATACAATCAATAGCTATGAGTCGAAACAGCAGCAAAAGATAAAATCGGGAAGGGGGACACATTCACGATATCTGGGGAGTTTCCTCGATATAAGTGATGAACTTGTGGATGAGCAGGAGCGTTCAGCATTGAAGCAAATGTGACAGCCTCAGTTGATGTGGAAATACTCTTAATTGGTTCAGTGGATGCAGCCACTTATCCCCCCCTGTTGTCAATAGATTGCACCATCAACCAAACAGTAGCCCTTCATATTTTGGTTTTCTTATTTGTTC
>NW_015165234.1:4099509-4111823 GCF_001447785.1 Gekko japonicus
CACCATACGTGTATGTATGATGCTTTCTGACCACATCGCTTCCAACACAGTGGTGAAGTATTGGTGTATATATGCGCCAATTTTGCAGGTGTTAGATACCATCTGTGTAGTACTTTCATTGCTGATTCCTGGATATTAAGGGAGTTCGATATCTTTGCATGGGTTTTCCAGATGTCATCCCATTGATCGTCTGTCAAACATCTTTTGATGTCTTTGTGCCATAGGTCCTTATAACTAGGCGTTTTTTTTGACTGCACCTCCAGGAGTTGTTTGTAGATCTTAGCAATTAACCCTTTCTTAAGTTTATTTTCTTTTAATAGTCCTTCGTAGTTGGTAAGTGGTTTATAAAGGGTTGACTTGAGTTTGTTATCCTGGAGCAGATGTTGCACCTGTATATATTCCATCCATGCCAATTTGCTGCCACATTTCTTTTCCAATTCAGATTTGGGTAATATTTTGCCCTTAACCACGATGACAATTAGTCTCGTCAAATTAGCTGTCTTCCAGTTATGGAAGGAGTTCGGTTCCAGTGCAGGTGGGAACCAGCTTTGTCCAGTAAATGTACTTAATGCGGAGGGGGCAACCCTAATAGAGTTAGACTCCCATTTAGTCTCATCCCTTGTGCGTATAGCCCTTAAATTATACTGTCACATTTTTTTCTTTTATTTTTTTTAAATTAAGAATATACAAAATACAATTATCAGTGGGCTTACAACAAAACAACATTAAAAACCCAAAAGCAAAATTTACATATTCTGAAGTACCAACAACATAACTATAAAAAAGGTTAACAACAACACAAGAAATTAAACATTTAAAATATCATATTCTTAAATAAAGCAGGAAGTCGACATAACAACATTATCAGATGTAAATTCTAAAACCGGGAACCAGACCAATTCAAAATCTAATGAATAAGGACCAGAATCACTCTGCGCCAGTTGAGATGACAATTTATCCATCAAGCAGAAATCAAACACTTTGTCAAACCAACTGGTGACTGTGGGGGGGTCTGAACATTTCCAAAACTTAGCTATTACCATTCTTGCTGCAGAACATAGTTTCACTATTAAAGCTTTTCATTCTGGAGGAATTGTTTTCAAGTCTTTATTCCATAAATTGAGCAGCAAAAAAATCTATTCTTAATGGAATCGTATAACTAGTAATTTGATAAATTTATTTTTGTATGTGTACTTGTACCCAAAACTCCTGGATAACCCTATACTCTCACCAGCAATGTTTGTGTGCACCTACTGCTCCACAACCCTTCCAACAAAGTGAAGAGTAATTTGAGTGCATATGGTGTAATTTTTGCAGTGTGAGGTACCACCTTGATAGTGTTTTAAAGAATCACATTTTTATCATGGTGGCTTTTGATCGGAAAGGCTGAGACTACCAAATCTTACACCATTCTTCTGTGCTGATATTTCTCCTGTCACAATTTTTTAAAAATGAGGTTGCAGTGAACATGTAGGTACCCAATTAGTCTCTTTGCCATTTCAGTTTGCATTTACAAATGTATTTATTTAGTACATTTTTCTTGTTTTTTCTACAAGCATGCATGGTTCTCCCCATCCTCACATTAACCCTGTGAAGCAGGCTAGGCTGAGGTGGAATGACTGGCCCAAGCTCACCCAGTAAGGTTCATGGCTGAGTGAAGATCTGAACCCAGGTTTCCCAGATACTACTCTGCTATACCTCACCAGTTCTCTGTAGATACATATTCTTGGCTGCTACTTGAATCTGCCTAAAACTATGTGCCATTTAGGTTGATCACTTAACTGATCAAAGTGTAAGTTAGGACAACAAACCCAAGGCCATATTTTGTTTGTCACATCAGTCACTCACAGTGCTGAAGTTTTGTTTGTTCTCTGTTATGAAGTAAGCCAATTATGGCAGAATCTTTTATGAGATACTATCTAAAACTATTAAGAGATTTCAGCTGTTGATTTAAAAATACTGGTTGCTTTACTGTACTCACTTATGAAGTAAACAATTTGACATTTGACCTGTCTAACTAATATGAAAATGCTGTCACCATTGTTATATACTACTAGGAGTAAAGCCCATTGTGGGAAGAAATCCAACGAAATCTAGAAGGAAGCTCCAGATGAGTGTCCCGACTGTGACTGGTGGGGTGGCAGAGGGAAGGGGAAAATGGAGGGAGGCAAGCCATGTTTCTTTCCTTCTGCTTAGCTATAAGACAGGGCTGTCTCAAGTCATTTTGCTGCCCCAAGTGGGTAGAATGGGAGGACAGCCTCATGGTAACAGACAAGGTTCTCTCCACCTCTGACTTATTTTTTGAGGAGGAGGGGGGTGTTATGCAGTGGCAGTTAAGGTAGAAAAGCACCTCCTCCTGTGCCATGTTTCCTGGGTTCCAAGGATCTGGAAAGTGGTACCATAGCCAATTACATGGTTGCCAACTCTGGGTGGGGAAATACCTGTAGATTTGAGGAGTAGAGCCTAGGGAGAGCAGGGTTTGGGGTGGGGAGGAACTTCAGCAGGGTATAATGCCATAGAGTCCACTGCCCAAAGTAGCCATTGTCTCCAGGAGAACTGATCTTGGTCATCTGAAGATCAGTTGTAATAGCTGGGACAATTTCTGTAGGTGAAATGATTTTCTGTGGCTAGGGAACATGGTGATTTCTGGGTGATCTCCAGGCCCCACGGGGAGACTGGCAATTTTACTCAGGACACGTTCAGTGACTCGCAACAGCAAACTGTTTAGAATGTTAGAGGCAAAGGCCAATGAGGCTGCATATGCAAATAACCTCTGTGTTCCAACTGGCTATGGGGGTTGAGGAACAGCGAACTGTTTAGAATGTTGGAGGCGGAACTCAGGCAACACAGCCAGTGGATAGGGACAGCTTCTAAGTGACACATCATGGAGCGTATTGATTTGGGAGCATGTGGAATATTCAGCAACATGCCACCACCAACAGAGAATTATTACAGAAAGAGATAACAAGGCCTACCATTGCAAAGGATTTTCATGTCTTATTTTTGCATGTCTTAGATGATGTATATGTCTGATTCTAGGCTTTTAGCTCATAGGGAAGTTCCCTAACTATTCTGATACTCTAGTAAGTAAGTCCAAATTACTTAGACACATTATATGTCTGTAACATATTCAAATGCAGATAGATCAAGTTGTATATATTCAGCTGTCACTGAAACGGTCAAGTTTTGAAAGTGAGACTAAGAACAGTTGCTGTGAAAGAATAGCTGGTCTTGATATAAATATACTGCAAATATCTGATCTGCGTGCAGTGTAAAAAGACATTAGAAGAAGCATGTACTACTCCTGCCCCTCCCTGCGAGGCTTTGAGGGTGGCCCATGAAACGGAAGGGAGTTTCAGTATGCGGCCTATTTAATTGGGCCAATCAGTAATGGCTAAGAGGAACCTATAAATGGGACTGTAATTCTCCCTGCATCCATTCTTAGACCAGAATCTCAGGCCTTTTGTGACTGCAGGGGCTGGAACACAAACATCTCTTGGCAGGGGTAGTTTCATAGAAAAAGAGCTAGGGGAACTCATTAGCATAACTCATTAGCATATGCCACACCCCCTGACATCACCGGATGTGTGTCATAAGGCCACACCCCCTGACATCACCGGAAGTGTGTCATAAGGCCACACACACCCGCCCCCAATGGTCCCGGCCGCCGCCAGCGGCCTTGCAGCTCCACTGCCAAGCCCCATGAGGGGCCCAGCGGTGGACTTGCAAGGCCGGCGGGAGTGCAAGGAAGCCCCACGAAGGCCCTCCCTGGCCCCAGGCAGGCAGGGGTGGGGAGAGGCAGGGAGGAAGCAACTTACCCTCCCTCTTCTCCTGCCTCCTCCTGGCTGAATGAGGGCCAGAAGCAAGGCGGCCGGAAGCAGGGGGCGGGGCTTCGTCATGTGCCCCGCCCCCCGTACCTCACCTGGGGGAACTGTGTTCCCCCGCGATCCCCCCCGAAATGACCTCTGGTTATTTGACTTCATTGTTTTTAATAAAAGCTAGTGTGCATACTTGTGGCATTCACACATAGGCCGCAGTCAGATGACGGGCTTGGTGCAGTCTGGCTCACCTCTGTTTTATCCAGTGTTATTTGTTCCAGAGAGGTTTGTCCAAACATGCCACCCTTAACCCGCCTCACTGTGCATTCACTCTGTAGTTGACTGATTTCTGGGCGGTAACCATGGAGCAGATGGTCAGGTGGCATCCTTTTAAAAAAATGTCTTTCATGCCTGCGCAGAAGCGCTCATTCGAAGTACCACTCCATTTTGTCAGCTCCATGATCTGGCTACCAAGTACTGTGGCCCCTCTCAGCCTCCTCTGCCTTGCCTCTCTTCCTTGGAATGCATGGGGAAAGTGTGACTACCTTTACATGCAGATTTACATGACAGTAGCCCCTTTGACTTCAGTACATTTACTCTTGTGTCAATCATGGGATGCTGTCAAACAGCAACTCTGAAGCAGAAAACCCTTGTTCTGCTAACACAGTTTGCATGGGGGAAAGTGGGATGGGAAATAGTGTTGCTAGCTCCAGGCAGAGAAATTCCTGGACTGCCACCTACCATGTGGCCCATCATGACCTCTGGGGTGGACATAAAATAGTCTCTAGTGGTGTTCTGTTGGTATAGTTCTAACAGTACAATCCTAAACACAGTTGCACTCTTATTTATTTATGTTATTTATAGTTCGCCTTTCTCACTTGGACTTAAGGCAGATTACACAGAATGAGTCAATACAATCAACAATATGGGATATTCAATAAACAATGAGGGTTTGGGTTGACCTGATCTGGATAGCCCAAGCTAGCCCAGTCTCATCAGATCTCGGAAGCTAAGCATGATCAGCTCTGGCTAGTATTTGGATGCGAGACCTCCAAGGAATACCAGGGTAATGACGCAGAGCCAGGCAATGGCAAACTGCCTCTGAACTCCTCTTGTCTTGAAAACCCTATGGGGTTGCCATAAGTCAGCTGTGACTTGACAGGGGGAAAAAGACAATTTGAGTTGTAGAACCAATCAGAAATCTAAAAACAGACTTCTAAACTCATTTACTTCATATCAATAGATTTATAAGGATGTGACTGTTTAGAATTGCACTCTAAAGGTTGGGAATTGCTATAAATAAGCCCATGCCACCTGTTGTTGTTCAGTCGCACAGTCGAGTCCGACTCTTCGCGACCCCATGGATCATCTCCCGCCAGGCCCTCTTGTCTTCCGCCGTCCTCTGAAGTTGGCTCAATTTCATGTTCGTTGCATCGATGACACTGTCTAACCATCTCATCCTTTGCCGTCCCCGTCTTCTTTGACCTTCAATCTTTCCCAGCATCAGGGTCTTCTCCAGTGAGTGCTCCCTTCTCATTTGGTGGCCAAAGTATTTGAGCTTCAGTTTCATTATCTGGCCTACTCTAATGGCTGAAAGTGAAGAGGACCTCAAGAGCCTCTTGCTCAGAGTAAAAGAGGAGAGCGCAAAAGTGGGCTTGAAGCTCAACATCAAAAAAACTAAGATCATGGCATCCGGCCCCATCACTCCTTGGCAAATAGAAGGGGAAGTCGTGGAAGTAGTGACAGACTTCACGTTCCTGGGATCCCAGATCACCACAGACTGTGACTGCAGCCATGAAATTAAAAGACGCCTGCTCCTTGGGAGGAAAGCGATGGCGAACCTAAACAGCATGATAAAAAGTAGAGACCTCACCCTGCCAACAAAAGTCCGCATGGTCAAAGCAATGGTATTCCCAGTAGTCATGTATGGCTGCGAGAGTTGGACTATAAGGAAGGCCGAGCGCCGAAGAATAGATTCTTTTGAACTATGGTGCTGGAGAAGACTCTTGAGAGTCCCTTGGACTGCAAAAAGATCAAATCAGTCAATCCTAAAAGAAATCAACCCTGACTGCTCCCTGGAAGGCCAGATAATGAAACTGAAGCTCAAATACTTTGGCCACCAAATGAGAAGGGAGCACTCACTGGAGAAGACCCTGATGCTGGGAAAGATTGAAGGTCAAAGGCTCTTTAGGTCCTCTTCACTTTCTGCCATCAGAGTGGTATCGTCTGCATATCTGAGGTTGTTGATCTTTTCCCCAGCAATCTTAATTCCCTCTTGCAATTCCCTTTGCAGTAGCAACCTTTAAATTCTTCCATGTTTTCCTGTGGAATGAGGTTTATTGTGGGATGAGGGTTTGCTGTTTATGACTCCGATTGCAAAAACAGTAAAGACAACAACAACAACAACAATTGTTATGTATCAGGACTGGAACATTACAGGACTGTTTCTACCAGAGACTGGCTGAGCTTGGAGCTCTAGAACAATAGCCCACCAGGACTCTAGAGGTGGCCAGTGGAGAAGTAATTGAGGAATTTCAGACAGACTATATAATCCAGAAGAGGAATGGTTCCCAAACGGTTTCTGGTCTGTCATTTCAGACAGAACTGTTTTAGAACCGGTTCCCTACCAGAATATATTTGCAATTTCAGACCTGTCAACTGCTTCCAAGTAGTCTTCAGTTTCCTCTCCCGGTTCCGATGCGCTTTTCCCCACCGTTTTTCGCCCGCGCGGGCAATCTCCAGCTTTTTTTTTTTTAGCGTTCGCTTTATAGCGCTATTGCACTATAGCGCTATAACACTATAACGGAACAGCAGTATATCAGCGCCAGCAGTATATCAGCGCCATTGGAATGCCTGGAGTGTTTTGTTATACTGCTATAGCGCTATAAAGCGAACATTAAAAAAAAGCCGGAGATCACCTGCGCGGGCGAAAAACGGCAGGGAAAAAGTGGGAAAAAGTGGTGCAATCTGAAATGGCAAACCACTTCAGATCCAGCTCTTTACCGGATGGGGAAAACCATGTGTGGAATGGCAGCCCTATACCGGTTTACTCAATGATGGATCAAAAACGGCTTCAAAATGGGTTAAAAAGGGTAAGGTGAAATTCCTCACTGTTCTGATAATGGCCTATTGTTGGTAGTTGTTTGGGAAGTGGGTGGAGTTGCAGGGCCATTGCCCTCGCAGTTTGTCTTTTGTCTTTGTCTTATTACTGCTGAATCACTAAAGCAGAGCTGATCACTATGTTTAGGGTCAGACCATCCATGGAACCCAGGAAATGTTCAGGACGGGGCAGGGCTTGGCTCCCAGAGCACGCGGGCAGGTGGGTCTGCAGGCTGCTCTGGCTTGGATGTACTTGCCCAAAGAGGTAGAGGCAGGTGGGCCCAGGCACTGTGCCTGACATCCTGCGTTCTGCTGCAGCTGAGGGCAGGGGAGAGGGGTGGCCTCTTCCTGCTTCTGCAGCCTGCTTCTCAAAGCCCCTCTCCCTTCAGCCATACTGCTCTTGAGATGTGCTGCAAAGGGAGTGGGGCGTTGAGAGAAGCCAGCTGTGGAAGTAGAAATAAAAGTTAATCTAGCCTTAATGGAGTGAATTTAATTAACCCATTAATTAAATTAGTTTCATTAATTAAATTAGTGCCCCGCCACTCAAAAAATTCTGGCTAGGGGGCTGAACACACATCTGAGGTTTTGATGTATCCCTGAGTCGCAGCATTAATCCAATTCATAAATCTAAGTATAAAATATGATCTTGAGTCTGCATATGTCAAATTCATCTGAGAAATCTGACAGGAAATGAACAACAACAAAATAACTCTAAAATGGTGCCTAATAAGAGTGAAAAAGGGGTTTTGATCTATTTTGTTTGATCCTCTTTGAGGCTTAATACTGGCCATTAGGAAACTAGTCTTCTATATATAGCAGAGAATGATAACAGACCAATGATAGTAAAAAGGTACTCTCAACTTATATAATAGTCACAAGGAAATGAAAATTGTATCTGAATTTAGCAGTTTATATGATGAGAATCATATTGCACAGCATGATAAGATTTTCAGGGTGGCTTAGATGGCTAAAGACTAATAAGCACAAGCAAGCTTGTATCAATAAAAGACTGTGATTAGTACCATGTAATTTCTGATTCCAGTTGCCTCTTTCAAGTGCCCTATATGTGCACCAGTGAACTCTTGGGTGAGAGAACTTCAACACTTTATATATTTGGGTATTTATGGCCTGATTTGCTCCTCGGTGGGTTAACAATTGTTCTTCCTTCCTCTCTTTTATCCACGTTTTATCCTCACAACAACACTATGAACATTATAGCCTGAGTGGAGGTTGAACCAGAGTTTCCCAAATAGCAGACCCAAACTCTAATTCACTTCTGCAAAGGAGGAAGATCTATGGATTCAACCTTTCCCCTCACTTGTTACATTAATGAGGTGAGTAGGTGAGCTTGGTGTGTGCACATTAGAGTCCCTGCAAGGAATCTGCTAGCATAGGGATAATGCATTTCCATGTCTTCTTTTACCTGATCTCTAGAGATACAGTCTATGAAAAACAGCTTTAACACAAGCCTCACTGACAAGGGACAAGAAGACAAAAAGAATGCAAAATGCAGCTATGCTTCCTTTTGACTATTCAGATACAGCCTGATCGATATAACTGGCGATTGATCTAACAGCAAATAATTTCCCACAATGTAGGAAGGAGGTGTACAGCCAGCAGCTCCTAGGAGTTAGAGGGAGGAGAAGAAATGTTTCCTTCCTTACCCTCAGGCTACCCTAGTATAGTTCTGGGCTGTGTAGTGTAGTACTTAGAGTGTAAGACTAGGATCCGGGAGACCCAGGTTCAAATCACCATTCTGCCATAAAAGCTCAGTGGATAATCTGCGGCCAGTCATGCTTTCTCAGCCTAATCTATCTCACAGGATTGTTGCTGTAGAATCAAATGGGGAAAATGCTCTGATCTGAGGTTGCCAGGTCCAGCCTCATCCCCAGTGGGGGACTTTGGGGGGTGTTCCTGGGGATGGCATTCCCACCCTCAAGCCCCACCTCCAACAATGACCACCCACAGACCCCCCTCTCCCACCCCCTCCTGTGAGATTTAAAGGGCCTGTGGGAGGGGAGGGAGAGGAGCAACCTCTGGCCGTATACCTGTAACCCATGGCAATGCTGCTTGGAATTCAGGCACAAGAGGTCTGGCCCTCACTGGCCAGAAACATTTAAAGGAACTCTTTAAATGCTTCTGGCCAGTGGGGCCACATGCGCCTGAATTCCAAGCCTGTATTCTGACTGCCATGTTGTTCTCCCCCAATCAGCTGGAGGACCCTTGATATCTCTCAGGAGAGGAGGGAGAGAGGTGGCCGTGGGTGGCCATTTTTGAGGGTGATTCACAGGGCTGCTATTCTGGACAGGGCTGCCATTCCCCCACTGGGCACGGGGGATCCCCTATTGCCAGCAAGCACTTCCCTATTGCCACTCAGTTGGCTGGGGTAGGAGAAAATGGTGAGAAACAGGGGGGACATTGGCAACTTCCTGATATGCTAGTATTATAGTCCAATGAGGGGAAAAGATAAGATGTGCAGAGTATGTGGAATTTTATTTCTTAAGAACACACCAAACATTAAAACATTTTCAGAAACAAAATCATTTCAGCACTGAAAACTGCTAACTGCCATCTCCATTTCCCCCAGAATGCCACATGGATCAATCTTAAGGGGCAGTAGCATACAAGAACATAAGAGAAGCCAATGTTGGATCAGTCCAATGGCCCATCCAGTCCAACACTCAGTCATACAGTGGCCAAAAATACCAGGTGCCATCAGGAGGTCCAGCAGTGGGGCCAGGACACTAGAAGCTCTCCCACTGTTGCCTCCCCCCCCCAAGCACCAAGAATACAGTGCATCACTTGCCCCAGACCGAGAGTTCCTATCCAGGGGTCGTTTCGTAGAAAAAGAGCTAGGGGAACTCATTAGCATAGCTCATTAGCATATGCCACACCCCCTGACATCACCGGAAGTGTGTCATAAGGCCACACTCCCGCCCCCAACGGTCCCGGCCGCCACCGGCGGCCTTGCAGCTCCACTGCCGAGCCCCATGAGGGGCCTGGCGGTGAACCTGCAAGGCCGGTGGGAGTGCAAGAAAGCCCCGCGAAGGCCCTCCCTGGCCCCAGGCAGGCAGGGGTGGGGAGAGTCAGGGAGGAAGCAACTTACCCTCCCTCTTCTCCTGCCTCCTCCTGGCTGAATGAGGGCCGGAAGTGGGGCGGCCGGAAGCAGGGGGCGGAGCTTTGTCATGTGCCCCGCCCCCTGTACCTCACCCGGGGGAACTGCGATCCCCCGCGTTCCCCCCCGAAATGACCTCTGTTCCTATCTATACCTTGTGGCTAACAGCCACTGATGGACCTCTGCTCCATATGTTTATCCAATTCCCTCTTAAAGATGTCCATGCTTGTAACCGCCGCCACCTCCTGTGGCAGTGAATTCCATGTGTTAATCACTCTTTGGGTGAAGAAGTACTTCCTTTTATCTATTCTAACCTGACTGCTCAGCAATTTCATTGAGTGCCCATGAGTTCTTGTATTGTGAGAAAGGGAGAAAAGTAATTCTTTCTTTGCCTGCTCTATCCCATGCATCATCTTTGTAAACCTGTATCATGTCACTCCTCAGTCGTCGTTTCTCCAAGCTAAAAAGCCCCAAACGCTTTAAGGTTTCTTCATATGTAAAATGTTCCAACCCTTTTATCATTCTAATTGCCCTTTTCTGCACTTTTTCCAATGCTATAATATCCTTTCTGAGGTGTGGTGACCAGAATTGCACACAGTATTCCAAATGAGGTTGCACCATTAATTTATACAGGGGCATTATGATACTGGCTGATTTGTTTTCAGTTCCCTTCCTAATAATCCCCAGCATAGCACTGGCCTTTTTAATTGCAGTTGCACACTGTTTCAACATTTTAGTGAGTTATCCACTACGACTCCAAGATCTCTCTCTTAGTCATTCTCTGCCAGTTCGGAACCCATCAACGTGTATTCACAGTTAAGATTTTTGGCCCCAATGTGCATCATTTTGCACTTGGCCACATTGAACCCCGTTTGCCACGCTGACGCCCACTCACCCATCCTTGACAGATCCCTTTGGAGTGTCTCACTATCCTCACTGGTTTTCACTACCCTGAACAACTTCGTGTCATCCACAAATTTAGTCACTTCACTGCTTACTCCCAACTCCAAATCATTAATGAACAAGTTAAAAAGCATTGGACCGAGTACTGATCCCTGTGGTGCCCCAATGCTTACCACTCTCCACTGAGAAAATTGCTCACTTATACTTACTCTCTGTTCCCTATTAATTAGCCAGTATTTGATCCACAAAAGGACTTGTCCTTTTATCCCATGACTATTGAGCTTATTTAGGAGCCTTTGATGAGGAACGTTGGGGACGTACAGACAGCTGATATGTTCCATTTCAGGAACTGTTCACTAATGGTTTCTGTCTGTCGTTTCAGACAGAACCATTCTAGTCACGGTTCCCTGATGGAATATATTTACCCTTCCAAACAGAAACACTTCTGTCCTGGTCGGGAAATGTTCTTGAGCCATTTTAACTACAAACTGCTTCCAAGCAGTCTTCAATTCTTTCTACGGCTCTTGAAGCGCTATGGGGTGCTGTGTAAAATGCCCCTGTAGCGCTTCCTGTGATGACAGTTCTTTTCACGCCCTTTTCCTCCCTGCGCGCGATTGTCCTTTTTTAATTTTTTGGGAATGTTCTATTGGGAGCGCTATGTCACTACAGCAGGACTACAAATCAGCGCCATAGTGACCCCATTGAGATCCCTGGACTCCATTTAAATACACTGACATTCGCTACTGCATCTCAGCATGGGTTTTAAAAGGTAATTTCGGGGCAGACATTGTATTTATCATGTCTGTTTAAAGATCAAATCACTGAAAATAGCAACAAGCACAAACGTACCAGCACAGCATGATAAAGGAGGAGGAGGAGGGGCTTTACTAGTTTGGGCTTTGATGAATTAAAAAGCACCAGAATAGCCTGCTCCCTGAGTTTCAAAACTGTCTGGTTCCCCCCCCCCCCCCATGCTTGAATCCTGTATCCTGTGAGCTCCTTGTTTCCAGGGGACAGCGGTAGCGAACGTCAGTGTATTTAAATGGAGTCCAGGCATCTCAATGGGGTTGCTACGGTGCCGCTTTGTAGAAAATGGCGGGAAAAGAAAGCGCCACAGTGTGAAATGCCAAACTGCTTCAGAGACGGCTTTTAACCAGAAGGGAAAGGCTGTGTGAAATGGCCATCCCTGTACCAGTTTATTCCATGACGGTACAATACCAGTTTTAAAAGGGTAATGTGAAATTCCCCTTTATCAAAAGCTTTCTGGAAGTCAATGTAAACAACATATATTGGGTCCCCCTTATCCACATGTTTATTCACCCCCTCAAAGTACACTAAAAGGTTAGTGAGACAAGATATTCCCTGACAGAACCCATGCT
>NW_015165234.1:4113525-4168407 GCF_001447785.1 Gekko japonicus
CAGTACTTCTAATACCCATATAAACAGTAGCGGTGATAGGGGACAACCTTGCCTTGTTCCCTTTTGTACCTTGAAGTGATCTGTAAGGTCTTTGTTGACATTCAGTTTTGCTCTTTGGTCAGAGTAGATCGCTTCAATAAAGTTAGTAAAATATTGTCCCACTTCTATTTTTTCCATCATTTGAAGCATAAATGTCCAATTCACGTTGTCAAATGCCTTCTCTGCATCCAGAAATAACAAAGCTACTTCTTTCTCTGGATGCTTTTCGTAGTATTCAATTGCATCCATTACCATCCTCACGTTGTCTTTTATCTGCCTGTTTGGTAAAAAACCTGCTTGGTCTTCTGAGATTACCGTTTGTAGATAGGTTTTCACCCTTTCTGCAAGAATTTTGGCAAATATTTTATAGTCATTATTCAAAAGCGAAATCAGCCTGTAGTTTTTCACATTTGTTAGATCTTGACCCTCTTTTGGTATCAACAAAATTATTGCTTCCTTCCATGAATCCGGCAATCTTTTGGTCTCTCTTATTTCGTTGGATAAAGCTTCCAAGACCGGAATTAATTCTTCTTTCATTTTTTTATAAAACTTTGCAGTAAATCCATCCGGTCCTGGTGCTTTTCCCAACTTAGTGTCTTCGATTGCTTTCTCCACTTCTTCCTTCTGGATCAGATCATTTAATATGTCCTTGAATTCGCTTTTTACTTTAGGCAGTGATGTTTCCTCTAAATATTTTTTAATCTTCTCAAGATCAGCTCTAGTCCCTTGGAAAAGTTTTGCGTAGTACTTGAAGAAACTTCTTTTTATACCAATAGGGTCAACAAATTCCTTTCCCTCTTCTATAATTTTGGTTATCATTCTCCTCTCTCTTCTATTCTTAAGCTGCCATGCCAAGTATTTTCCTGGTTTGTTTGCTCCTTCAAAAGATTTCTGCTGTAATTTCTTTAAATTCCAATAGAGTTCTTGGTTCATTGTCACGTTCAGTTGTTCTCTTAACAACTGTAATTCTTTAATGATAGACTTTTCCCCAGGTTTTTTCTTAAGTTCTGTTTCTTTTTGGGCTATTTTTTCCAACACTTCTGATTGTTTTTTGAAATTTTCTTTCTTGCATCTCACATTTTGCGAGATGAGAATTCCTCTCATCACTGCTTTATAGGCATCCCACACTACCTGTACCGGGATTTCCTTGTTCAAGTTTTGTTGAAAATATTGTTTTGTTTTCTCCTTCAACAAATCCACTACCGTTTTCTTATCCAACAAATCTTCATTTATTCTCCATAAAAAAAAAATATTCTTTTCTTTCAAACTCCACAGTACAGGATTGTGATCCGAATTACATCTTGGCAAGATTTCAATTTTATGTGTATTTATAGATAATTCCTCTGACATCCAAATCATATCAATTCTGGAAAAAGAACTATGTCTATTGGAATAAAAAGTAAAGTCTTCGTTTCGGATTCCATTTTCTCCATACATCTTCCAATTTTTCTTGTTTAGTTAATTCAAAAAAGGTCTTTGGCAATTTTCCGCTCTCGTTGCCCTTTTGTGATTGTCTATCCGAAAGGTCCACTGTGCCGTTAAAGTCCCCGGTTAAAATGGCTTGATCAAAGGTTTGTGATTGTAGTTTCTCTGATAGATCCTTAAAGAATTTATCTTTTGCTCCATTGGGTGCGTACAAATTTACTAACAATGTCTTTTTCTGCTGAATCACCAATTCCACGCCCACATATCTTCCTTCTGTATCTTTAAAGATCTCTTTAGGCTGTAAGTCACTTTTTACATAAATCACAACTCCTCTCTTCTTATTTAACGCCGAGGAGTAAAATTCCATTCCTAACGCTAGGTTTTTAAGATATTTTGCGTCTTGTCTTCTAACATGAGTTTCTTGCAAGCATATCACATTACATTTTTGCTTTTTAATCCAATGGTAAATCGTCTTTCTTTTGTTTGGCGAATTTAGTCCGTTTACATTCCATGACACCAATTTGTAATCCATTGTGCTTTTTGTTTTAAAGTTCACCAAAGTCGTCTAAATTGTCTGACTTAAATTTATAATAATCTTCCACCGATCTGATCAAAATCCTCGCTCCTTTATATGTGAAGGATAATCCTTGTGGTATCTCCCATCTGAATCTGATATTCATAGTCTTCAGCTTGTCTGCCAGTGGTTTAAACCTTCTTCTGTCTTGTAAGATTGTTCTCGGGAGTTCTCTCATCACCATTATTTTCTTCCCTTCCATCTCGAATGGAACATTAAACTGTTTTTTAAAAACCTCTTCTGTTGTTGTTCTTGTCACAAATTGCACAATGACATCTCTAGGTAAGTTCTTCTTTTCCACTATTCTGGAGTTCACCCTGTAGATTAAATCAAATTCTGAATCCATTGCCCCATCGTCTTCTCCCAGAAACAGTGTTATTGCTTTCATCATCTCCAGTCTATTTTCTTTTTCATTTTCTGCAATACCCCTGAATCTTAGATGGGTTTGCATTCTCCTGAACTCCGTCATAGTTTCAGATCTTCTGACTTGCTGTGTCAAGGAATCTTGTTTTTTTTCCACTTCTTGTATCTTTTCTTCCAATTCTGTAGTTTTGGTCACCGTTGTTTGGACTTCTTTCTTGACTCCTTCAACTTCTTGCTTGATTGAAGTTGTTTCAGTTGTCACCAGGTCTTTTATTGCGGCAATGTTTTTTTCCTGACTTCTTCCAACTGCTTCAGATGTATTTGGGTTTGCTTTTCCATTTGTGCTTCCAGTTGCTTGACTATCTGAGTCTCTAGTTGTTTTTCTATCTGCACTCCCATGTTCTGTATTGCTTCTGTCATCCTCTTCTCCATTGCTTCTATGGCAGACTGCCATTCTTTTCTCTCCCTTGACATCTTCGGAGTTGATGCAGAGCCTGTTCTTGGTCTTACAACTGGAGTTGTCTCTGCTGCTGGGTCTGAGCCTGTTCTATCTTTTTTCCTTCTGGTCTCCGTTTTGGTGATTTCGCTGCACTGCATTCAATTAAAAATAAACCATCATGTTCAAAGTAAATAGTGCAGATTAACACAGTCCTTCAATTTCGCTTCTTTAAGACCCGCAGAAGATTGTTAAAAAAGCAATTAAAGTTGAAGTCCTCCTCAAAATGTCGGGCGCAGCTTCTCGATGGTTTTTTAGGGTAGAGTAGGTCAGTTTCACTTCTGCCCTTCCCGGTTGCTCTTCCCGGTTGTGCGCATATACTCACATCCGGTACTACGCTTTCATAGTTCCGACCTTCTTCCTGTTGTTATTAGCTTGTCTAGGAGTTCAGCTTCCTCTTGTTCAGGTCGGAGACCTATCTCAGCCACACCAACCTCCCTCTTCCCGCGATAACTCTCGTCAGTTTCGATTTTCGGCCACGCGCTTATCTCTTCTGCCGCCACAGGAATGATCAACAATAAAGTTTTTCTCCTTTTAAAGCCTTCAATCAATTCGTTTCTTGTCTGGAATCAGATCACTGGGATCGTCAATTGACTATCCGCTTGACCGCATGTATCAGATTAAATCATAACTTAGTCCAGGTAAGCGGTACGTTTTTGTTATCTATCACGATCAACTCGGGTTACGCATTGCTTCTTTTCACTTACAAGTAGTTTCCCATCTTCAAGAAGTCGGCTGACGGCGAATTTATGCCGGGTATCCGGCTCGAACGGCCCCTGGAGAGTTGCTCGGCAATTGCCCTCTTCGTGGGAGGAGATCAAAGCTCGATTCAGCTTCTTCCGAAGCTCAATCTTGCCAATCTCACACTCCCTCTTGGGCGCTGCTGCCTGCTTGTCCCCACCCTCTCTGGGGAGCGATGCGTTGGGCTGGAAACAGCCCAAACTGTCAGAAGAGGCCGTCGTCCGCTCCGCACAAACCGTGGAACGCGTCAATGCACTATCTTAGCTCGACCGGAAGCCTCCCAACTTACCCGGTATTGATGTCAGACTGACTGGCCTGTAATTTCCCAGATCTCCTCTGGAACCCTTTTTAAAAATCCTGTGAACCCAGAAGTAATATCAATGCATTCCTAGGGGACATCTGGTGCTTTCTGACATTTGAGTTTTGCCCAAATGCCAGAGTGCCCATGATGCACCCTGCAAGAGGTTAACTTCATTTCTAGGCATACAGGGAGTGACATCAGTGTGTTGCTGGTAACATCATCATGTTGCCACCAAGGGTCCATGTTGTTGGCAAGTCCCCCCAATGGTTGTGAGTCACGGCCTGTGCTTGGCAAAAGTTCAGTAGCCATCTTGGGGGCTCTGCATCTATCTCGGGTGGTGAAGTTTCCTTTGTAGGCTCTGACAGGGTGGCCTCTGTCATTGATGTTTCACTATCAGTATGCACCTCTGCAGTGCTGGGTCTCCTCAGCCACCAAGCTTGGCTTCACAGGCTCTTTTCCTGAGGACTCAAGAGTTGGAATCACTGAGCTGGTTGGAGGGGATCATGACACCCATTTTGGGTCCCCATTGGGGAGGACAGTGCGGTATACCTATCTAAATAAGTAAATATGGTTTGGAAAGTAGATTCCATATGCATGGACATATGATGAAAATATAAGTATCCCCTGACCATATGTGGCAATAATCTCAGCTAATGTGGTGATAACTTTTAAGGACATGCTATGTCCTTGGGCTTTTGCTTTCATTGTAGGGACCATATAACTCCATTCTTGTTCCATCCACACTGGCTTCCAATTTACTTCCAGACTCAATTCAAGGTGGTGGTATTAACCTTTAAAGCCCTGTACAGCCTGGGACCAACATACTTTAAGGACTGCCTACTCTCATATGAATCTACCCATTCACTCTGGTCATCTTCAGAGGACTCTTTCAGTTATCCCCACAATATGGGGCTAAATGGGTGGTGACCCAAGAAAGGGTGTTCGTGTTGTGGTACCCATACTTTTTTAAACTTTTATTTTGCATTTCATTAGATATTACATCTTCACAAATTTATTTTCAGAGTCTATCCATCCTCCAAATTTTTAACCTAGTTATATACCCTTGTCCATCTTTTACTTTGTAACTTTTTATTTTTATTTTGTAACATTAAACTCATCCATTTGTGCAAGATCTAATAGTTTTAAGATTAGGTCCTCTTTAGAAGGTAACTTTTCTAATTTCTAGTTCTTTGCCAATAACATTCTTGCAGCCGTTATTATATATGATATTAAGTATACATCTTTAGCGTTATATCCATTTGGTATCATGTTTAACAAATAAATTTCTGGTATTAAGGTAAGATTCAGATCTAAAATTTCTTGTATTACTTTGAGTATCATTTCCCAATAGTTTTGAACCTTCTTACATTTCCACCACATATGAAAAAAGTCCCCATATTCGATTTACATTTCCAACATAAATTGGATGCATTACTATAACACTTCGCTATTTTATCTGGGGACCAATACCATCTGTGAAACATTTTGTATACATTGTCTTTATGCGCTAAAGCTCTCATATATCTTACGGATTTCCATATTTTAGCCCATTGTTCTATCTCTATAGTTTCCCCCAAATCTTTCATATATCTATCTTGTATTATTGCATGTTCCCACCATGATAAATTATTTTCTCATGCCAATTTCTCTTCATTTTTTAGCTTATTGTTTTTTTCCAGTAGAGCGTCATAATTTCCTTTTTTGCTCGGTGAAATAAGTGAAAGTTTTGTAAACGCTTCTAGTGGAGAAACCCATCTAGGGGTTTTTCTATAGAATCTCACCTTTATCTCATTCCAGATTTTATTTAATGCCCCTCTTACTGCATGTCTCTTAAAATTGGAGTGTATTTTCTCTTTACCTTACCATATGTAAGCTTGCCAACCCATAAACAGATTGTGTCCCTCAAGTGTTAGAATTCTTTTATCTTCTAGCAAAAGCCATTCTTTTATTCAAACCAGGGTGGCCGCTTTATAGTATAAAAACCAATTTGGTACATTCATTCCTCCTTTTTCTTTTCTATCCTGTAATATTTTCCATCTTATTCTTGCTTTTTTAGGGTACCAAACAAACTTTCTAGTAATTTTATCTAACTCCTCGAAGAACTTCTGGTTCTTTATAATAGGAATATTTTGTGCCAGAAATAAGAATCTTGGTAGTATGTTCATTTTAACTACGGCTATTCTGCCCATGATGGATAGAGGTATATCCTTCCATTTAGACAAATCATTTCTAATTTCCTCTAATAATTTATAGTAATTGTCCTCTAATAAGGAACTACTTTCATTAGTCAAATTTTGTGCCAGTTTTAATATTGTGCCTTCAGTTTTAATATTTCTTGTAAGTCATTAAAGAAATTTCCTTGACTTTGGTTCGGAGCATATATATTCACTATTAATGTTTCTTTTCCATTTCTTGTGATTGTTATTGCTACTAACCTACCATCTTCTGCTACATAGATTAAACTTGGATTTAAATGGTCTTTTGTGGTACCCATACTTTGTGGTTGTGGCACCATACAGAGAGATTTGTCTCTCTCCTTATGTGATTGTTTTTTGCCAGCATTGTCTATCATTGTCTTTTTGTTTTGTTTGGCATACCAGTAACAATAATGGTATTTTTCCTGGTTCTGGTGCTGTATGTTTATGTATGTTGTTATTGGATTGTTTTATAATTTTAAGTGTTGGTTTTAATTGCTCAAATCTTTTCATGTTCGCTGCCTTGTGGTGGAAAGGTGGCATTAAAATGTTATAAATAAATAAATACAATATGGCAACCATGGGACAAAAGTCTTCAAGATAGTAGCAGGAGCAGTGTGCTCTGGCAAGAGGCTGCACTCCCACTATTCAAGCTCCAGTACTGGCCACAAGAACTTGACTGCATCTGATTTGATAATTTGGTATCCTACTACAGCTCAAAGCCACAATGATGTGAAGATCCCCTTTGGCTGCTCATTAGTACAAAGTTGATGTGTATGCTCAAAGCAAAGAAAACCGTAAATAAATGTGTTTTAAAAAGAGATTCACTTTGATAAAGTCATTAGTAAATAGTTAACTATTGCCATTCACCAAAATAATTTTTTGGCTCCAGAGCAAACTAATTTATACAGTAGTCAAATTGCTCGCTCACAACTTTAAATGCCAGTAGCTCACAAAGTAGAATTGTTACTCACAAGACCACACACCTTAGAGGGAGCTCTTAAAATAAAAATCTACTGTCCCTATTTACCAAGAACATTTACTATTTTCTGGTGTCTGTCACTGGTAAATCACTGTCTCTATTTTTCCTTTGTCCTATACTCATAACATACAGATGGAGTGACATTGTGGCAGTAAGCTCCACCACACCATCATGTGTTTAGCCCCCTATTAGCAGAAAACCCATGTGTGTACAAGCTGTGTGCACATGGGCTCCATCCTTGCAATCAGGAACCTGTCAGAGAGCTGAACAAATACATGTGAAGGCAGAGCTAGTGGGGGCCCTGTACGTGACAGGTGAGAGGGCTAGCGTCATTTTCCCAATGAACAAGCGTGTATTGATTTTGAAAGAAGGCCAGAACAGGCTATTTCAAGGTTAAATAAAACAGCTGACTGACTAGAGCAGTGGTCTTTATCCCCCGGATCTGCACTACCAGGTGGGCCAGTCCTTGGTAGTGAGCCCATGTAGACTTGCTGTTTCTGGTTTGCTGCATTTTGGAAAGCACTGCTGCACACAGATCAGCCATGCTGCCCAGCTTAGTAAAATGTGAACCTCTACTAGGCCCATGGAATAAGGGAGGACACAGAAGTCCTAACAGGAAGTGTGTAGAGGGAGCAGAAAGTTCACAGGAAAGGAACCCAGATACAGAAAGTTGTTCTGTTTGCATGTTCATAATAAATAGTTAATGAAAATCATGGAGTCTCTTGCGTCAACCTGACACTGTCCCTCTTTCCATGCCTGCTGAGGAAAGCAGCAGGACAGTCAGGTAAAGTCACTCAGTGGTGGAGAGGATCTGAAGGATGTGTCTAACCTGTTTCCTGACCTGTATTTTGATAAGTTTTGGCCAGTTTGAAGTGACTTGACTCTGAGATAGTATGTTTTTATTTAACCTCTTCTAGAGTACATAATAATGCAGTTACCATGTAAACTACAAGCATGAATGCATTTCTATACTGTGGCTCTCTCCCTGCCCCCTGAACACTTCCAATTATAACCTGATTGAAAGTACATGAGTTCCATTAACATGGAGGGGGGGATTAAAAATATATCAGTGTTGCAATATAGCTACAGGCCGATATCTTTTTTGCCCCCCTCCTCCTAGCCCCTCCACTTTGAAGTCTAACTAATCTCCTGACTTGCTTCAGAAACTAATGTTATATGACCTTTCTAGTAGCAAAACCCTTTCACAGTTCACATATATTATCTCTTGAAGCTACTGGACCTTCCAGAGGGATAAAGCATTCATTAATTAAGAATATTTTAATGCCACCTTTCCACTCAACTTGGGCTTCTCAAGATGGTAAACAACCAAAGCCATTAGAACAGCTTTTAAAAAATACATATAAAATCAATTGAAGATAGGGCTGCCAGGTCCCTGGGAGGGCAGAGGTTCCCCCGCTCAAAGGGTCCCCAATCCGCCAGTCTGGAAAAGGCCAGCAGGGGGAACCTCGTCCCCAACGTGCCCAGTTTGGGCTGACATGCCTGGCGCAATGACATCACCCAGAGGGGATGTCATCACGTTGGGTACATCGCCGGCTGACACTCTAGCAATCAGCCTGAAAACTCTATGGTACCGGCCAGGGACCAACTCTCCCCCGCTTTTAACCATAAGTCACTTGGCAACCCTAATTGAAAACAACAATTAAACAAAACACATAATTGAAACACATAAACAGGAAGGTCTTCACCTGCTGAAAGAAGACCGTGATCAGGGGGACAGATGAATCTTCCTGGGGAGGAAATGCCATAAGGTTGGTGTCACAACTGAGAAGGCCTTTTCTTGGCCTCAGATCCCAAGAACACCCAAAGAGTCCCTGACAATGACCACAGTGATCAGGTAGGTTCATATGGGAGCAGGCAATCTTTAAGGTAAGTTGGTCCCAAGCATTATAGGGCTTTAAATTTCAACACCAGCACCTTGAGATTCCTAATTAAACTGAAAAATAATAAAGCAGGAATGTTTTAATTGATGGGAGGATTGCATGAAATGGCCTTCAGAGTTAACCCAGTTGAACCAATTTTAGCCACCGTAAATCCATAATTGGAAGACATAGTTTTACAGAGAAATAAGGTAAAAAGTTCAAGTGGATTAGGTGACGTAAACATGAATCACATGCAGGGAAAGCCTTGTGAGTTGGGGTGCATCGGATATTTTGGATAGAAAACTGGTCTGTTTTCACAGTTTTGCTTTGGAAAAACATTCACTGTGAAATAATTTGGGAGGGTAATTGCTTTTGCTGTTTTTTTAAAAAAGGCAATACCACCTAGAACTCACACAAGTGTCAGGTTTTATGTGGCATGTTAGGATGTGTCCTTAGATACCTAAACAAATTCTGTAATTCCAATCCACAAATCAGCATGGGAAAGTTTGTTGCCTGGTGACGTAAATGCAAACTGAATTGCTCAAGGACATGTGACAAAAGGCTGTTCTGTTCCAGGTGATTACATCTGGTTGGTGGCTCTATTCCAATTCAGAGAAGCATCCCAAATACTAAACACGTCATCACTTGTATTGATTTACCATCTTAGCAAAGCAATCAAGAACTGAGAAAGAATGAACTTCTCTCCTGTAAAAACTGCTTTCTATAATACAGTGTGGAGGTGTAGTCCCCTACTTCACCCAAAAGGTAGTGGAGCCAAGAATAATCCCTTATTTTAAAATACAATTATTCTAAAACTGCAGGGAATGCAATGTATGGTCTTTTCTCCAAAGCACTACACAGAGTTTGGGTTGCTACTGCAGAGTGTGAAAGGGTATGTTGCTCTTGTAACATACAAAGGAGGTACAAATTGTGTTAGAGGAAGCTGCATCTCCTACTGACCCCTCCCTAGTATACTGATACCAAAAGTCTAGATTTCTTTATGGATTTCTTTTATTTACTTAGGCAATTTACATGCTGTCTTTCTGCCTCATATGGGGCCCCAAGGCAGCAAACATCAGTAGTAAAAAAGCAATGTCCAAACAACATTTTGTCACGAAACCATTCGTATGATACAACAGATGACAAGGCACCATCCCATACTCAGTCAGATCAAAAGCCTTCTAGATGAGAAACATAATGGCAGCCAGTGTGCTTTAGGTTCACACCCCCATTCTGCCATGGAAGCTTGCTGGGTGAGTTACTGTCATTCAGCCTAACCTACCTCACAAGGTTATGATGAGGATAGTGTAAGCTGCCTTGGAGCTCTATTGGGGAGGAAAGCAGGGTATTAAACAAATAAATGCCTTTGACACAGTATAAGGGCTGGCAATTCTACATAGCACAGATGTCCAATGTTTTATCTGAAGCAATACAGTTCTTAAGTACCTTTCCATATTGTGGCTTAAAACCTGCAAATGACTGAGTTTCCCCAATGGGTAAAAGAGTTGAGAAGCGGGTAGGTGGAGGCTATACTTCAGCTATCACAGCCCAAGTACTTTTAATATGGAGTGCAACGATGGAGGGTTAACGTTTCCTTCTCACATTTGTACTAGCTGGTGTTTGTCATTGGATTTTTACTTCAGGTTCCCAGGGAGCAACCTCATGGAAATCCACTGAAACATGCCAGATCCAATCAAGTTTTCTAATGTACCCTGTAAAGTAACTTCAAGGCAGTATTTTGTGTAACAAGAACTAATGTTCTGATGTAGTAATGGGGGGCTGGTGCCATATTACGCATGCCTAAATTTATTGCACCACCACACAACAAAGTATTCTGTAGGCTGTATTTCATAACACCGCTACTACAAATAGGGTTGAGTACTTCAGGGGTCATTCTGTGCTATAAGCTCAGCGAACTCAAGTGTGGCAGGGCCAGCAGCAGTGTTTGGGAACTGCCACCTGGTTCTTTGCAATCAGTGTCTTATGCAACTACCAAGCTAGATGCATTTTGTTCATTTTTTGCATACAGATAGGTAGCCATTTCACAGTGCACTTCTATGCATTGTCACTGCAGTCAGTGGGCTTAGACCAGAGTAACTCTGCAGAGAGCACTGACAGGGAGCAAGCTCTAGCAGGTCTACTCAGAACTAAATCCCACCGAGTTCACTAGAACTTACTCCTAGGTAAGGATCATGGCCTTTGTCTACTAATCCAAAAAGGAACCCAATGACTCCTTAAAGACCATGGTTGAAGCAAAGTTACTTATCCACTCATGGAGCAAGTTCTTTGGATCCAACCACATGGTTTGCACCCAGCACTAGACAATTTCTTGTAGCACAAACCTGCACAAAAGCTTATGCCACAATAAATCTGTTAAACCTTTAAAAATGTAACATGATTCCTTTTTGTTTTGAAATCCTAAGGTCACTCAAGTTAAGTATACCATCATAAATTATTTGGTCAATAATCTATCATCCTCATAAACAAAATGAACAGTTGTCAAATCTATAATCTTACATTTTCTGTATGGGAATATGTTCTAGACTCACACAATTTGTTAAGATTATATCTTTATTTTAGTTAAAACATACAATGTTTCATTGAAACTGTGTAGCACTTTCTCTCAACAATTGTAGTTAAATTGTTGACCTAACAATACAGTGTTTTCTCTATTTATATATATATACATACACACACACATTATATACAGTATATACAAAGTAGTATCATACCTGTACAGGAAGGCCTGATATATCAGATTTTTAAATCAGTTGCTGAAATAATCTATGGCAATTTATACTTTGAAAACCTGAACTTCATAGACTCCAAAGGTTCACATTTATTGCAGTGTATACATTGGTAAGAAAGGGCACAATCAGAAGCTCCATGCTCAGTGGGGCTTGCCATCCCCTGTGAGGGGGGGAAGATGTCTCAATGACAAATCCCTAGCACTCATAGAGCTCTGCATGCATTACAGCCCTTGTTGTCAATGGCCAAGTTCCAAAGAACTATGAAACTAGTTCTGTGAACCCCAAAATGTCTTTCAACTTATTTCCTTCAAACAGCAGCAACTTCTGCCATGACACATAGCAAACTGCTTTTGAAACTGAGGGAAGTTACAGAAGCAGCTTTGTGATATGATATGGGATATGCAATTCAAAGGAAAAAATTGAAAGTAATCTCATTGGACTACAAATACCATCAGCTGTGCCTGAAGTAGTTCTTTGGATACCAGTCACCATATTAATGTTACTGTCTTAATGCAACTTGAGAACCCGGAATTTCAATAGGTGCAGCAGTACCATTTCTCTGGAAACTTCCATCGAACAACTGTTTCCCGGATGTACAACATAAATGAATGAATCATGGGCATAACACATTAGCAGTCAAGTATAACAATATATACAGGAACACAAAATCTCCAACCTACATTATATACAACATACTTACAGTATATACAGACATTATTTATGTACAGAGGCTACCCATAAATACTGAAAAATAGGTTTTAACTTCAACAGGTTACTGTTCTATAAATAACATGTTACATTTTATGAACGAAACAACATGGAAGACAGTAATTTTAAAATGAGGTGACAAACAGTGGTTTAATACTGAAACTGCTAGCTCAGATGATCTCTGAAACCTCCAAACTGATAGATCAGAAACAGGGTTGGACTCTAGAAATCCATCTAGCCTAGTGGTACTCAACTGGAGCAGCTGGAGAACTTGGTAGTGATAGAATAATAATATAGAAAGTTGTGTGATTCACAGTCTACACTCCAGATATCACTTATCCAGTAATGATGCCACTTCATGTATTGACACAAAATAATTAATATTACCATAACATTTTCCCCATCTTCCTCCCCATCTTCCAACTGCAAAGAGGACCCAGTAAAGCAATTTTAAAGGCAACTTATCTCTTTCAGATACTGGAAAGGGGGCCTCTTTGTGCCCTATCATATATTAATTCCTTGAAGGTTCTGGACAGATCAGTGTTTGTTTGTTTTTAAATACCACATTAATAGGTAAGGAAGAAAACTTGCCATCTGAACTGAGACTATCACATGCTTCCGGCAATGTAACGAAGTCACACACTGGAAGTAGACTTAAGAGGCTGAGTACCACTATACTAGTCAAATATGCAGAAAAAGAGAAGCATCGATCTTATTTGTTAGGTATAACAAATCCTAACCCATCAAAGCCAATGACAGTTCTGAGACACAGAACAAATAAAATGGATAACCAGTTGCTTAAAAACCTGTCATCTTTGAAATGCTGTGATGATAGGGTTGCCAAGTCGGGTGTTGTGCCGCAGCGGGGGAGTTTTCCCTTGGATGACCGTGGCCCCCACCCCCAGCGTGCCTGGCGTGGTTGCGTCACTTCTGGGTGATGCGCACGTTGGGGTGGGGCTCCCCCCGGGGCCCGATCAGCCGGCGGTGGGGAACGGGCCTCTGGGGTGGGGTTTTCCCCGCCCCCCGGGGGGACTTGGCAAGCCTATGTGATGATCTCTTGGGTATTTAAAGCAAAATAGTTTTCAGTTCTTCCATATACAGACATGGATATTCTGAGAAGAAAGATGCAATGTTCCCTCTAAGCTGAGTTAGTGTGAGTTAGCTCACATTTTTTTAGCCTCCGGCTCACATATTTTTGTCTTAGCTGAGGAAGGATGGCTCCAGAGCAAACTAATTTATGCAGTAGCCAAATCGCTCACTCACAACTTTAATGCCAGTAGCTCACAAAACAGAATTTTTGCTCACAAGTCTCCACAGCTTAGAGGGAACATTGGTCAGGACCTGCTGGGAGTCAATTACAGTCCAGAGTGCCCTGCCAAAAATAACGGCTTTGAGTCAAACTACAAGCTACTCATAATAGGTAAGGGGGGGGGAATTACAGTCACTTTTCAGTAAGGCAGGTTTCTATTGCTACTGATCTCAGTGGAATCAGGATAGCAACTTTAGGGGCTAGCAGTTGCCATGCAGAAATACAAACAAAACATCTGCATTATTAAATTTTAAAACCTAGATATTAGAGATGGGCCTATGCTTAAAAAGATGCACATGCCATTGTTTGATCCCTCTAACCCAACAACTACTGCAGATTAAATGTCTTAACTATTATGCCAGATGAACATAGGTGAAAGGAGTCCACAAAGCACTACACATCTAAACTCTTGCCTGTCTTGATTCTTACAGTAGCATCTGTGTATAACAAGCAGTGTCAAATGTGCTCTTAACTAAGTACCGTATCTCTTCATCCTGGGACTGAAATGTTGCAACATACATGCTGTCGCAATAAAATATTTTAAGACATGAGCGTTTCCCACGTGTGTGCAATGCCTATGCACAGAGAAATCTCATTGTGACATAACTGAGTCCTGTTTGCCCTCTACTCAGTACAAAAACATTAGACTTTCATTCAGGCTGCACAATGCTGTACAGTTTGGTGACTGGGAGGTCTGTGCATGTCTCCATCCACTCTGCCCTTGCCTTTGCCATTCTTCGACCAATCAGAGGGGCAAGGGCAGGACAGGGATACAAGAGGAGTCAGCAGATCTCCCATGAACTATAATGGACAGGCACACTGAGTGGAGGATGGACAGGGGAAAGCAGTATTCTGTTATCTCCTAGACAAATCTATCCACACGGAGAGAAAGATCCTGTTTTTAATACCCACTGTACACCAGCTGCATCTTTAGCTAACTAGTTAAGGCTCAACAGCATACATCTATTTCAGAAACAAATAAACATGAGATGACCATCTAGTCTGACACGATCTTTTTTTAAAAAAAGATTACTGTACACTATCAATTGCATTAGAAATCCCAGTTGCCTTATGAAGAGAACGTCTGCTGGCTACACCAAAGCCTGGTGTAATATATAGATTATATATTACATGTTCAGAGGAACACAGAATAAAATAATTTAAAATCCATGAAAACTTGATGCTGAAAAAAAATACTGTACAGTTTGTGAATACTGTACCACTAGTAAACGATAACAGGACCTCACATTTACTTGTTTCAAATAATAAACTGAAAGAAAATACAAAGCCAAAATGTGTATCTTTGTCACTAGATTGTGTGCTGTCAGTAAGGAGAATTCCCCATCAACAGGGATGGAGACTTCCTATGGCAATTAATGACAAAGATTTGGAAGGTACCTGCAACGGAATGATAATTGCACTATTGAGTACCTCAAGAAGAAAGATGCGAAGATATTGCTGTTCTATTAATCTATGTTGTGATCTGCCAAATACTGCTCTTCCGCAGCACACATGAATTTCAAGGGACTTGCTTGGTTCTGGCATTCCTTTGACTGGATGCTGTATTTGCTACATATAGATTGTTTACTACATAACCCATTCTGGTGGTATGAAGTCTTTTAGAACATGGTAATTTGAATAAACATCTCCTTTCAAGACAGTATGGTAGTTTATGTTGGTTGAATTAGCTATATTAACATGGGGTCTTTGTTTGGTTTTAGTTTTAGAATAATTTGAGTTACATATAGAACTCAGTCACAATTTTGAGTTTTCCAAATTAAGTGACCTATAGTATAATAAATTTAAAAAATAATTTCTCATGGCCAAAAATATACTTTTAAAAGTTATGCCTCTATCGAAAGGCCAGACTTGTTGAATTTAGAACACCGATTAGACAGTTTATAGGTTTCTTTCTACCCTTATTTGGATTATCAACTTACAAAACATTTTCTTAAAGTCAAAATAGTGCTTTTGAGGTCCATAAATTTTTTGGTACAAAAATAATTATGCTTTCTTTTCTCTTTCACTGGTTAGCTTACCCCCTTCTCTGCTGTAAACTAACTGATTTCTTATATCACTTGTTTCCATTAGGCACATTCAAGTAAATAATAAAAAAATTGTAACAATGACAGAAGCCAAATATCTGGCTTGATAAATTTTTACAGAGACAGCTGTCCATTCTCTGGAATGGAATAAATAGTCACTTCCCGCAGCCAAAGATTCAGGTGGTTTGATGTCAGTATCCACTCCCACTGTGCAGAATAGTTTCTTTTTTTCAGGAAAAAGTCCACCTATCCTACACTCAGACGAACCAGCATCAAAGAATCTGCATTTCAAAGGAAGCAGAACTGCAAACATGGGTAAGAAGTTCTCTCTCTTAGTAGATGGGGGAATGAATACTGGAGTCTGAAGTGGACAGTTAATGGCCATCGGAAGCAGCATTATGGATCCAGTCCAGAATGATCAAGGTCATACTTCCAGTCATCACAAATATGCCACTGAGCAGAAAAAGAAGAGCCTACAAAGACAGAATACAAAACACTGAAGAATTATTTCACCGGAAACACGTAAACTCTCATACAAATAAACTATTTTAGCATATGTAATAGAATTGCTCAGAAAGCTGGGGTTTTATTGGTATATTCTATACTACAGTTCAAGACATCAATCCGGGGGGGGGGGGGGGGAACCCCGTCCCGTCTTGCATTAAGTGCAATTATAAAAGAAAACTCTGGCTTTGTGTGTCCATGAGTAAATAGTTCCTGTGTATTGAAGCCATAGATACATGTCTGTCTTTAAAGCTCAGACCAGCCGTTGAATCCTAAAATACCGTATTTTTTGGACCATAAGACTCACTTTTTCTTCCAAAAAAAGTGGGAGGAAAAGTGAGTGCGTCTTATGGACCGAAGGCTCAGAATATTTTTTCCCCTGTTTTCCTCCTTTAAAAACTAGGTGCGTCTTAAGGTCAGGTGCGTCTTATGGTCCGAAAAATACGGTAGTTTTCATGTGTTTTTGGTTCCCCCTTAACAACCCAGAGTACCTGATATTAAAGCAACTGGCACCCTCTTACTAAATACATAGACATAAATCTCATTGATTTTTAACAGTGATTACTTCCATTTAATATGTTAAGGATCAGGCTGAGATTTTAAGTGCACCTGTTTTCAATTCATTCCTTTGCATGGAACTTATTTCCAAGACAGTGTGATATTTAATACAGTTCCATGCAAAACAGATTGACAACAATACAAATGAATGGCAAACAGCTGATCACAAAGGATGCCTGCAGTAAAGCTAATTGGACAGACCAACAGAAGAGCGAAGCTTGAGCTGTCCAAAATGCTGGAGAGAGGCCACTACAAGGAAAGCAAACACAGCCTGTGGATTTGCAGAAGCACCGGAGGGATTGCAGGAAGTCAAACCTCTCTCATTTTTTTTTTAAAAAAAAATATGTTGAGCACAATGCATTAAGTCATTGTGATCATGCATATTCCCCAAATGTACCTGGTTGTAGTTCAAAATAGTAGTGTAATTTAATACTAGAAGCTCTATGATTGCAAGCTGCAATTTCAGATACCCCATTACTTATGGAGCAAATTAATAGTGGGAATCAAAGCAGAAAAACAGCTGCCCAGATGGTCACAGGCAGCAGAATCTCTTGAGAGAAGAGAGGAAAATGAGGTTACAAAAGAGATGATCAGAAAGAGAGAACCCTGCTTCTAGAAAGCAATGGCCTTGATGGTCAATTAATGTGTGGATTGTGAGCATTCCTCTACACTTACCCCAATCTTCTGTACTGATTTCATAGGTTCCTTCTTCACAAGCTTAATGTAGAAAGCAGATGGCAGGATAAAGATCAACATGGCAGCAGCAGATGCACCTGTTTTAAAAATGGAAGTTTATCAAAATGTTCACTTCCTTATTCTATTAATCAGGTATTTTGTAAAACATTGACAAGGTACAATAGTAGCAAAAGAACTCTCACCAATGAACCCAAATATATCTCGAATGGTGGGAACGAAGATTACGAGAATGTTGGTGAACACCAAGAGAGCTACTGTGATAATGCTGTGTCGCACCCAACTGAAGTCCTTCCCTGCGCACAACAACTGTGTGATGGAGCTGCGGATCTGGGAAACACAAGGAGGTTTATTTAGACATGACATATTCATAAAGAGACATTTCCAAGCCATTTTTTTAAAAAAACATTTCTAATAAAATAACACATAAGATTGCTGAAAGAAAATCGAATGGCATGTGTGTGCGCAGGAGGAATTTATTTCTATACAACAATGAAAAGAGCAAAAAAAACAACAACAGATCTGTGGAGGTTATATAGTACAGTCAGCTTTATTTGGTTGAATGCACAGGAATCTGAGTTATACTGAATCAGATCACTGGTTTGTTAAGGTCAGTATTGTCTACTCAGACTGGCAGTGGCTCTCCACGGTCTCCGGCGGAGGTCTTTCACATTACCTACTGCTAGATCTTTTAACTGGAGATTCCAGGGATTTAATCTGGGATCTTCCATGGAGCCCTAGCCCCTGCCCCATATTCTAAGGAGATGAGACATATGCCTTATTAATTTCACTGGAGCAACAGGTACACGTGTTCACTCTTTGCATATGCAAATGTATTCCTTCTGTTTAAACAAATACAGGACCTGGCACACAGACACTCCATGTGCAAGATATCAGCACAAATTAACTCCAGTTTGAAGAGGAATTAACAGCAAAAGGAATCTCATGATAGTTCAGTTTGATGAGGGTAGTTCAGTTCTGATTTACACAAAGATAAACAATTGCATTTTTTTAAAGCGAAATGAAACAGGAAATCAGCAGATGAGCACTAAATTAACTTGATTTCCTAGTAACTGTTATTGATTAATGGCTCTGTCCGCCTCCTCCCAAGTAAAGTCACTTACCGGAAAAATCACTACGGGCACTGTAAGAGTGACTGCCATCAGAACAGCCAAACGGACAATGAGGAGAATAACATCAGCTCCCAGCACATTCGAATATGTATGAAGTAACTCTGGCTCAACATTTCCTACAAAGGAGATTGCATTTTGACAGATTAGTAATTAACATTAGCAGTCCAGAACACAATGGTGAAATCCCTGTGCAATTACTTAAATGAATGACAGTTCCCAAATGGAATTGTGTGAGCAAACTGCAATGGGGCTTCATAAATCTTGGAAAATGAATTTGCATTTTGTTTAGCAATATCTGGAGTAGACAAAAATTTTTTATTCTGAATCATATTGATAAGCGCCTTTGGTATAAGTGCTTTTTATAGTATGCATGTTAACTTTGTCAATGTTGTTCACCCTGTGCTGATGAAATATTAAAAATTGAAAGTGTGAAGCAATGTACACCTCCCAGCCCACAGTGAAAATAGGTTCATCGTACTGGGCTGTCAGTGTAAATACAATTTTACATTGCTTTGTACTTGAGAACAGACATGAAACAAGCCTACTGATATGGTAACTTGCCTATTGAAAACTACAACCTGTTCGCCCATATCTTTCCCCTACATACTTCTGGCACCAACTCAGAGGGAAAGAGAGACAGATGCTTGATCTCATAAGTTAAAAGGTAGTGGAGGCTGCACAACGGCAGGCTGGAAGTCTTCTCTCACTAGGTAACTCTGGTATATTCCTCTTCTCCTCCCTTCTATCTAGGAAAACCAGGCAGGACCGCACATGAAAATGAGGTAAGATACCATTTTTATGTGCATTTGTTCAACATAATAACCAAGGGGCAAAATTCTGTTGATGCTTGCATTGCTACAGAAGTAAGCCCTGCAGAGCTCAATGAGAATCACTTCTTTTCAGTAGTATATCTCAAGCTGTGGGTCACGCAATTCCCTGGAATCACAATCTTTACCGTTATACTCTGTAAAGACCCACTGGTCAGGGATCCTGAAGGTTTTTTGTCATCTTCTGTGCATGGAACAGCAGTTACTGCAGGTGTGTGTGTGGGGGAGGTATTTGTGAATTTCCTGCATTGTGCAGGGGGGCTGGATAACCCTGGAGGTCCCTTCCAACTCTATGATGCTATGATTCTAGTGGGACAGTTAACCTCACACTTATGTCACTGAAATCAAAATGATATATAAAAAGTTTTCCTTTAGCTGGGCTGTGCCAAAAATGCTGATAGAGTACAGACATACAGGAACAGGCTATTTACCATAAAACGTCAAGTAACCGAAGAGAGCAGCCAAAAGGTACATCAGGAACATGGCAAAGAATGAAACATTGGACACCTTCATCATTCTTCTACGGCTTCGGCTTTTTGAAAGGAAATAAAAGCATTATTATTTCTGAAATTTATGCTTCCACACTTGTTTTCTATGAAAAATATGCCCTGTGAAATATGTGGAACTCTTACTCTTTCAGTTCTTCATAAATGGGAAGAATAGCAGGATGGCAGACAAAGGAGAAGGTTAGGATCGGTACAGCATAGACAGTCTGGAAAACATACAAAATGCATTCATTAATACCTTCGTAACATGTTTATCTTTAAAGAAGCTAAATCAGGCTATTAACCAAAACAACCAGGGCTGACTGGCTTTCAAAGAATGCTTTCAGCCCTCCAGCAGTGCCATTCTAAGCACTCCAATGGCTTCAGAAGAGTATAACTCTGCTTAGGATGACACTGTGCCAGCTCCTATTTAACAAGAGCAGCTTAAAAAGCACTGAACCTTCTCCTACAGGGTAAAAGTATGAGAATCCCCACACTCAACAAGGCTTTGAAACAGAAATGATCACATTTGTAATTGGCACATACAGATTCTTGCTAATCCTTAACCTTACCTGTGAATTGAAGATGAAGTATTTTGGTGTGCACTTGTCATCAGTTATATTGGGTAATGTTCCATGAACACCTACAGGAGCTGAATGATGTTCTAAGGTGGCATTCAGAGTTTGGTTGACCGTATTGTAATCCACTCCACAAATATCCATTTGAAATTTCTTGCAAATGACCTAGCAAGGAATGAGCAAGTGCAGTATGTTACTTTCACTGGATAATTTGTTTTAGAAGTCCTTTGCCTTCTCAATATCACAAATATTTTAAAAATACAAACAAGAAACCCTAATACTTACAACAATCAGAAAGAAGACCATGCACAACAAGGAAAATCCACTTGTATAACCCAGATAACCTGTAATAACAAAGTGTTTTAAGTTATGTGTTAAGTTAGCATTTCTTATTTCCTGCATAACTGATGGAAGTCTAAAAGAGGTTTGTTCATTGCCAAAAAATCCTGAAATCAAATGAAATGGAAAACAGATTGAGCTGTACAGCTCTTTTGAGTAATAACCCTTCCAATGTCTGGCCTGCAAAACTACCAGAGTGGGTTAAGTCAATTGGATTGGAAGGAATTGGTACTGACACCGGAATCCAGGGACTAGCCTTACAGTGTGGTTTGTTTCCTTTCTCCAGGGTCAGGGACAAAGAGTGGCACTGGGAAATCAGCTGTCCCGAAGGCACCCACTGGAATGTGGAGCGCCACAAGGGGCGGTGTTGTCCCCGATGCTTTTTAACATCTATATGTGCCCTCTTGCCTAGATTCCCTGGAGGCATGGACTGGGTTGTCATCAGTATGTGACACCCAGCTTTATCTGCTGTTGGGCGGCCGATCTGACTCCAAACCAGAAGTTTTAGAACGGGCGTTACAGGCCGTGGCTGGTTGGTTTAGGCTGAGCCTGATGAAATTGAATCCGACGAAGATGGAGGTCCTGTGCCTGAGCTGTGGCGGTCCGGGGGTACGGATCCCACTCCCGACCTTCGATGGGGCGCCATTGGTGCCAGTGCCAGAGATTAGGAACCTGGGGGTGCTCCTGGATGCCTCTTTAACAATGGAGACCTGGTAGCAGCCACTGCCAAGTTGGCCTTTTACAATCTCCGGCTGATTAGGCAGTTGGCTCCCTTCCTCAAACGCGGCGACTTGGCAACAGTGATCCATGCGATGGTCACCTCAAGATTGGATTACTGTAATACCCTCTACATGGGGCTGCCCTTGTCGCAAATCCGGAAGCTGCAGCTGGTACAAAATGCCAGGCTGTTGATGGGACTCTCAATTCGGGAGCACATCCAGCCTGTGCTAAAGGTGCTGCACTGGCTGCCTATTGCATACTGGATTCGCTTCAAGGTGCTGGTTCTTACCTTTAAAGCCCTTTATGGCCAGGGTCTGACATACCTGAGGGACCGCCCTTCCCTATATATGCCCCAGAGAGCACTGCATTCAGGGACCCAGAACCAACTGGCCCTCCTGATTGTTAAGGAGTCCAGATTGGCAACAACCAGGGCCAGGGCCTTTTTGGTGGCGGCTCCACTCTGATGGAATGAGCTCCCAGAGGAGACCAGGGCCCTTCAGGGCCTGTAAAATGGAACTCTTTCGCCAAGCTTTTGGAGCTGCCACCACCACCACAACTACTGGTGTCACTATTAATAACAACAACTGACAACCATGGTGGCAGCCCTGAGCTGCTGGCAGGCCCGTAGCTAATGTGGGACATTTTGGGGCCTGGCCCCGACTTCCTGCCAAGTCCCCCTAACTTCTGTGCAGCCCCCAGGCCACCCAACTCTCTGGGTCACCTGGAGGACTCCCCACCGCGCCCTTTCCCCAAGCGCAGCTTGCTTCCCTGCGTAGGCAAGCAAAATGCAAATGCTGCAAAAATGAGTTTTTAAAGTTTTATTTTATTTTTTATTCTGTAATGTTAGTGCCCCCCTACTTATTTAAAGGCCCCCAGAATTACAAAATCCTGGCTATGGTCCTGGCCGCTGGTCCCTATGACTCCTGCCCATCCTACGCTCCCCTAACTGAAGCAGACCAATAGAATTAAAGCAAAAATTTGAATTTGCTAACACTTTAACACTATATTTGATTTTAACACTGTTTTTATATTGCTGTATTATTATTTATCAGGAACTGTATTAGTGTAATGAATCATGTTTTATGTATTATGAGAACTTTTATTCTGTTGTAAGCCGCCCTGAGCCAGCCAAGGCCATATGGGTGGGATAAAAATCAATAAAATCAATCAGTCAATCAATAAATTATGTATTGCTACAACCAAGTCAGTTAGACTGAGCGTGGTGCAAACCTCCCGTCCTTTCACAATGTGCCTGTGCAACACTTTAAAAAAATATTAAAGATTCTTATAAGGAGATTCTTTGTATATACCAATTGGGGCTACTTGTAAATCTACCTCAGTAAATATGAAGCCAATGGAGCAGAAATGGCTTCTATACTGAAGGCATCTCATGTTGAAGCTAAAGAGAATTAGTACGCTCTCTCTCACTCTCTCAACCTTACATAAAAGGCATACGTAAAAATTAATACCAACTTACCTAAATTTTTCAACAGTGACAAAGGAAGAATAAGCACCAAGGATACCAACAGAACCAAATAGTCACCGTTCAGATACCACTGTCTGTAAGAAAAGAAAGAAAAGTTACAGTCAAAGCATTGCATGGTGATCACATCTACAGTTAAAGTAGCTCAAGGTTAATGATACTAGTATTCCAGGCTAGCAAAATAATTTTGGGGGTGCTGCACCTACCCTGGGAAGACATGGCACCTTAGTCATAAACACATTTACTCAAAAGGCAGTTGTATTGGATTTAATACCACTTGGTTTCTAGCCAGGATTGTGTGCCTCTGAAATTATAGTTAATAACTGTGCAAGCTGCATCCAGCCCTTGGAAGACTGCTAGCCAACTGCACTTTATACATACTGGGACCAGCATGGAAGCAACTGTAGAAGCTGCACTAACCACCCAGGCTGTCTGAAATGGGATCTCTGACATGGCTTTGAATGCCATCTTTAATTTTTAAGGCCACAGTCAAAGCTGCCATTCTGTATACAGTCTAATGAGAAGTAAGGCCAACTGATTTCCACACAAATACACACAGGACTGTGGTGTAAGTTGTGGAAACACATTTTGCTGAAGTTATAGCTATGCACTTTTCACATAATTGACGGATGCCGGAAAATGAACAAATTGCATTGTGATGAATCTGCCACCAACTCCAGTGTTAAACTTTTTCAGCTAATAACTGCAAATCTCATATGTATCCAGACAGTCCTGTATGTTTAGGACTGAAGCATGATAGTTTTACCTAACCATTAATATTACAAATGCACACAAAGGTATGTGATGTGCTAAATGTTTTTTTTTAGTATATCACACTCCTACAACATTATTCAAATGTAATCTTTGTCCTTGTCGATCTGTGGGAAAATGTTTCTTCTGCTATAGAGTGGGAATATATTTATATGTTTTAAATCTAGAGGCACTGGGAACATGATTGTCTACTCAAAAGTAAGGTCCCTTGTACTGAACAGGGCTTATTCCTAGGGAATTGTTCTTAGGATTGCAACCGGTTTTAAGTTTAATAGGAACTAGTGGAGATATGCCCTTAAGGAAGCAATCTTTAAACACAAACTGTCCTCCATGAAGCACAGCTCCATTGCTCAAACACATAAAGGGGACCATGAAGCCCTCCTGTTTTGGTTTAATCAAGCAATGCAAGTGAACATTCTTGCAGAGATGGGAGGGTTGGATGGGCAAAAGGGAGGTAGGCACAGACCTCTCAGTTGCTTTAACGAGGCCTCATGTGATACCTGTGTATGCATCCATACAATGTACTGAAGGAGCAGGCATCCCAGACTCTGTAAGCCCTACCAAGTTCTTATCATATGTGGGTGATGCACTCCAAACATGGAACGAACATTTCCCAAGAAATTAGAACTAATTTAACAACAATAAAAAACACTACTAATTTCTACTTATGGACTAAACTCACTAAGCACAATCTTGATAAAGTTATGTGAACCTAGAACTGCGTCCTCAAACAGTAATGAACTCCATGGTGTTTCACTGCTTTCTCTAGATTGCTAGAACTATGTGGAAATTCCTCTGAAGTCAATGCAAACCACTGCCTGATCCTAACATGTTATGCAACTGTAGGATCTCAGAATTCCGGCAGATCCAGCTCAGTTGTGAATAAAAATATCACCCTTTAATGCAAGAGTTGCATCCATGGTTGCACCATTGTTTTTACAGTACTATTTTGCAGACAGGTAATGTACAAAAATGTTATATGCACTGGCTTACAGACAAACAAACAAACCTCAGAGTACACAGGTGTATTAAAACTTTCAAAACAAAGCCATATTAGGTAAATGGACACACAATTCAGTTTGATACAGATTCATTATTTTGTCAAAGCAAAAGATTTTTCCCTAGCCCATTCTCTGGTAAAGTCAAGCTCACAGGACAAATAAAGTACTCAAGAAGCTGGCTGGTGTAACAGGAGCTTACCAGTGTTCTCTTCCTTCAGGTAAGAGGTTACACTTACACATTTCAACAGAGGTCCCCAGAGACAGTATTTACAATGCCCATTTCTGGTTCTACTGCCAGTTTCTCTGCTAAGACCTACCCTGTGTTTTCGTCGATGTTCATAAATGCCTTGATGACCAATGGTAACTCATATTTCACTATGAAGAGGTAGCTTGACATAGCTGCAGGTGAATAATATTGTAGATCATTACAAATTGATAACATATATTGAAGAGTCACAAAATATACTTCGTTAATGCTATTTCGTCATTAACAGAAGCATTTTATGTGACAAAACTGTTTTATCACAACAGAGAAAACTGTTTTTATAACATCATTTAAAAGGACATGGCATTTGAAAGTCCTCACCTCCAATATTCTGCATTGTAATTGATCCAGATGCTGCAAGTTTCCCAGCCATGCCAAATGCCTTCATCCCTAACTGTTCATATAACAGAGATCCTGTAACCACAGAAAATAAAATAGTTGTAACCTTGTAAGCTAGAAAGGGAGGGGAAAATAAAGTTTCTAATTTACAAAAAACCAGTATTATCATACCTCCTTCATTAGCAGTCTTCAAGAGGAGGTGAACGGAATACAAAGAGAATATTGATACGAAGACTAGAAGAATTCTAAAAAGAAAATAACAAATATCACTCTGACTGAAATACAATAAATGTAGATATATAGCAAGTCTACCAAGCATTCAGGACTCATCCCTGCCAAAGTTTAACACTGTGAGGCTTCAATCACACACACGAAATAATCCACTTTCAATGCACTTTCCAACTGGATTTTGCCAGTTCATACAGTAAAATCCAGTTGGAAAGTTGACTGAAAGTGGATTATTTAGTGAGTGTGATCGCAGCCTGATTCTATCAGATTTAATTGTATGATTAACTTTTCCACAGAAATCAAAGTCTTAAATTCTGGCTGGATGATGCTCATCAATAAAACACAAAATAATAATATAGATGAACTATAATTTAGGTCAGGAAGCATTCTAAGCTTTATATGTTTATATACAGTCCCATCAATAAACACATTTAGGCATCAGTATTGGATTTAAACCAGTTTACACATCTGAAACATTAACAGGTCCAAAAAGGGAAGTTGCATTTTACTTCTTTATTTCTGGTTAATTTAAATAAAACTTATGATATTAGTTTAGATAGTTCATGGTTATAGTTCCAAAGATTCAATGCTGGCATATAAATTATAATATTTTGGAGTAAGATGGCAGGTTACTCTATAGGAATAATTTAGAAAATATTGGCACCTCAATTCAAAATCCATAAAAATCAAATTGATTTTAAAAAGCACTTTCAATTTTCCCTTACATACATTTAATGCTGATGAGTCCTAGAACTTTAATTAGGGTTTCTATCATACTAATGCAATTCAATACAAAGCTACACGTGTTCAAACCTCATTAATTTAAATGGAATTCAAACATACATAAATGTTTGTTGAACTCCATTCAATATATTTAGGATTTCAATGTTAAATTGTTAAACTGGCTCCGTTCTTACTGAAAGAGTATTTATTTCAAAGCATTATTAAGTCTGAGGTGTACAGTACAACAATATTATGTTAATTTTGTGGATCAAATCACATTGCCCCATTTCATTGTTGGCCTGGTTAATAGGAAAAGTAGTTCTTACAAAACGGTCATTTGTTAGGGATGGAGCTTACACAGAGTGTAATGCCTCACAGTTAGGGATGGAGCTTACACAGAGTGTAATGCCTCACAGTTACCACAGTCTAAACCTATTTATTTCTATTGGCTTAGACTGGAATAGATCTGCATAGGATTGCATTGATAGCGATTCATTTGTATAAAACTGCTATAAGTATTTTATGTTCTTCAGTACTCTTCCATCATCCATCTAATCTTAGAAGGTAAAGTAGACATTTTACAACAACTCAAAAGGTTAACATGCTTCCTTCTCTTTTTGTGACCGGCATACAGCTAACTTGAATATATATGAATTGGTGCCTTAAATGGAAGCCCAGATCCAATTTCTAGCTACAGGTGGAGGTCTATAAAATTACTGTTTTACAGAGGCATAGGAGCATTTACCATAAAGAACCTGTTCTCCCACCATTTAATTCATCAGAATGCCCAGCCACTGATTACTAAATTGTTCTCTATTGATAGGCTTGCCAAGCCCCCCCGGGGGGGCGGGGAAACCCCCGCCCCAGAGGCCGTTCCCCCAGGGGGAGCCCCACCCCAACGTGCGCATCACCTGGAAGTGACGCGACCACGCCGGGCACGCAGGGGGCGGGGCCACGTTCATCCGAGGGAAAATGCTATGGTTTTCCCTCGAATGGTCGTGGCCCCGCCCCCAGCGTGCCCGGCGTCATCACGTCACTTCTGCTCCAGACGCCAGCCGGGAGTCCCCCGCTGCGGCGCAACACCCAACTTGGCAACCCTATCTATTGAGCAAATTTAGCCATGGCAAGTGTCAACATCCTAATCCTAAACACCTTTACTGGGGGGGAAAAAAGTTTCATGTTGGTCAAGTAGATGCTCCCGTCCCAGGTATTACAGACACACACAGCATTTACATGGGAAAGCACAGTGACTGAACTTTGGAAAATGTAGTTCTAAGAGCCTGATGCAAAGCACATTGTAATCAATGGGAAATCCTCAATTTTCTTAAATGGGTTTTGGATTAGGAGTCACTCTCCTGAGAGTACTGCTAACATGCATTATGCTGATGATGTTGTAACCACTGCAAACCATTCCTGGAGCATGAACTGGCACATAAAGCCAAATAATTCTCTCTCTCTCTCTCTCTTAAACTGTATGGCACATTTTTGCTTTGATTTGTTTATATTTTATATGCATATAAACTTCCATATTTAAACAAATTAGCAAAAAATGAATAAATGCCATACAATAAAATGTGCTTCACACTTCAGTTTGTTTCTGGGGCAGCAGTAACATTACCAGCATACTGCATTTTGGACATCTCAGAGTGACCATCAGTGACCCATACTGAGGAACCTGAGAAGACAGAAAGGCATATTTAAAAACCACTTCCATGATATATATATCATATTCAAACATTATGCCATAAGCGAATAAATGAGAAATTTAAAAATAAGCCTAGGACAACATTCCTTCATTTACAGTGCAATCCTATGCATAATTACTCCAGCATAAAACAACTGAAATCCATGAATTGAGATTGGACTAACTCCAAAATTGCACTGTTAAACTGGGAAAGGATAATTTATGGAAGATGGTACCATGCATAAACTGGAACGGTGAAAGATCCCCAAGTAATAGCATTTTAAAATACATATGTGAATTGGGGTTTTGACTGTATGAAGGTGGCACATATAATCATGTTTTAACTTACTCTGTCTGCATACAAACAGGTTAATGCAGACTACTGTGGCCATGATCTGAATCAGATTCAAACAGTTTTGAACCCCTTGTTTTAATGAGAGAGTTATAAGCATGACTTTAAAACCCTCCCTTTTTGTTGGCTGGATTATGTCTTACATGTTTAAAATCACTCATTTCTGATTAACCATGAACGGGATCTGGCGACAACTCCCATGAGTGCGGTAAGAATTTAAGATGTACAGAACTGCAGCTCTAATCCCATCCATCACAGTGGGTTTACCAGTTTGCATTCAAATGCTCTAAGAGTTTGCTTTTAACTGTTCATTACATTTTTCTCTCCCCAAACAAGGCTACTTTAGATAAGCAATTGGTTTCAGTGTTAATGTGCACTAATGCTCAGAACATAATACTCTGGTTTTCACAGATCAGTAATACTTACACAAAAAGAGCAATTCCCGTGTTTGCCATGGCGTAAGACAGCCCCAGGATGCCACTACCCACAATAGCATTGCTGAGGTTAAATACTGACATTCCAAAGGAAGTAGTACCTGGATGCTGTAAAAATAAAGGGGGTGGGGGGAGATCAGCTCAGAATCAGCTATTTGAAAAATGCTTACATGTAGTCACATGTAAGTAGCTGGCAGGGGGAATAACTAATTTATGCTTACATATTCAGTTTCATATTTCTTCTTTCCAGGATTGTTTTCAAGTAAAAAGTTTTGGTTTTCTGGATCCATGTCTACATAATGGCTATGGGAGGAAGAGGGAGGGGGGGGAAAGCAGCTGTAAGTATTATCAACAGTTCTCCACTTTTAAAAGATCACCATTTTTGATTTTTCACTGTTTCAGTTGCAGATGCTAATAATTTTAATGATTATTTTTGAATAGGTGTGTAGGATTTATGTAGCAATACAAAAAATTGAAAATTGGATTTTGATGTTTATGATTAATGTAAACATTAAAAACAGGCTATAGAGATAGATAGATAGATAGATAGATAGATAGATAGATAGATAGATAGATAGATGAAATACACTTCTGATAAAAATGATTGAGGGGTCCCACATTGCTCTGCAGGGGAGATGGATTATGCCTCAGAGGAAGCTCTCTAACCTCTTTAAAGCAGCTGGTTTGGTTGGGTAAGGGTAGTTGAAGTCATTGGAGCTATAGCTGCTGCTGTCTTCATCCGGGGAAGTGTTGAGCTTGCTCATCTCAGCTTTGGTCATGTCGGGATCCAGGATGCCTCCTTCGACACCAGAGTAAGTAGGCAAGGCAATTATTTCGGTTTGTGGCAGCAGCCCGGATGCTTCTTGATCTTTTGTCCTTGGATACTTGACTTGCCTTGTCTGCTAAGGTAAAAAAGAAACGTCAATACTGCAGTGGTCTCCCCAACCGGGTCACGTGAGCCGCCGCCGCTGCTGCCGCTATTGCTGCTGTTCACCGCGCCTGATTCATCGGCAGCCAGGCGAGTGGAAAAGTACCAGCAGAGAAGGGCGGGAGACGCGGGAGGGGGAAGGAAGGAAAAGTACAAGACAGTAGAACAAAGATAATCTCCAACTACAACACTGGAGCTCACGCCATCGGGAGGGAGGGGGGTTAAGATCTGCGTAGGAAAGGCCAGAGTGCGCAAAAGGCACATTGTGCGCCTAAGAATTTATTTCGACCTTCAAAACAAAAACCATCACCTGATTTCCCCATCCCCATACTTAATCCAGACCTATTTAGAGATAAGCAAACCTGATCTGAGCCTTTGAACTGCAAGGAGTAGTTAGCTTAATGAAGATCCATTTACACGGAAACTTCGATTATGTATACATACACATAAGCAAACCTAACAGCTATTCTGCCTGAAAGCCTCGAAAACGGACTAACTCCACCCCTGCCACCTTCTGAATATGATGCAACCTAGTTGAAGGATTAACACATTCCCTTTTCTTTACTTTAGCCTTTGCTGTTCCCTTATCACTCCTTGCTGTCTCCCCCTCCAAAAATGAGATCTCCGAATATTAAACGCCAAAAAATGCAAATCAGTCACAAGACGAGACTGCACCAGCAGCTCCGATCTATGATATATGCGTCTTTTTTTAACCACTACCCGGATGCAGCAGTGCTGGCCGGGTGGTCCCCCCCCCCATTCATTTAATACAATGTTACATAACAAAGGCCATTTAATACTAAGTTATACATTTAAACACTCCCCTCCCTCTGAAAACCCTTCCCACCCACTCCCCAAACCATAGAAACATTCCGATATTTTTTTTTTTTACCTTAACCAGTGAAGCTTACAGTGTGGATGTTCGGGAGCTTCTTTCGGGATCTTTTATGAGATCGTAATTAAATAGCTTCTTCGAAGAAAAAAAGAGTAGCCACAAAAATCCCTTTAAATATTTAGCAATTAAAAGGCCCCAGTAGACAAAAAAGTATTTTTTTAAGCCGGTATAAAATAATAATTTATAGTTCTCTTCTTAAATTAAACTGACAAAAATCGGGCGAGGTATGTGTCTTTTGATGCTTTGCTAGCTTTCTGATAAGATCAACACAAGGCGCAGCAAAAAGATACTCTCGTGGAACGTCGCGATCAGGTCTAGAGAATGCCTTTCACTGCCTCCGCTTTTGAGGGTGGAATGCGGCGACGTCAGAGGAGGAGGGGGAGAGAAGGGAAAGGCGCGGCTTCCACTCGGCAACGTGCAGTCGCTTCTCTTTGTGTACCAACACCGCAGCTTGGCTCCGCCCCCGGCTCCTCCCTTCCTAGACTGCTACAATGACACTGTTCCTATCTGAAACCTCCCTCTTCCCGCACCAAAAGAGACCACGAGCGGTGTTCCCTCTAAGCTGAGTTAGTGTGAGCTAGCTCACAGTTTTTTAGCCTCCGGCTCACACATTTTTGTCCTCACTCAGGAAGGATGGCTCCAGAGCAAACTAATTGATGCAGTAGCCAAATCGCTCGCTCACAACTTTAATGTCAGTAGCTCAGAAAGTAGGATTTTTGCTCACAAGACTCCACAGCTTAGAGGGAGCATTGACCACGAGGCGCTTACTTAGTGCCTGGGAGAAGATCGACAGTGCGCTTGCTTTGGGCAGCCCTCCAGAGATTTGTTGGGAGCAGATTCTATTGACACTCCCACGGTTTTAATCGAAATGAACCCTGATTTCTTAAATTAGGGTGATAGCTCAGGTTGACAGTGGAGAGGCCCTGCGATTCAGTGGTTAACATGTCAGGTGGTTCATTGGGGCTTCGTGGCCGTGTGTCTTTTTGTCATCTGCAAAAAAGGAATAGGATGGAGTACAAGATCAATTGAGAAAGCACTTTTAACCCAAAAGAGTTCTGTAGACAGTTTTGCATTTTTAACCCAAGAGATCTCTGTAGACTGCAATGGTTCTGACTTCATCCAACCTAGTATGTCACCACATACATATGCAGAGGTATATTAACTGGTGGAAGAAAATCCTCCAAATACTAGATGTTTTGGAATACCAGCTCATCAGGGATGTCTAATTTTTAGTTTACATACCAAAAGATTGTAATGAAATCCACAGCAGTGACACACATAACTGCTAATTTTATTACAAAGGAATGAACAAGGAAAATAGTAAATATGCATTTCTGGATAACAACATACAAAGCAAAGCTGATAGCAGTGCCTTTTGCCTTCTCTGATAAACTGAAGTGGAAGTTACTTTCTTGGAAATGAACCTCACTAAATAAAATGGGACTTACTTTCAAGTAGACATGCTTAGGACTTTTCCCATAATCTGTAACATGGTTTATGGTGGATAATTGCTGTCCTGTGTTACCTAACAACCCACTCTGTCTTCTGACACCTGTCAACACTAGGAAGAATTGATTGATAAACCACTATTTTAGATTATTCTACTCTTGAGTCTGGTAGACCAGTGACAGAAAATATGGTGGCATAGTTTCACTATATTTGAAGTTGAGTTCTTAAGTACAATTCTATACAGAGTTTCTTCAGTCTGTCAAACTCAAACCCTCACTTCCAACATTTTAAATGATAGTTCATTGCACTGTGCATACTTACCTGGTATATGTATACTTGTAATGAAGTACCATTATGGTTGCTCAGATGCCGCTTATAGTCTGTGACAGTTCTGTGGTGTATTGTGTTTCAACGTTATACAAATAAGATGGCCCTCTTGATCATTCCGTGCTATTTTTGGCCATGTAGTCCTATTTTCCAGTTAAACCCTGTGATAGTGTTATCATTATCACATGATACAAATCACCAAGAGGAAAAGAAGACTTATGCCTTGAACATCAATTACTAATTTATAGAGTAATGGTACAGGTAGAAATCATGGATAAAGTTTCAGCATAATTTCCAAGTTAAAATATTATTTTTCAAAATCTTATAAAACACTCAAATGTCACATTAGAGGGATTTGAGTTTTTCTGGGTTTATGTAATTTCCCCTCACATGAAAAACGGTTTTCCTTCAGCCCATCCCAATGAAAAAAATTCAATTTATGTGAGCTAATTTTCTATGTTTCTGAAGATACTGCCATTTTATATATTATTTCTGTGGTCCTTTTCGCATGGTGTGGTGGTCAGATTGTTGGAATAGGATCTGCGAGACGCAGGTTTGAATCTCCACCTTGCCGTGGAAGCTTGCTGGGCGGCCTTGGGACAGTCTTTTTTTTTTTTAATCCCCGAGGGATATTTTTTATTTTGCAAATACTACAAAAACTACAAAGAAATATTAGGGAAGGGACTACAACTAAGGATAAAGGAAACAGTCTTATAAATGTATCCGAACCTAACTCACATGGTTGTTGCGAGGGTAAAATGGAGGAGAGAAGAAAGCTGTAAACTGCTTTGGATCCCCATCCGAGAGAAAGGCAGAATAAAGGCAGGATATCTATCTATTGTCTGTCTGTCTGTCTGTCTGTCTGTCTGTCTAACTAAGGTTTAGGAATAGAGGAAATAATATTGTGTTCTCTACCTTATCTTTCAGATAAGCCCATATGCTGAGGATTTTTGAAAGGGGTGTAGCGAGCTTCGCTATAGCTTCAGCCTTCTTGAAACTTAACAGAGGGCAGTGTAATTATTGCTAAAAATAGGAATCACACTAAATCAGACCAGCATAGTCCATCTAGGCCCCGGTCACACGGGCAGGAAAATGCGTGTGGGGGGGGGAGAAGCGTGGCTGTTTGCCCCAGAGCAAAATAACGCATGGTTGCGTGATCAGACGTCCAGTAGAGGTCCCGTAGAGGTCCCGTGGTTAGGGGGGAGGTGCCGATCACACACCACCCCCGCCACCTCCCCCTCTGCCGCCCGGTGCAGAGTTCCTCTTGAGCAGGCCGAGACAGGAGTGTGTGGGGGGGTATGGAAAAGAGGAGGGGGCTGTGTTGTTTGTTTTTAAACAAAGTGTGCATGTGCGCATGTGCTGTTGGGTGCTTGTGCGCATCCCTTGGAGACTTGGGGGAAAAACCCTTTTAGGGACGGGACATGGGCGGGCGCCGGATGCCACGACTTACCACCGGAAACGCGATCAGGCGCCCGCCCTTGCCCCACGGTTTCCGGAAACTAGTACCTCGGAGGTACTAGTTTTTTACCCCGCATCTTCGGCGGGAAGCCTCGGGTTCGCCACGGGAGCTCTACGCTTTCCAGATGTGGTGCTGTGATCGCACCCGGAAAAATCCACCTATATTCCGTCTCTGTAGCGTGGCTAATGCTCCATGTGACCGCAGCCCTAGTTAAGTATCTTGTTTCCAAGAGTGGCATGTCAGATGCCACAGGAGAGCTCACAAACAGGTCTCACAAACAACAGCCCTCTCCAGCTGCATTCTTCCTGGCACACAACAATCAGAGTGGTTCTGCCTGTGAACCTAGAAGTCCCAATAAATTGTCCCAGTATTCTTTGCTTCACTTATGTTTCACTTTTTCACCTGCTGCATTCAGAGTTACTATACCCTGTGGAAGCACCTGTGTCAGATTCCACTACCATGGTAACTACTTCACCAGGCATGTAACTGGAAATCTTGAAACTTTTAGTATGATTAAGACAGATTTTTTTAAAGATACTAATAGTTTAAAATGGTGAGTTTCCAAGCAAAATAGACTTCACAGCTAAACAGCTGAAACTACTGATTTGATGCTATTATTACTGCCATGGTCAACAGGCAGAGACTAAACATTTTCCATATGGATATCACTTTTCATATGCCCAATGGTGGTGGAAAGTGTGGTCAAATCACAATGGACTTATGGTGACCCCATAGGGTTTTCAAGGCAAAAGATAGTGTAGTGACACTGGTATCCCTTGGTAGTCTCCTATCCAAATACTGATCAGGACTGAACCTTTTTAGCTTCCAAGATCTGATGAGATTGGGCTTAGTCTGGACCATCTATGTCAAGGTTAATAATATGCCTACGTAGAAGTATTTCCACTATTTTGGAGCCCACTTTCAGGTAAACCTGCATTAGGATTAAAGTGCTACTGGACTGGAATCTAGATGTGCATTAGATTCTAAGCAGAGTTTAGTTTCTAAGCCCGTGGACTTCAATGGACTTAGATGGGTATAACTATTTAGGATGACACTGTTTGACACCACTAGGACATACAGCAATAGTTTCAAGCATCCTGGGAAAAGCCGTATTAAATGCAGGAGCCATAGTCACCCCCCAAACAAAAACCTTGGGCTATAATATCCATACTAAATGCACTATTTTACGGTTCTCTAATGAAGGAGTTTAAAACAGAAATGAAACAAAGTTCTTCCATAAATACTTCAAACTAGCCTCTGTTGATTAACAGATGATGCTGAAACAGGTAATGCTGATGAAACCATGACAGCAGAATAAAGGTATGCATGAAAGTCTGTAAAACCTTGTTACAGCTATCCGTCGCTGGCCTTTCCTCTTCTCTTATTCTTATGCATAATCATTTCTATAGGGTGTTAGTTATGGGTATATTGAAAGCACTGGGGTAATATCACAACAGATAGAAATCTGGAGCATATATAATCCCGTTTGATAGGGAACTCTGAAAATGAGACATTCTAATGGAGACCAGCGACCAGCTCTTAAGGCAAAGAGCATGCAAATGCCATCCATATGATGAAATGGAATAGTGTAACAGTTCTCCCTTTTACCCTAAAAAGCAGCCATGGATTTGAGGAGGGGTGGAATTTGTAGTCCAATCCTGTAAGTGAAGTCTGAAAATAGTTTTAATCCTCAAACTGGGGAAGAGGCCATTTTTGGTGGCAGGAACATATCCATATTTGCGGAATGCCAGCTTTGTTTTGGTGATCCAAAGTCCAATGCATTCTCTTCAGGCTGAGTGCATTTTAGCTATCCCTTGCATTACAAAGGCTGCGGTCACACGGAGCATTAGCCACGCTACAGAGACGGAAGATAGGCGGATTTTCTGGGCGCGATCAAACTGCAACATCTGGGAAGTGTAGCGCTCCCGTGGCTAACCCGAGGCTTCCCGCGAAGATGCACCGTAAAAAACTAGTACCTCTGAGGTACTAGTTTCCGGAAACCGCGGGGCAAGGGTGGGCGTCTGATCCGGCGCCCGCCCATGTCCCATCGTGAAAAGGTTGGTTTTTTCCAAGTCTCCACGGGATGCGCACAAGCACCCAACGGCGCATGCGCACACTTCAGTTAAAAAAAACCCACAACCCCCGCCGCACCGCTTCTTTGTTGTGCCGCAGGATTGACATATGATTGGCACCTCCCCCCGAACCATGGGATGTCGGCGGGATGTTTGATCCGGCGGCCGCGCGGTAGTTCGCTCCAGGGCAAACAGTCACGCCTCCCCCCGCGATATCCGGCCCGTGTGACCGAGGCCAAAGTATTTTTCATGCCTTGCAGAACAGGCTTAACAGCAGCAACCATACACAATGTTTTCATAATGTGCAATTTGTCCTGAACTATGAAAGGATAACTGGTAAGATGCTTAGGAGAAATGACAGCTTGCTATTGTCTTAACCAAATCACTCTGAAGGCCATTTGTTATACTTTTAAAATTTAAGACAGAAGCACCAGGACACTATGGTGGGAAAAAAAATCTTTATTGCATTTCAACCCATTTACCATTAAACATTCATATAAACTTAATGCGCAGACTTTGCTTTCCCCAAGGTTTTCATTTGCTACATTAAAAACCAGAGAACCAAGCATGACACAAATCCCTGAAATTTAATCAATGAGATCCTGTCAACTCATTCCTTTTTCTAGTTCTTTTTCCACAAACCAGTCTATGTTATTCTGCTGGGGTTTTTCTTTGTACTTTCCTCTTTGTTACATCTCTGTCTACACAAGTTTATATATGCTCTGTACCTGTCTCCCTACAAACCAATCTCTCAGATGTGTTTGCCACAGCAAATGTAGTTTTCACAATCACCTCCCTCACATCCCTCCTTTTCACCTACCTAGGTACTACTATTCACCCCAGTTTGTATTCACATTCTTTCTCTAGAAAACAAACAGTCCTGCAAAATGAGTGATTTAACAAGGAAAACAAGTACATATTTGTGTCTGTGATGGGTTGCGGCTGTAAGTAAGAGAGTTGTCAGCTCTGGGCTGGGGAATTCCAGGAGATCTGAGGGTGGAGCCTAGGGATAGAAGGACCTCAGCAGCGCACAGTGCCATGCAGTCCACCCTCCAAGGCAGCCATTTTCTTTAGGGGAACTGATCTGTCATCTGGAGATCAGCAGTAATTGAGAAATCTCCTGGCGCCACCTGGAGGTTGGAAACTCCTTACGTCCACTTTCCGGGGCATATGTTGAACACAAGGAGCCTCAGGCTTTGGCGGCAAACCCCTTCTGTCAGCCTTGCCTTGCCTATTCCTGTGGCGTGCCTTCAGCGTCCGCTCAGGTGGAACATTTAGTAGCGCTTTGCTAACGGGCTAAGCAAACAATGGCAGACAACAGCCACGCTCTGGGGGAGCAGACATGCTGCAGGCGGGTTCGCCCCAGAGGGATTGGGACGCAAGTCGCGCGGCACGCCTCGTGCTATCCCCCCCCCCCCCGATTAAACCCAGCTCTCGCCCGTCCTCAACCCCCCCCCACCTCAGGTGACGCCAGTTTCGTACAACGACACCTGAGTGCCCACTGAAAAGCGAATCCCACGTTCGCTTACTCAGAAGTTTGTACCATTTCGTTTAATGGAACTTCCTTCCAAGTAAGCGAACATAGGATTGCAGTACTCAACGCGCCCCCCCCCCCCCCGTTTTTGAAAATTATGAGCAGCAGGGAACGACACCCCTCCGCCCGGGCCCCGGAATGTTCCAGATAGAGAAGGGATGGCCGCGGTGATGGCCTCGCCGTATCTCTGGCTGCGCGCGCAGAGTCTGAAAATTTTCCACTCCTGCCGCTGCCTGGGTAGGCGCGCATGCCCCCCCCCCTCCTGCCCCTGAGGAATTGAGTCACAGCTCTGTGCACAGAGCGGGGAAGGGCAGGGCAGGTTGCTTCAAAGCGCCGGCTACTTCCCGGGGTGGAGATGGAATGTCCAAGGCACGCTGCAATTAATTAATTACGCTATCTTTACAGAGACGCGGGCAGGCGAGTTATGGCTTGCGGGAGATGAATTCTCAGACTCTTCTAGGCGTTCGTTTCTCCCACTTTCTGGTTCTCAGCTCAAGCAGCCCCATGTGCGAGCAACCGGACGTCTCTTTTACTGCGCTGTCTCCTATGCAGAGTTACACACCCATTGACTTTTAAGTGGACCAGAAGAATGTAACCTTTGTTAGGATGGCACTGTTGGTGTGGAACCAAGCGGCTTAGCGAGTTAGTGATAGGCTCAAAGCGCCTCTTTGTCATCCGTTATCCTTAAGGGATATATCCTTATGGGATATAAAAAGCAGGGGTGAAATTGTAACCGGGCCATTAAAATAAGGAAGACCCTGCTTGCAAAGCATGTGTTTATATTTTAAATAAAACCCCACCACCACCTGTTGTCCATCCCCTTCCCACTACTTTTTTGCTGTTTGGGATTGTGTAGGTGGTCTTCAAATATGCGGTCAAACCGGTGTTTGCCAACTTGTGTGAGGGCAGCAATGCAAATGAATAATTTGGCAATCCCAATGTGGGCAAGTGTATTGAGATTATTCCAATTTATTGAGCCTACTAGCAGTAAAGCCCGTTGTGAAAACAATACAAGGAGATATAGAAAGAGGCTCTGGGGGAGTGCTCTGGCTTTGGGCAAACAGTGTCAATTTGCTGTGGTGACCTCAGCAGGGTATAATGACAGAGTCCACTGTTTTCTCCAGAGGAACTGATCTCTGCTACCTGAAGAGCAGTTGTAATTGTGAGTGATCTGTAGCCCTCACCTGGAGATTGGCAGCAATTGTTACCCAGGACAAAATGGCTGGTTTGGAGGGTGGAGTTGGCAACCCCATCTCCTTCCCAGCTAACCATCAACCTACCATTATCTGCCCCTTTGACTTCAGCTGACTTCTGCCCTCCCTTCTGCAGAACAGTTGTAATAATATTGATGCTGCTAATGAAAACATTTAGTTTCATGACTCCTAGTATTTCACTTGCTCCTACTTGGTCTCTATGTCAGTCTCTTTCCCCTTTGTTTATGTTTGTAACCACAGTGGGAATTTTGACAAGTTCAGTTTGTTGCTTCAAGTTTGTGTTCAACTTAAATGAGTGCATAAAATAAATATACAGCAACAACACCTCATCAAACTAATGAAAGTGCTTCACATTTTTAATTCTGTATCCATAGCAAAAATGCATTTCCCTTTCTCAAGTTGGAAGGGCTGAACCAAAGTAACCCTAAGAACAGTTACACACTTCTATTGAAGCCTAGGGAAAAGCCTAGGGAAAAGTCAGCTGCACAGCAGGGGGTTGAAGAGAATGGTTTGATGGCTGCTGGGCCAAGATTGGCAGCAATAGTTCCCCAGAAGCAAATGGCTGGTTTGGAGGGTGGAGTCTATGGCACTGTACCTGTCTGAGGTCCCCCTCTCCGGGCTCCACTCCTCAAATCTCCAGGAATTACCATACCTGAAGCTGGCAACTTTATCTCCTCCCCTCTCAGCAGCCTCTTTCTAGGCAAAAATCTGTCTTTCTCATTATCGGGGGAGCAAAGCAGCTTACTTCATTCTCTTCGGCTTTGCGATCTGCACAACAACACTGTAAGGTAGGTTTGGCAGAAAGTCTGTGGCTGCTCCGAAATCACCCAGGCAGCTTCCATAGGCAGCCAGGGCTAGTGATGCCATGCCAGTCTGGAGGCATGAAGTCACCCTGAGAGTGTTTGCAGGCCTAGGGTTGCCATTGCCAACAAAGACAAATTGATGCAAAGGAGGATTGAAGTGTCTCCATATCTGTATTTTGCCTTACATTGGTTTTGATGCCAGCAGAGTGAGAAAATGCCAGAGGCTCTGGGTGGGTGCCCCATCGTAAATGCACCAAACAATTCCTAAAGATTTTCCAAAACACAAAATTGCAACACTTTGAATTAGCACCAGAGCTTTAAGAGCTCTCCAGCTGTCACCTGGAGACTGGCAACAGCTTGTTTGGAGGGTGGGGAGTATGGCATTGTATCTGTCTGAGGTACCCCTGTTCCTCCTCCTCCTCTGACCCCACCCTCAGCAGGCTTCATCCCCAAAATATCCTGGAAGTTTCCAACCTGGAGTTGGCAACCCTATGTCCTTTCCAGGCAACCATCAGCCTACCGTTATCTGCTTGTCTGTCTTCAGGTTTACATTCCCCTCGCCCAGCCTCAGAAAGGGCAGTCTTTCCCTGCAGTGGGAACCAAAGCAGCTGACATCATTCTCCTCTCCCTCATATGATCCACACAACTACTCTATGAGGTATGTTAAGGTTGAAAGTGTGTGAATGGTCCATAATTCCCCAGGCTGCTTTTAAAACATGAACCTGGGACCTGCACACCATCCTCTGAAGCGCTCTCTGTGGCAGTAATGGGGTGACTGCTGGCACCTTTTCCTATCATTTTTTGCCTTGTGGTATTCTGCTTGTGGTGTGATCTGTTGTCTTTGTGGTGTGGCATGATTGTGTTATTGGGTTTGTTTCTTTTGAAGGGGAAGTGATGTGTTGTGAGTGAGGACATATTTTACCTCAGAATACAGTAGGGTGGGGAGTATGGCATTGTATCTGTCTATGCAACTGAAAATTCCAACTGACTTGCGGGGGGGGGGAGTTTGAGGTGTGGAATGGAGTGAGGTCCAATCAGCTTCCATATGCAAAAGACCTTGAAATGCTGGGCGGGAATGCACAAAGCAGCCAGTCAACCCAGCCAGCGTCTTCTGACTGACAATTCTTCCGGCCAAACACTAAAGGGGCCAAATTTAGAATGTTCAATATAGAACGTTGCTATTCAGTTATAATAAGGGAGAGATGAGAGCCCCATGTATATATGCATATTTATACATTCTCTGACACAAAATATCTTGCACTGATATTTTGAGATAATGTACCACCAATAAATATATCATCGAAATGCTTTTGGTCCTATATTTTATTCTGACACAAGAAGTATTCTACACATTTTGATGATTTTGTGATATTGCTGCTTTTTTAATTAAAATTTGTGCATCATTGCTTTTTAAGAGTAGATTTGTTTACAACCATTTTTCCTCAGGTTTTGTTTGCTTGCTTGCTTTTTAGTGGGTTATAGGTCTGTCCCCACCTTTTCTTTTCCCATTATTCCTGATCATTACACTCTTGAGTGCATATATACATGGGGCTCTCATAGGCTCAATAAAGCCTTAAAAACAACACTCACAAAATAAAATTTCCAAACTGTTGGTAAACTTTACCTGTCTTACTAAACCAGGTCCATCCATTGAGGCAGACTCAGCATGGGTTCTGTAAGGGAAGATCTTGTCTTACTAACCTGTTAGTGTTTTTTGAGGGAGTGAACAAACACGTGGACAAGGGGGACCCAATAGATGTTGTTTACCTTGACTTCCAGAAAGCTTTTGATAAAGTACCTCATCAAAGGCTCCTATGTAAGCTCACTAGTCACGGGATAAAAGGACAAGTCCTCTTGTGGATCAAAAACTGGCTAATTAATAGGAAACAGAGAGTGAGTATAAATGGACAATTTTCTCAGTGGAGGGTGGTAAGCAGTGGGGTACCACAGGGATGGCGGCGGCGGCGAGACATCGGCCCTGGAGATCGGAGGTGGTGTGGCGGACGGCGGCGGCAGCAGCAGCAGCAAGCTACTGCGACCAACGGAGCGATCCCTGCTGGCCAGAAAGGAGGAGACATCTGGGCGGCCGCTGTCGAGACGGGCGCATGATGACGTCGGACGCTGGCATAAAGCAGAGCCGGAAGGACGTTGCTGGAACTAGAGGAAGGCGAGAACCGTGCGCCCGAAGGAAGAACTGCCGCCGGATTGAAATGGAGCCCGCCGGGGACGAGCGAAGTGCCGAGCCGAGAAACGAGCATGCCAATCCACCACCACAGGGGTGCCGGAAGGAAACCCCACCCCTACAAACTCTGTTGCCCTAGTTAGGATAAAATTGTGTGACTAGCACCACATGTAAGCCGCTCAGAGACCCCCTGAGAAGGGGGTTCGAGCGGGATATAAAGTCTAAAGTTAAATAAATAAATTAAAAATCAGTACTCGTTCTGATTCTTTTTAACTTGTTTATTAATGATTTAGAGTTGGGAGTAAGCAGTGAAGTGGCTAAATTTGCAGATGACACAAAGTTGTTCAGGGTGGTGAGAACCAGGGAGGATTGTGAGGCACTCCAAAGGGATCTGTCGAGGATGGGCGAGTGGGCATCAACATGAAAACAAATCAGCCAGTATCATAATGTCCCTGTATAAATCGATGGTGCAACCTCATTTGGAGTACTGTGTACAGTTCTGGTCACCACACCTCAAAAAGGATATTATAGCATTGAAAAAGTGCAGAAAAGGGTAACTAGAATGATAAAAGGGTTGAGACACTTTCCCTATAAAGAAAGGTTAAAATGCTTGGGGCTCTTTAGCTTGGAGAAACGACAGCTGAGGGGTGACATGATTGAGGTTTATAAGATTATGCATGGGATACAGAAGGTTGAGAAAGGAGTACTTTTCTCCCTTTCTCACAATACAAGAACTCATGGGCACTCAATGAAATTGCTGAGCAGTTGGGTTAGAACAGATAAAAGGAAGTACTTCTTCACCCAAAGAGTGATTCACACATGGAATTAACTGCCACAGGAGGTGGCAGCGGCTACAAGCATGGACAGCTTCAAGAGGGAATTAGTGGCTATTAGCCACAAGGTATAGATAGGAACTCTCAGGCTGGGGCAAGTGATGCTCTGTATTCTTGGTGCTTGGGTGGGGGCAACAGTTGGAGGGCTTCTAGTGTCCTTGCCCCACTGCTGGACCTCCTGATGGCACCTGGTATTTTTGGCCACTGTTTGACAGAGTGTTGGACTAGATGGGCCATTGGCCTGATGCAACATTGGCTTCTCTTATGTTCTTAATGTTTCCAATAAACATAGAACCTTAAGAAATTCATTAATTCTTTTTTTCAGTTGAGGTACTCATTGAGTTGCCATAAACCATCATAAGAGGATAAAATATCTTGGCTACAGTGGTTTGTCTTCATCTGGTTAATAAAAGGATATATCCTCAAAACTGCCAAGTGGCCAGAAAACCCCTCAACCCAATAACCTGCCAGGCTACCCACCTGGATCAAAAAATCCTGTTACTCAAGCCAGTGAAAAGCATGGTATTGTTAAAAACTGGTTGTGTGAGCTAGTTAAAACATAGTACCTATAAGATCGCAAAGCAGGACCTGTTTATTAACATTTGTATCTTATTCTGTTTAAAGAGTAGTTCCACATATTCCCATTTTTTTCTTCAACAGAGTGGTTCTTAGGGAATAAGAGATTTAGATAAAGGTGGAGTGAAAATTGGTGGAAGGAATATTAACAGTTTGAGATATGCAGATGACACCAAAATAGTGAAGAGTTGAAGTGACTGCTGATGGAGGTTGAAGCAGAAGGTGCCAAAACATGATTACAGCTGAACATCAAGAAGACAAAAGTAATGACAATGAAGGAATGACACAATATTAAGGTTGACAATGAAGAGATTGAACTTGTTCAAGATTTTCTATTCCATGGCTCAATCATCAACCAAAAGGGAGACAGCAAACAAGAAATCAGAAGGAGACTGAGACTGGGAAGGGCAGCTATGAAGGAACTAGAAAAGATGCTTCAGTGTAAGGACGTGTCTCTGTTGACCAAGATTAAGATATACTATAATATTTCCCATTGCTATATATGGGTGTGAAAACTGGACAATAAAGAAAGCTGACAAGAAGAAAGTTGATTCATTTGAAATACATTGTTGGAGGAGAGTTTTATGGGTACTGCCAAAGAGGGAAATAAGTGGGTTCTGGATCAAATCAAGCCTGAACTCTCCCTAGAAGCCAAAATGACCAAACTGAGGATATTGTACTTTGTGAGAAGACAAGAGTTACTGGAAAAGACAATAATGCTAGGAAAATTTGAAGGAAGCAGGAAAAGAGGAAGACCCAACAGGAGATGGCTTGACTTTTGTTGGCAGGGTGATGTCTCTACTTTTTATTATGCTGTCCAGGATTGCCATAGCTTTCCTCCCAAGGAGCAGACCTCTTTTAATTTCATGGCTGTAGTCACCATCTGCAGTGATCTTGAATCACAGGAATGTGAATTCTGTCACTGCTTCCATGACTTCCCCTTTTATTTGCCAAGGAGTGATGGGGCTGGATGCCATGATCTTAGTTTTCTTGATGTTGAGTTTCAAGCCCACTTTTGCACTCTCCTCTTTCACCCTGAACAAGAAGCTCTTTAGGTCTTCTTCACTTTCTTCCATTAGAGTGCACTGCAAATGTGCAGAAGCTCCCAAATGCATTTAAATTTTTAAAGTTCTGGCTGTCACGTTTATCCCTGTTGACGCCGGAGACCACACTAAAGGAGATGCTGAGCTCCAGACAACCCGATCCTCTTTATTTCTACATGAAAACTGAAAAATTAATACATACTGGAGCAGGAGGACCCAAACACTTCATGCTGTGAAACTTCATTTGAAATTCTGACCCCTCATCACTATGTTTATGAACCAGTCTAGATTTTACTATAGGGACAGGAACTCCAGATGACTTTCATATCATAGAACCAGAGGCCATTTCCTGCAGGAGCACACAGGAGCAGAGCTCCGGCAGTAAAGAGCCCAGGGGGCGAGCACATGCAACAAGCCCCACCTCCTGCTCCCAGCAGCCCTCAGTCAGAGCAAGAAGCAGCCAGGTAAGTTACAGAGCCCCCTCCCCCCGGGCCCCCGGTCCAAAACAGTCCAGTGGCACTTTTAAGACCAAGTTTTATTCAGGTACAAGTTCTCCCTCCTCTGCGAGGGCAGATCTGCACATGCCCCCCCCCAATAGCTAGCAATCCAAAACAGTCCAGTGGAGCCTGAGCGGTGGGTGTTGCCTTCTGACACACTTCCAGTGATGTCAGGGGGTGTAGCATATGCAAATGAGTTATGCTAATGAGTTATGTTAATGAGCTCCTGCACCTCTTTTTCTACGAAATGACCCCTGGAGAGAAGTATCTATATATCTAATTCCCAACATGCCCCCTCTGTGTGGATATCTAAATTTGCACATCGGGGGCACTTGGGGGGCAGGGAGATTTTCCTGCACATTTGGGGCAATCCCCAGATGTGCTCAAAAATCTGAAAGCTATAAAAAATATAGGGGGGATATTTAAATCCCCCAAAATGTAGGGAAGCGTTCACTGCGCATGCACAGGGAACGCACTGGGAACAGTGCCTCGCAGCCGTTGTGGGGGGGGGGGCTTGGTGGACCCGCAGCCGCGTCCCGCCACCCCCCCACCCGCAGTCAACGCTGGGCTACCCCAGTGCTCGCTTGCCGGGTGGGTTGGGGGGTCGGCCGGCGCAGCAAAGTCCCTGTGCCTGCCCATTGTGCTGCGGCTCTCTCCCTTCCCTCCACGGCCGCCTTCTCTGCGCCTGGCACCCCCCCCACGATCTCCTGGCAGTACGCCTCGCCGGCTCCCTCACACATGGGAGCGCTTCTACCCTTGCGCGGCAGCCCTGCTTCACGTGTGCACGCCTCTCCCGCTTCCTCAGCCCTGAAGAGCCCCCCCCGCGAGTATCGCGGGTCCCACTTCTTGTTTCTCTTCTAAACTTGCAATGTGGCTCTGTGGAGCTTTGTAAGCTGAATAACTTGGTAAAGTGACGCTGGTGCATTTGTAGCTTTATTTAAGCACTCTGCTAACTAATGGTGACTGGACTAACCACACGAGTTAACCTCAATAGTTACCAGGTCCTACCTCCGATCCAGCGGGGGTGGGGGCTCCTGGGTCCTCATCAGGATCTTCTGCTGCACACACAAAGTGCACACGGTGCGATGTCATCACCCAGAAGTGACGTCATAATGTGACTGATTTGGGGGGGGCAATGCTCTAGTTTTTGGGCAAAACTATGTTTTTTTGCCTTCAAAATCATAGTGTTTGCCCGAAAACTAGAGTGTCACCCCCAATGTCAGCAACACGACTGGCAGTGAATTGGAGCCCCCAAAATTGGGGGAAACCCCACCCCGACCAGGGAGATGGCAACCATAGTGTATAGGTGTTATCTCCTTGAATGAGATGCCCCTCTTTGTCTTAACCCCAGTGCTGCTCTCTGACCTCTCCTCTCCTTTTCTCTCGCTTTGTCCTCTCACTCTCTGCACATGGCCTTCCATGAAGACTCATGTCTCTGCAAGTCTTTCCTGTAGACACAATGCTCATCCTCCCATATACATGAAGGCAGACATTTGTGATAAGGAAAGTACTTAGATTAGGCTTCTTTCTCTCCTTTCAACTACAACCTGAATGTGTACTGGATCAACTTGAATAAATGTAAGTATACCTTTTTTTCAATATACTTCTTGGTAGATTTATTTACTGCACTCAGTATCATGATTCTGTGACTTGGCAAAACTCTGCTATATTAACCAAATATCCCAATAAAAAGATGGCTCCCAAAAGAGAGTATGGTAGGTGCCAAATGAACCTCAAGAGGGAGGACATTCCAAAAGCAAGGTGCTGACTCAGAAAATGCCCTGTCTGTGGTCACCACCCACCTCACCTCTGAATGGGGACCACAGAAAGCAGGGCCTGAGATGCAGATCTTAACTGGTGGAGTGGATAGTGCAGGAGAGAAAGGTCCTTCCCTTCCCTGAGCCCCAAGCTATTCATAGCCATAAAGGTAATACAAAAGCAAATCCACATTTTGTAACTTTTGTTATGGGAGAATATGAGCTGAATTTTCTAGATAAGATTAGGATGCACATCTGAATTTTGGAACATGATGTTCAAACTGTGCCTTGTTCAGGCCCTGATTTTTTTTTTAACAAATCATTGTTTAATGCAAAGCAGGTCAGACTGACCAGTTTGCTGAGATTTGCAACAATACAGGGTCAGAAACAGTAATAACCATAAATGAGCATAAATGATTCCTTAAAAAAAAGTTTCAGTCCCCTGGAGGGATATAGCTGATTGTTTTACTGAGGAAAAGGCTTTGATAATCTGTGAAGATGAGGCATGTCAGAAATGCTCATTTACTGTGTTTTACTCATCAAGTGTGAAGGGGAGATAATGCTTCTCCAAATATTCAGTGGACATGGGTTAGCATCTGCAGTCACCATGTTCTGGAGTGTTTGGAGAGTCACCTTTCCCTCTTTGTGTCTGCCGTGGCACACACATGTGTTGTATAAAAGTAGTTTGTGAGAGGGTGGTTATCTTTGTCTAGTTATTGTATACCAACATTATTTTTGTCTGAAATGAATGAAATAATTGTACTATTAAAGAAAGCAGTCTATTGTTTTAATCATTTTTGAATGTTCAGTTGTTTACTGCAAAAAGTACCATGCTGCTTTCTGATACATATTTATTTCATTCCTTTCTCCCCAGTGGGGACCCAAAACAGCTTACATTGTTCTCCTTTCCTCTGTTTTACCCTGAGAACACCCAGGGAGGTAGGTTAGGTTGAGAGTGTGTGAGTGGCCCAAGGTCAGCCAGCAAAGCCAAGCGTCCATGGCAGAGTGAGGATTCAGACCCAGATCTAATCTGACTCCCAGATCTAATCTGACTCTCTGACCACTACACTAGACTGGCTCTTTGACTTCTTTCATTTCATAATCATGTTGTAAGGGCATGCATGGATTCTAGCCTGAATGACTTAATTAAGTTTTGAAAGTTACTGTGGGGTGGAATGGGTGGATCAAGTGGTATCACCTGCACAGTATAAGACCTACCGTAAGTAACAGCTGGCAGATCAAATAGTAATGCTGTAGCGAAGTCTTTTCTGTTATTGGTCTGATAAATATTTCTCGTAGTGTGGTTCAAGAATATAAAATCTTCTTTATTTGTCAAGTAAAAGGAAATATAACTTTGCCTTGAGTAGTGACTTAAGACAGCTTTGGCATTTTTTAATGTTCTTATTCCCCCTCCCCCCCAAATTCCCTATCTCTAGTAAAACTGTCTTTAATTGATCTTGATTTCTTTTGTATTTCAGTCTCATTCTTCATCTTTTTTCTTCTTTTATTCCCAGAGTGATTTTTGCCTGCTTTACCCACCTTTCATCTGTATACTTGGAGATTTGTTCTGTTTCACATCAATAATTTCCTTGCTTTTTATTCATTTGTTGACCACAGAAAAGTAGGCAGAATTTTCTGTCAGAAGTTTGGATACAGATTTCTCAGTAGTACTTGAAATGAATGGTTAAGGGTTTTTTTTTTTTTAAAAAAAAAATCAACTTGAATCAGACACATCTGTAGAATTCCCAGTTAGTAATCAGGTGTGTAATAAATTCTGTTTTTGGTTTATTGTGAATCCTATTGTTGCATCGTCTGTATTAACTTTTTTGGAAAAGTGCCAACCTCAAGAGCAGAATGACTGGCAGGGCCTGTTACATTGCACAAAAGCTTGCTTGCAAAGTCCTGTTTGGCCTGTCAGTTATTTATTTTGGATATAACAGGACAAACTTTTTAAACGAGTTACTTTCATATTTTAGTAGCAATGTTGTACAAGTTGATTACCCAAGGTGACCTTTCTTCATGTGTATGCTACTCTTCTTGAACGTATCTGCAACTGCTGTGTCATGCTTCATATGCTGTGCTCCACCCAAAGTTTTACTCAGAGAAACTAATTTATCTTTCCCTATATGGAAGTAAAAAATACATGACATGAGTTTTTTTGCAACTGTAAAAATTAAGGTGCATGTTAATGATAATTTACTTGAGATACACATATACACACAAACATAACTAAAAATGTACAAAAAAACTGCAAGCATTGAATTCACAGTTTTTCTGTACATTTAAGCAAAAAGAAATTTTGCTTGATTAAATGCTTTGGGTAGATTCCCGAGTATTGCATGATAACTCAATCATAAACACTCACTGAGAGGATATTCAGCATATTTTGAAATTCTTTGGTGACGTTTGGAAGCCAGCAAAGGAGCTAATCTTCAAATTGGAGGTGTCTTTTTAATGCCTTCGTGGTGCTACTGCAGCAATGCCAACAGAGGACCAAAATGCAAACCATCTTTTTCTATTTTTTTTTAAAAAACAAACTATCTCCAAGAAAAGTTGTACTGGTGGAATGGGTGGGTGGAAACAATTTAACCCTTTCTCTCAAAGTTACCTCTTGCTGACTTTTCACCTAGTATGTATGTGTGTAGGGGGGAAGATATGTGGAATTTGGGATAATATATGCAGTTGAAGATGAAAAGCAGTTGAGGCTATGGCTCAGTAAAACCAGAAGTGACATCAGTCCTCTTTAGGACTGTGAGTCAATCCTCTCTAGGAATCACTGAAAACTCTGTAGTTTTACTATAGATTTTTGGCCAGTTCCTAGAGAGGCATGACATTACTTCTGGGGTTATCCCAGAACCCCCCTTGTTACACCATTGGGTGATTGTCTTTTTAATGTATTTTTCTTCCACTGCTGCTTAGATCAGTGGTGGGAAATGGCAGCTGGGTATGGAGCAGGCCCGTAGCTAACATGGGGCCCACGGTGCCCGGCCCCCTTGTATTTCTTCTGGGCCCCCTCCCTCCAGGGCTGCCCCCAAAGTGCTCCAACTTACCACCTGCACTGTACTTCCATTTAATTAGCTGGCGGCCCCCCCAAGGCCCCCTCCCAAAGAATTCCCTAGCTACGGGGCTGGTATGGAGGATCCCTTCCTCCCACTGGGGGGCTAGCATCTGCTTGGCCCCCACTGAGCGGCTAGCATCTGCTTGGCAAACAGAAGGCCCCAGGTCCCGTGTTTAATCCCCAGGATTTCCAGCTAAAAGGATCAGGTGGTAGGTGATGTAAAAGACCTCAACTCAAGACCCTGGAGATCTGCTGCAAGTCTGATTAGACAATACTGATGCTGATGGACTAATGGTCCAGTTCATGTGTTGTGTGTGTTTTGGGGGGATGTATGTGGGACTATGAAAAAAAAAAAAGGCCAAAAGGAAGCATCCAGAGTTAATGGCTGCTTCTGATTAAGACAGAAACATGTGAAAATGATGTGCAGTTTGGCCTTGTGGTAGTGTTGCCCAAGCAATGATTAGCAATGGACAGAGGTGTTGTTGTACCTCTCCAGAGCTGCTGTTTGGACAAGTTCTAATAGAAATATAGACATAAGAAGAGAGCAGTAACCTGCCAGTTTGTATAATCTAGACCTACCTGCAGCCGACGTAGTCTGCTGCAGGAGGGGCTGCTTTTGCCTCCTCATAAGGAGACGTCAGGGCTGCAATGGGCAGCCAGGTTCTAGGTGGGGGCGGAGCCAGCACCTCCTTAATGGCTGGCTACGCCCTCCCAGTTCAGGCGTCGCCTCTTGCCCCTAAGAGAAGAAGGTATGGGGTGCCTACAGTCTTGTCTTCCCACCTTCCCTCCCCCCCATTGTAGGCTTAACAGATCTCTAGGAGCTTGCTTAGGGTGGGGCAGCCATTTTAGGGACAGTTCTTGGGTGGCCATTTTAAGACTGTTCTTCAGGCGGGCATTTTCTGTCAGTCATTTTGGCAGCCATTTTAGTTAATTTAAAAAACAAAAGAAGGCACAAGAAAAGGGTGGCCATTTTAAAAGCTGACCTGGTGGCCATTTTACAGCTGTTTTTTGCTGGCCATTTGAAAGCTGTACTTTAGACGGTTATTTTCTGGCAGTCCTCTAGGCTGCCATTTTATTCATTCTTAACATAAGCAATAAAACACAGATAAGGAAGGAGGTCTTGAAATAGAGTAGAAAGCTGCACAGGGTTATTACAAGTGAACAGGATAGCATCTAAGAAGGGCTAGGGCAGGTCCAAGGGGAAGGGGCCTGCACCAAAGTTTCCTGAAAGGAAAGGACCTTGTATTGCAAGCCCGGGATGACTTGAGAGTTATCCAGCGTTGGTGGCCAGACACAGTTCTTGTTTGGTTGGCCATGGTTCCATGCCTAGTATGGCGTGGTGCTTGGGATCCCAAGGGGATTGAGAGAACTTGGTGAAAAGCCAGTGGGGAGCTCAGGAATATCCTAGAGACTGGGTTGGGTCACTATCTGCCTCACCCCCAGATCCGGCTTGATTGCCTGAAGCTGTACAGGGGTGATGGCATTCACCTTTCTGAAATGGGGAATGATATTTTCCTACAAGATTTGCGGCAAGGGCTTCGTGTAGTTTTAGGTATCTGAGTGGGCACAGGGGCCTAAGCAGAGGCTTTACCCTTGCGGTGGCAGAGTTATGTATTTGAGGTGAATTTATGTATTTCAGGGTAAGCACCAATCAGCAACCCTGTGGGGATATAGGGATCTGTCAGGATCATCCCTGTGGCTGTGCGGCCAGGGATGAGAATGGCAGACTACCTTTGGGGATTGCCAGGACTGATCCTCTGCGCAGGCCGTACAGTTGTGTTGGAGGGATCCTCATGGCAGATCCCATTGCTGGGCTGGCGGGGTGCGAGCTACTCACAGTTGGCTACACCCAGGGGCAGGGTGCATTGCCCGTTATACGGCAAGTATGGGGCTGGTGACCCCAGGCCTTGACTGTGCCGCTGTTTATTGTTTGCCCTTGCCATTGTTATGTAACTTAAATAAAGTGGCCCTTAGTTTCCCAACCTATGGTTGTCTGACTCTTTCTTCCGTCTGAGGGGGCAATCTCTGTGTTTATGATGCCGGTCCATAATTAACTGTTAAATACCAGCAATATAATTCCCCTTGTGCTCTTTCCACTGGCTTCCACTAGTTAAACAGATGATCAGCATAAAGGGCACCTCTGCTCTCCTGCAGGCAGCAGAAGTGAGTCCATTATAGCAGCACGTGTATCTGGGAACTAGGCTAATTAATAAACAAAATGAACTACAGAAATCTTACAGAATTGTCTTGTTATTAAAGAAGGGCTTTTTCTTCACGATTACAGAGTGTCTTCTCTCTATGATACTACATTTTAACAGATACTTATTTACATACCTAATTTTCAAGGTTGTTTTATATTTAAAGAAGGAAATATTTAAATATAGATTAACCACAACTATTCAAAACTATCAAAAGTTGGCATTGTGACACTATTATACTCTGTGGCGATGCTGATTTTATGTGCAGTGCAGGTTCAAAGAAAATGGATACAACAGATGACTTAGAGCTGCTTCACATGTCTGAGTTTTTCTTATGCAACACAGGCCCCATTCACACGGAGCATTTGCCGCGCTAAAGATATGGATGAGAGGCGGATTTTCTGGGCACGATCACACCACAACATCTGGGAGGTGTAGTGCACCCGTGGCTTCATGCCGAAGATACGGAGTAAAAAACTAGTACTTACGATGTACTAGTTTCCTGAAAATGTGGGGCAAGGACAGGTGTCTGATCGCGTCCCGTCCTAGTCCCGTCGCAAACCAGTTAGTTTTTTTTTTTTAAGTCTGCACAGGATGCGCACAAACGATCATGCGCATGCTCACCTTTTGGTGAGAAAAAAAATTCTGGTTTACCACGGAAGCGTCGCCTAGCAATTGCTGGTGTGATCGCGCCGCGCTGCTTCTTTGCCGCGCTGCAGGATAGCCGTGTGATCGGCACCTCACGCCCTAACCACGGGACCTCGACGGGACGGTGATCGGGCAGCCCTACGTTATTTTGCTCCGGGGCAAACAGCCATGCTCCCCCCCCCCGCATTTTCCGGCCCATGTGACCGGGGCTACAGTTTTGTATAAGAGACAACATGAGCTTGCTTTGGTGATGTGATATTTCTACGAATACTGCCATAAATGTAGGTACTAGAATTTCATAAATTAAATCCTTTGCAGCCTTATTTCTCTTCTCAGGCCAAACTAAACCTTTCTAACCAGCAAGGGAAAAATGGCCAGTTACTTTTACAACCTAGATCACCCTTCTCATCATAGAGCTTTTACATTAGCACAACTAAATACTTTTCCTTCAAAAATATTAACTGGTCGGTATAACAAAGTCCCTTTCCACAAACGAAAATATATCTGTCCTTTAAAATCGATAGATTCAATCCATCATATCATCTTGGACTGCTAATTGCACACAGGTCCACGTAAGAAATTCCTTTCCTCTCCACTATACCCTAAACAGTGTATTAACAAAGACAGAATAATACAACGTTTATTAAATGACACAAACCCAGAAATCACAGCTCTGATTGCTAAATTCTTGGCTGAAGCGGTCAAAGACAGACACAAGCTCTCTGTATGATCACCCTTCTTTTGTTGTTTCTGTAATACCTTCTTGCTCATATTTTATCACGTTATGTATTTTATTATGCCATTAAAGGTATTTTGATTGATTGATTAGTTATGGGGGGGAGCAGACTTAGGAAAAATTATAGATTTTGGCATGGTGAATATGACACATCCAACCAAAATCTGAGCCTGGGATTTCTTGGAAGTCTTGAGAGACAGAGGGAGAGTCAAAACAAAATAAGAACTGTTTCTTCAAGAAACAAATGCACCATAAGCTCAAATATGGGCAATACTGGTGGATGATCTTTCAGAGAAGTGATAGGGGTATTTATACTATGAATATTATTTTAATGTCCAGTTATAGTTTCAGCTGGATTTCATTGGACTGCTTCATTAGAGCACTGTAGAAGGATGTATTTGAAGATAAGCAAACAGCAAAACAAGACGATATTTTAAGGCTGTATTTGATTGCATAAACACCACTAGTAATAGAAGATAATATGAGTTAGGGAAATGACCTGGGCTTCTTTGTGATGCAGCGCAGCAATCTGAATCTATTTTAATTCTTTTTTTAAAACTTAAGTAATTTAGGAGACTTCCTGACCTTGTACTGTAGAGGCGAAATTATAAAGTTCAGTGACCTGGCTGTCATTTGATGAAAGTGCACTGTACACATTTCATGACATGCAGCACTGCACTCTACAAGCCATGTCTGCTTTGCAGGCAGGTCTCTGCTGGGTATGCTCTGAGTTCATGCACTTTATATCAGTAAGCAGTAAAGCCCGTTGTGAAAGCAATACAACGAGATCTAGAAAGAGGCTCTGGGGCAGTGCTCTGGCTTTGGGCAAACAGTGTCAATTTGCTGTGGTGACCTCAGCAGGGTATAATGACAGAGTCCACTGTTTTCTCCAGAGGAACTGATCTCTGCTACCTGAAGAGCAGTTGTAATTGTGACCTCAGCAGGGTATAATGACAGAGTCCACTGTTTTCTCCAGAGGAACTGATCTCTGCTACCTGAAGAGCAGTTGTAATTGTGAGTGATCTGTAGCCCTCACCTGGAGATTGGCAGCAATTGTTACCCAGGACAAAATGGCTGGTTTGGAGGGTGGAGTCTATGGCATTCTACCTGTCTGAGGTCCCACCCCTCTGCAAACCCCACCCTCTCCAGGCTCCACCCCTCAAATCCCCAGGAATTTGTCAGCATGTAGTTGGCAACCCCATCTCCTTCCCAGCTAGCCACCAACCTACCATTATCTGCCCCTTTGACTTCAGCTGACTTCTGCCCTCCCTTCTGCAGAACAGTTGTAATACTGAGTGCTCTCCAGCCCTCACCTGGAGATTGGCAACAATGGTTCCCTATGTGGGACTGACTGGTTTGGAGGGTGGAGTCTATGGCAGTGTACCTGTCTGAGGTCCCACCCCTCCTCAAACCTCACCCTCTTCAGGCTCCATCCCTCAAATCTCCAGGAATTTCCCATCTGGAGTTGGCAACCCTATCAGGACTGGCCCCAATGTGTTTTCTCCCAAAGGCCAAAGTAGGTGACAGGACCAAGCTTAGTTGCCTACCAACAGGCACTGAGGGGAATGTAGGGTTGCCAGCTCTAAGGAGGGAAATACCTGGAGGTTTGGGGGGTGGATTCTGTAGAGGGCCGGGCGACGGAGGCATCGGCCTTCTGTCGCCCGCCTTGCCCCCCCAATCTCGGCCCGGGCGACTGCGTCCCCCGCCAGCGGCCGCCCGACTCCAGACCCCCCCGCGGCCACTCCAGC
>NW_015165234.1:4168521-4194761 GCF_001447785.1 Gekko japonicus
CTGTCTTAAGTTTTACATCCCCCCCCCCCCAGCCTCTGCCTAGGGAAAGGGCAGTCTTTCCCTGCAGTGGGAACCAAAGCAGCTGACATCATTCTCCTCTCCCCCGTATGATTCGCACAACTACCCTATGAGGTATGTTATGGTTGAAAGTGTGTGAATGGTCCATAGTCCCCCAGGCAGCTTTTAAAACATGAACCTGGGACCTGCACACCATCTGTGGCAGTAATGGGGTGACTGCTGGCACCTTTTCCTATCCTTTTTTGCCTTGAGGTATTCTGCTTGTGGTGTGATCTGTCTTCTTTGTGGTGTGGCGTGATTGTGTTATTGGGTTTGTTTCTTTTAAAGGGGAAGTGATGTGTTGTGAGTGAGGACATATGTTACCTCAGAATACAGTAGTTCCCACATGCAACTGAATATTCCAACTGCCTTGCGGGGGGGGGGGGGTTTGAGGTGTGGAATGGAGTGAAGTCCAATCAGCTTCCATATGCAAAAGACCTTGAAACGCTGGGCGGGACTGCACAAAGCAGCCAGTCAACCCAGCCAGTGTCTTATGAGTGGCAGTTCTTCCGGCCAAACACTAAAGGCGGGCATTTTAGAACGTTGGTCCCCACTACTGCTTTATTATAAGGGAGAGAGGCTGAACCTGGCCCCCATACAGATTAATAGATGCAGAGAAAGGGGGCAGGTTCAGATAGGGTTTTTTTTCCTGCAGATCTGAGGGACCCCTCAGGTTTGTACCACAATGAGAAAAGTTTAAAAAGGAGGTAGTTTAAATCTCTTCCAACAGACAATGCAGTGAAGTGTCCCTGTGGATGGGACGTAGACAGAAGTAGGAACTGATCTCTGCTGCCCAAGCTGGGTGGTTGGCTGGGCAGGCAAAGAGGGAGGAGGGAGGGTCTGGAGTCACTGCTGTCACCTCTGCCAAGATAGAGCAGGAGTTACTGCTGTGGTGCCAGGCAGCTGGGTGGGCAGGCAGGTGGCTGAGTGAGGAGTGAGAGCCCCCATCAGTGGCACTGCAAATGTATCAGTCAAGCGGCCTGAGAGGAGTCAGAGCCACTCTGCCCAACCACTGGTGGTGTGGGTGTGTGGGTGAGAAGGAGTGGGAGCCATAGGCGTAATCTTCGTGGGGGCGGCGGGGCTTCAGCCCCCGCCGAAATTTTCAGGAAGGTACTCAGCCTCCCCCGGGAGCCACCCTTGCTCCTAGCAAAGCAATGCCTCTGGCCCAGCCCCAGCCCCCCCCGGGAAATTGGAAAGTCTACACCCTTGGTGGGAGCTACCATGTCCTTCTCCCCTCTTCCACATGAGTCAGCCAGGCGGATGTGATGGTTCTGTAAGGAAGCTGGTTGGGGAGGGGGAGCTGCCTCTGCTGCCCCCCCTGTCACAGCAGCAACAGCAGCAGCAGCAGCTGAACAAGATGACCCAGGCAGGCAGTGGCAGCAGCACTACAGGCAGGCTGGCTGGCTGGGAAATGGCTGGCCCACAGGAGGAGTGTGGTTTGGGAGGATGGGAACCCTTCCAAGTCATGAGAATCAGAATTGTGCATCAATCCTACAATATTTTTGTATTTCACCCTCCTTGGATCCTGCATGCATTGGGAGAAAGGTGGGATATACAAATATTCTAAACAAAGAAAGAAAGAAAATAAAGTAAAATATAAAATAACACAGTATCTCTGCAAAGAAAAATGGATGAGACGTTTGTATCCAAGACCAGTTTCATAAGTAATGCTTATGTGTATGTCGTGCCCTCAAAGCATTTCTGACTTATGGTGACCCTATGAATGAATGTCCTCCAGAGTGTCCTATCGTTGACTGCCTTGCTCAGGTCTTGCAAACTGAGTGCTGTGGCTTCCTTCATTGAGTCAATCCATCTCATGTTGGGTCTTCCTCTTTTCCTGCTGCTTTCAACTTATCCTAGCATTATTGTCTTTTCCGATGACCTTTGTCTTCTCAGGCATACTTAGCATTCCCATTTCACAAGGGATGTTAGGCTGGTAGACAATAACTTGCTCAAGTATACCTCTAGCACCAGCAGTGAGGTAGGATCTGAACTAGGGTTGCCAAGTCGTTCTCACTTACTGGGGGGGGGGGAGCGTTCCTTCGGTCCGGGAGCTGCCGTGGTATGCGCGCGCGCAAAGCACGCGCACGCTGCCAGAACCTCACAGGAAGTGACGCACGACGTAGAGTTTTCCCTCCAACGATTGGGGCCATGCCCCCAACGTGCCCTACATCGCACGTCACTTCCTGTGACGCACCCACGCTGCGCTTCGGGGGGCGGGGTTCCCCCCGGGGCCCAATTCCGCGGCGGCGGAAATGGGGCCTCCAAATCAGGGGTTTATCCGCCCCCCGCCCCCACTTGGCAGCCCTAATCTGAACTCAGTTCTTCCAGGTGCAAGCCTATTCAGTGGACTGCAGGGCCTCATTTTGCCTTGTGATTTACAATATGGGTGTTTCTTTTCAAATGTCTGAGAAATGTCCCTTTCCCTTTATTTTTTCAAAACCATCCCACCTGGATGTCTGAACACTACTATAAAAGAAACCACATACCAGGAAAGCTAGGACACTTTTTAAAAGGCGTTAGTCAAGGCCACCAACTGCCCTCCACACAAACCAACAGCTAGACTCTATTGAGTTCTATTCCACACATTACTGAAGGAGCACTGAACTTCCTCCTGAGTTTGGGTTCCTGCCAGGCCATTCTGGACCCAGGTCACTAGGTAGCTTTCCATGTTTTGTTTCCTGAGGCTTTCAGCAAGTGTTTTCAATAATGCTGTGGCCTTATAACCCAGCAGCAGCTTCTTTATTTTCTTCTCCATGGTGCACAGTGGTAGACAAACATACATAAAAGAGAACAGCGCTTAACCTACTCTAGTGGTCTGAAGTGTGAATTTGATGCAAGAAATCCCTCAGACAGGAAATAGACAATATTTTGAAGTACTTCACAGTGAAGAACACAAACTGTCAGCTCCGGAAACAGTCAGCTGTGTGTAAGAACCAGAGGACAAGAGATGTTGTAAACACAATGACACTTTTTCAGTAGTGTAGTACCGTACGATTATTCTGAGGAAATGAGTCATAAAAAGAATACAAAGAGTAAAAAAATTTCTAATAAAACACTGCAAACACGGGCAATGTAGTCATGTAGGAATTTCATCAAGTAATTATATTTAAAAATAAAACAGTTTTTAAAATCATGGACCAAAGATTGACCACATGAGATTTATTAGACAGAAAATACTGAATCTTATCAAATATATTTTTGACTTTGAGATTTCATATATTACAGATGTAATTTTGTTTATAAAACCCCCAGACATGTTTAAAGATTTTGTTTTGCAAACTATATAAGAAGGGCCCCCTGACATAGCAGAGAAGTGTGTGCTTCCCCATTGGCTTCAATGTGATGAGCCTTTGCCAGAAGGGATATATTACATATGCCTCATTCTCTAGTAACTGAGTGGTCCTTGCATAGCTTTGCAGTCTTTGAGCTTAAGGTGGATGGGATTGTTTACATAAGGCAGTCCCTCTTTCCTAGGAATCAGACACTTTGGTGTCTAAAAGGGTTTTATTCCACTAAATTAAGTAGGAGACATAGATAAGTTAGAAAGTATTTTTCAGCAAAAGAAAAATATAGCAAAATTGGCTAAAGGCAGGGGTCATTTCCTGCAGGAGCACACAGGAGCGGAGCTCCGGCAGTAAGGAGCCCAGGGGGCGGGCACATGCAAAAGCCCCGCCCCCTGCTCCCAGCAGCCCTCAGTTGGGCCACGAGGAGCAAGAAGCAGCCAGGTAAGTTACAGAGCCCCCCACAGCCCGTCTTCAGGTACAAGCTCTCCTTCCTCTGTGAGGGCAGATCTGCGTGTCCCCCCCCCCCATAGCTAGCAATCCAAAACAGTTCAGTGGCACCGCTAAGACCAAGTTTTTTTCAGGTACAAGCTCTCCCTCCTCTGTGTGGACAGATCTGCACGTTCCCCCCCCCCCAATAGCTAACAATCCAAAACAGTCCAGTGGAGCCTGAGTCGTGGGTGTTGCCTTCTGACACACTTCCGGTGATGTGTCAAGAAAACGAAGAAACACAGGAAGAAAAGACTCTAGAACAAGAACAGTTCTTAAAGGCAGAATTTGTGTTAAGCTATTAAATGCATATTCTTAAAGTAACACTGTAATGAACTAACTTGTATACCAAACTTGTAACATTCGGTTAACAAGCCTTACTTTTAGCTAATTAGATTGGGACATGTATTAGCTTTCCTTTCCCCAAATCCAATAGATGAAATAGCTTAGAATAGTAGCTTCCTTTCCCCATCAAGTAGTTTTTTATGTATTAGTTTGCGCTCTTCCCATTTCCCATAGCTATAGTGATAGAGTTTTAGTTTCCCTCCCCCTTCCAACTCTTAGTTGCAGTTCTTGTAGTTTATAGAAAATGCAAATAAAAAATCCCCTTTGGGGGGGCATAAAAATATGATGAATGATACTGTCTTGCAAGATTTGACAGTATTGTTGCCGAGTAGTAAAAATATAAGTCTGGAACTGCCAGGCCCCCCTGAAGTTTAGGTTTCTGAAGTACTTTGAAACTCACTCTAGGTTTTTTATTTTGCCAAACAAAGTTGTTGAAATTCTTCTAAAAAAGGAGAAGTATAAAAGGAAGTACTTCTTCACCCAAAGAGTGATTTACACTTGGAATTCACTGCCACAGGAAGTGGTGGCGGCTACAAGCATGGACGGCTTCAAAAGGGAATTAGATAAGCATATGGAGCAGAGGTCCATCAGTGGCTATTAGTCACAAGGTATAGATAGGGACTCTGGGGCAAGTGATGCTCTGTCATCTTGGTGCTTGGGGGGGTCAACAGTGGGATGGCTTCTAATGTCCTGGCCCCACTGGTGGACCTCCTGATGGCACTGGTATTTCTGGCCACTGTGTGATACAGAGTGTTGGACTGGATGGGCCTTTGGCCTGATCCAATATTGGCATCTCTTATGTTCTTATGTTCTGCCATATGCTCAATTGCGAAGCTGTCAAGTTGATTGGAATTGCCCTGAAAAAGTATAGAAATTTTGATAGAACAAAAGATTTTATAGTGTTTACATGATCCAGCCATGAGAGTGTTTTACAATCCCACTTCTTAAAAAGATTCGATATTTCTTTGTTGGTTTCTACGTAATTATAATGTAAAATCTCCTTTAAATCAAGGGGGATGTTAACACCTAGGTGTTTTCTAGATTTGTCCTGACTTATTTGGAGACGTGATATCATCCCAAAATGCGAGAGTACCCTAAAGAGTTCTGGGAGTGATGTGCTAGGGTTGGTGACATAAAGGGTCAAGTCATCTGCAAACAAACTTGTTTTTATTTGTTTGCCTTTAATTGTGATTCCTGAGATCAGAGGGTTGTTGCGAACTGACAAGGCTAAGGGCTCAATTAATAAAGCAAAAAGAAGGGGTGAAATAGGGCATCCCTGATGGGTGCCCCGTTGCAACCGTAGATTCTCAGAGTAAGTGTTATTGATTAATAAGTGCGCAACCGGAGAGTTGTAGATCATGTTTATAGCATGCAGAAATTTAGTTCCAAAGTCCATTTTTATGAGTAGTTCCTTCAGGTAATTAAATTCAATAGTATCGAACGCTTTTTCGATGTCCTCTTACTTAAGAACAACAATGCTAATACACAAACAAACAGAAACTGTAGAGAACTGTTGAGTTTTGCACAGTGTTGATGGAATTACAGTATGGCTTAGGATTTCTACACAGGAATCTTGCTCCATTGGGAAGGTGAAGCCAAAAGTTCCAGTTTTCTTTTCTTCTGCGATGAGTCCTGAGGGCCAGAGATTCTGAGTGCCTGCAGTAACGCCATGCCTGTGTCCTCATTGTTCGCTTGCAGGGTGACAAACCAACAGATGTCCGGAGGCCATCCACCTATAGCCAATACCGGCCTTGCTTAGTTTTGCTGTAATAGGCTTTAAGTGGCGGCGGATCTGTAGCACCTCTGCCGAGACGTCAGGAAAGGCCAGGATTTTAGTATTATCAAATGGCAAACCTCCTCCGGCCCGTGCCTCCTGCCAAATATGTCTCCTCATCCGGGAGTCTAGGAACTCTACCAAGATGTTGCACAGGAGTTGACAGTTCCCTGGCTTCAGCGGCCCTAAATGGTAAGCTTTTAATAATGTAGGGGCTATTCCATCTTCCAAGCATAGGGTAGAAGCAAGCCAGGAACTTATAAAGGCCATTAAATCAGTGTTCCCTTTTGCCGATTCCTGGAATCCTTTAAATTTTAAATGTCGTTACATTATTTTATTTTCTAACAGTATAATTTTTTCTCTAGCCCACATTTCATTTTGCTGAAGTTCTCTCACATTCTCCTGGTTAGCCAGTGGGTTCTCCATGGCGGTTTCAACCGTCTGGGACATTTTATTCATGGCTGTTCGCACTTCTAGTTGTTCTCCCACTGGCCTAAGAATATCGTGAACAATTTTCAAAAACTCTGCTTTAAATAGGTGGAAGGCTTCATTTAAGTCCTGTTTCATCAGCAGCTCCTGACTAAGGACTCAGGGAGTGCGCTTACCATCCCAGGCTCCGTTATATGCTGACCCCTAGCCTGGTCCGATGGCTGATTGGGAGCAAAATAGTCAGTAATGGGCTTTTTTGGGGAGTCTCATTTTGTGCAGGCTCCTCTGATTTACCCATACCCTAAGGACTGTTTTAGAGTTTCTAATACGTACGCCACCGGTTTTGAGGGAAAGGGAAGCGGGAGAGTACTCCCTCGGCATCCGCCATCTTCTCCGCCGATGCCCCGCCCCTCTCTTGCGGACAACTTCATCTCTCAGAAGGTGGAGGTGGGTACCAGAGGATCTGCTATCCTGGATTTAGTTCTGACTAACAGTGAAGAACTGGTTGTTGAAGTGAACATTGTGGGATCCTTGGGGAATAGTACCACGTCAGCTTAGAATTTGACATAGAGAAGGATGTGAAACCAGAACATAGTAGGACTTGTATCCTGGACTTGAGGAAAGCTAATTTCAAAAAACTCAGAGAAATTAGGTAGGATCCCGTGGCTGGAAATGCTAAGGGGGAAATCTGCACAGGAAGGATGGGAGATGCTGAAAAATGAAGTGCTTAAGGCACAATCGCAAACTGTCCTGGTGAGAAAGAAAGGTGGGAGATGGGTAATGAAGCCAATGTGGCTGAACAAGGAACTCTCTGAAGAGCTGAGACTAAAAAGGGAAAGGTACAGGAAATGGAAGAAGGAACAAATTACTGAGGGTGAGTACAAGAAGCAGGCTCGAATCTATAGGGATGGTATCTGAAAGGCTAAAGCACAGATGGAGCTGAGGCTTGCGGGGGATACTAAAAATAACAAGAAAGGTTTCTATGCCTATGTTTGGAGCAAAAAGAAGAACAGGGATGGGGTAAGCTCATTGCTAGGGGAAGACGGTCAAGCCTTAACAAGGGATGAAGACAAAGTGGAATTACTTAACTCTCACTTTGTGTTGGTCTTTAACTGTAAGGCGAGCTGTATACAAACTGAAGAATGCAGGGCATATGAAGGAAGGAGAAACTGACAGTCCAGAGTAAGTAAGGAGATGGTTAGAGAGCATCTAGCTGCCTTAAATACTTTCACATCTCCAGGGCCGGATGGCTTGCATCCCAGGGTGCTAAAAGAAATTGCAGATCTTATTTCAGAGCCCCTGGCTCTAACCTTTGAAATGTCCTGGAGTACTGGTGTTGTGCAGGAAGACTGGAGAAGATCGACTGTTGTCCCGATCTTCAAGAAGGGAAAAAAATACAGACCTGGAAAATTACAGGCCTGTCAGTTTGACATTAATACCTGGAAAAATTCTAGAGCAGATTATTAAACACTCTGACTGTGAGCACCTTGAACGGAATGAGTTAATTGGTAGTAGCCAGCATGGGTTTATTAAGAATAAGTCATGCCAGACCAACCTTATCTTCTTTTTTTGACAGAGTTACTAAAATGGTTGACTCTGGCAATGCTGTGGACATAATGTATCTAGATTTCAGTAAAACATTTGACAAAGTTTCTCATGATATCCTTGAGGATAAGCTGGTTAAGTGTGGGTTGGATGGTGCAACCGGTGGACGGATTCATGGTTGGTTGAAAAATCGTACCCAACGAGTGCTCGTAAATGGCTCTGCATTTACGTGGAGGGAAGTCTCAAGTGGAGTGCCACAGGGCTTGGTCCTGGGCTTGGTGTTGTTCAATGTTTTTATAAATGACCTGGAGGAAGACATAGAGGGGATGCTTATCAAATTTGCAGATGACACGAAGCTGGGTGGGATTGCTAATTCTGAAGAAGACAGAGTCAGGAGTCAAAAGGATCTAGATAGGCTGGAACAGTGGGCTGAGACAAATAAAATGAATTTCAATAGAGATAAGTGCAAAGTCCTATAAAAATCAAAGGCAGAGATATAGAATGGGAGGGACTTGGCTTGACAGCAGCACATGTGAAAGGGATCTAGGTGTTTTGGTTGATCACAAGCTAAACATGAGCCTGCAGTGTGATGTGACTGTGAAGAAAGCTAATGCAATCTTAGGATACATTCACAGAAGCATTGTGTCCAGATCACGGGTGGGGGTAGTTCCACTCTATTGTGCTATGGTCAGGCCTCACCTGGAGTACTGTGTCTAGTTTTGGGCACCACATTTTAAGAAAGATGTTGACAAGCTCGAGCGTGTCCAGAAGAGGACAACCAGGATGGTGAGAGGGTTGGAATCCAAGTCTTATGAGGAAAGGCTGAAAGAGTTGGGTAAGTTTAGCCTGGGAAAGAGAAGGCTTAGAGGGGACATGATTGCAGTCTTCAAATATTTGAAGGGCTGTCATGTGGAAGATGGAGCAGATCTATTCTCTCTTGCTCCGGATTACAAGACTAGATCTAATGGGTGGAAATTATAAGGGAGTCGTTACCAGCTAAATATCAGGAGAAACTTCCTAACTGTAAGAGTGGTTGAGCAGTGGAACAGACTGCCTCAGGAGGTGATGGATGCTCCGTCGCTGGATGTTTTCAAGCGGAGGCTGGACGACCATCTTTTGGGTATGTTGTAGGGCTATCTTTTGGCTATAATCCTGCAGAGTGCAGGGGGTTGGCCTTCCATGGAGACACACGCCTCTGGAGGTCTCTCCTGTCAAGACAATTCCCTCATACTCCCACACACATGATAGTGGACAAGCTGGCTGTTTGTGATAGGTAAAGTGCTCTTTAGATCAAGCTTCTCTCTCCCTTTTCAACTGAAACCTGAATGTGAACTGGATTGACTTGAATAAATGTAAGTTTATCTTTTTTGCAATATATTTCTTGGGATATTTATTGTGCACTAAGTATCATGCTTCTATGACTGGGCAAAACTCTGCTATATTACCCAATATCCCAGTACTGGCAAAGATCAACTTTTATTGGCAAATAGTGACAGGCTGAAACGGGCTCATTTTTTGAACCAATGTCCTTCCAGTATTGCAGGTTAGTGGCAAACATAGGAAATGACTGAAAAGTTGTCCAGACTGAACAACAACAACAACTGCTCCACACTATAGACAGAAGTGCTGTTCTCCTTTACCGTCATACAACCTTGTTTCTACTTTATTCCTGTATGTTGTCAAATTGATATTTAACACCATTGATACTTTAAAAAATATCAGTTCATTTTGTTCATTCCTTTATAAGGGAAGGCAGAGCAGACTGCTAGTGTGGTTACTGTGCAGTAGATAGCATTCCATAATCTATAGCTGTACACAACCTCTGAAAATTTAGAGAAGGGGGAGACTCATTGCTGAAATACAAATAGAAGGAGCTGGGAGGCATGAAAGGGTGAAAGGCCAGCAGGCCACCTTTTGCAACAGGATTATGATAAGGACAAGCAATAGGGAGGTGGCCTTGTCAACAGGCAGGTCCCTTTCAAAAGGCACAACCCATGTGTACCTTTCTCTCCCAGGATGAGATAAGCACTATGTCAACAGCATGTAATTTCCATGTTGCTAAACCAGTTTACTAGAAGAGTAGGTTGAGGGTATTTTAAGAGGTGCAAAGACATACCCAAATGATAAAAGAGACCTATGGAACCAAGATCCAAAATTCTCTGTGTTTCATTTAGGGTTATCTCTCCATGCAGTTGGTGAAGGTCTGCACCAGTGCAAACTGGCACAATCTCATAATAAACCTGCATAAGAATTGTGGAAGGAAACATCTTTGATGAAAAGGATCATTTTGGCTTTGACACTGGAGTCCCTATGACAATGAGAGCTAATTGTTTGCAGGATTTTCCCATTGTGCTAGATTCTGGTATTGCTCATTTGCTCCCACTGTCAAAATGGAAAACTTGCTGAGACGGGGTTTCGGCGAGCTGATGGCAGCTGTGTCTCCTGGGATCTCCCAGGGAGGCGGCTCGCAAACCAGCAGTTAGAGAGAGGGTGTGAATGTCCGCGCCCCCCTGGGACCCTTGCGACCGGTCTCCAGTCATGGAGCACTGAGGGTCGCCTCTTTCCCGGCACGGTGCCGGGAAATTGAGGCTTCCCTTTGCTCCAATGGTCTCTCTGCTGTGTTCCGGCAAGGACTAAGGTACGCACACCCCTTCAAGCGAGTGGAGGTCGAGCGGTAAATAAGCATATCTGTCAGCGAGATCTACTTATTTATTTATTTAATTTATTAAATTTATATCCCGCCCTCCCCCGTAGGGCTCAGGGTGGCTTACATAGCAAAAGATATTGCAATAATAAAACATCAAATACAATTTAGTAAAATTTAAAACATATTATACAATTTAAAACCGTCTCGATACATAAAGTGCTCAAAATCCTCAGCTCCTGAACCTCGGAGAGATGGCAACCACTCCAAACATCCCCGGTAGGCATTCCATGTCCTCAGTGTTAGGTGTTAAATTCAGATGTTCCATTCCTTCCTTCCTAGGGCCTTCCCCCCCAGTGAGTAAAGTTGAAACGAAACAACAAAGCGAAAGCCCCCCCAGGAAAAAGCGAGGGGGGAGAGGGGACTCTTTTCCGCTAAGAACTGTTTATAAGCGTTACGAAGCTAGAAGAAAGGGGGGGCATATTTAAAAGCGGCAATGGACTATACGGAGAGATTCCAGGAGGCAGTTAAGCATTGAAGCAAGTTTTCGGGACTTTGGCAAACTTTGTAAAAGTAAACATCCTTAAAAATGGCGATGGATAATGTAGTAAGAGCAACAAGCGATATCCAAGCTTTCTCCAGGAAGTGGAAGAGTTGCTGGTTAACCATGTGATCAGAAATAATTATAAACTCTTGCAAAGTGTGTCTTAAGCCTTTGTCCCCTGTTGGTATAAACAAGGTACTATGTAAGAACTGTGCTACATGTCAGCTGTTGCTTTCAAAAGGACTGTGTTAATATTGGAGAAGTGTCTAACCAATTATCATAGGGGCTTCCAGGATAGAAGAGGAGAGTCAAATGGGTATTTGCATTTCGAAGGGCCTGTATGCAGACCATAAGTGAGGCTTAAAGCGAAGGAGTATCCTCCATGATTATATCCTGATTAAGTCTGCTGGGCAATAAGGTGACAAGACTCTCTTCAAGTCGGGCAGTGAAAAGCAAATTGGAATGACCCCTATGACTGAAGGCAAGAGTTTAAGCAGAACAGTCCTGGAAAAAGGAGAAGGGACTTTGTTTTGAGATGGCCAGTTCCTGATACAGCAAGATGGTGCCACAGGGAAGAAGAAAGAGGAAAACAGCAATGAAAGAGAAAATGAGATTGTGTAATATCTGCTGAGGGAGACTTAATGTTAATTTGCTTTTTTAATACTTAAAATTTTTTATTTTTTCAAAAAGAAAATAAATTTATCTTAATACAAAACCTTATTAAATTTACTTAAACTTTTATAGAACAATATTACTTAACAACAACATGTTATTAACAACCTACTAAAACACAACTGCAAAATAGTTTTTAAATATATAACATCAATAATTTATATATCCACATACAATGACCTATCATTAATAAAAACCAATACTTCTATATTTTTTCGGTATATGGGGCAACCCACTTGCATGTTTAGATATATACTCAAAAAATACAAACCATTTTTCCAAGAAATTATTTCTTTTTAACAATGACTGTGCTACCAACAACTGAGTGGCTATCTTATCGGCCACTAATACTTCCCACATTTTAGAATACCAATTATTCAATGTTGGAATTCCATCTTGATTCGATCTTTGGGCTAACAGAGATTTTGCAGCTGAAAGGAACAATAAAAGCACTCCAATTGTTTGTTTTGTAAACTTTAGATCTGGCCAATGGTTAAGGAGAACAGATTCTGGAGTGTTTGGAATAACATAACCGGTGATTTTGTTAATTTCTTGTGTAATAATCTTCCAATAGTTAAACATTTTTGGACAATTCCACCAACAATGCAGAAATTTTCCCTTCTGTCCACAGCCCTTCCAACAATTTGGGTTAGACTTGAATTTACATAAAAAAAGACAATTAGGTGTCAAATACCATCGTGAGTAAATTTTAAATGACTGTAGTCTAATTGCCAAATTATTAGTTGCGAAAGAAAAGGAAGACCAGACGTCATTCCAGTGTTCCTTTGTTATTGTAGATACACATTCTTTATTCCATATCTCTTGGATAGATGATATCTGGCTCCATTCCCCTTCATTTAACAATCTATATACAGCCGAAATAATACCTCTTGAGGTATACAATGATTTTAATATATATTTTTCAAACTGTGACAATGGTCTATCCAAAAAAATTCATTTTACATAGATCTATAAACATATGTCTTAACTCCTGATATTGGTACCATTGTATCTTAATCTTAATTTTTTGTTCCAATTGGGTCTGCGACCCCATTCGTTTAATTATTACCAAATGTATAAATCTATATACACCATTTTCTCTTAACTCTAAGAATTGATTACGATATCTACCTGGCCTGAACCATTGTTGCCCCAGGCTGATAAAGGGGAAATACCCGGAGCTATTACATTTCTATATTTATCCCACAAGGTTAAAGTAAAGTTTAAAAATGTATTTGTCAGCCCTATATTTCTTCTATCATTTGACTTATTCCAAATCGCTTCATGTAGATTATCTGGATGTAATGATTTTGCTTCAATATGAACCCAGGTTTTATCGCAATGTGGGTTGGCGTAATATAACACATTTTTCAATTGGGCTGCTATAAAATAAAGGTTTAATGAAGGTAAACCCAACCCTCCCTGTTTAACAGGTTTATGCAGCAAAGTATATTTAACATGGGGTTTCTTGTTATCCAATAAAAACTTACAGAATAGAGTTTTCCACCTCTTAAATTCTATATTAGATATAGTTACTGGCAGATTTTGAAATAAGAACAAACATTTAGGTAACAAAATAGATTTAAATAAATGTATCTTTTCTAAAACGGAGAAATGCAGTTTTTGCCATTCTTGTAAGGTGTTTTTATATAAAGTGGATAAAGGTTCATAATTGCTTAAAGCCAGATCTTTCAAATTTAAAGGTATATTTATACCCAGGTGTCTCCAACTTTTTGTGACCCATCTAAATGGGTATAACAAAGTCAAATCTGCCTTATCTGATTGGGAAATTACCATTGGGTATAATTCGGATTTAGCATAATTGATCAAAACCCCTGAAATAGAACTAAACCTATCTATATATTTCATTAAATTTATTATAGAGACTTTGGGATTTTTTAAATAAAAGATGGCATTGTCAGCAAATAAGCTCATTTTACCATTTTCTCCATTTAATTCTATTCCCAAAACATCTGGGTCTGCTCTAATTATGTATGCCAATGGTTCTAAAGATATAACAAACAAAATAAAGGACAGTGGGCAACCCTGTCTCGTCCCTCTACTCAAATGTATATCATCAGATCTGTAATTGTTGATATTTGAGCTATAGGGTCTTCATAAATAGCTTTAATGGAATTCAAAAAATATGGGCCAAAATTCATATATGACAATAGTTTTTTTAGATATTGTGGTTCCACTCTGTCGAATGCTTTTTCAGAATCTACCGAAAGAATTGCTGAATTTATATTTTTATTTTTACAATACTTAATAATATTAATAGTTTTTCTTATATTACCCGTTATTGTGCGTCCAGGCATAAAACCAGCCTGATCCTTATTAATATATTGTGTTATTAATTTATTCAACCTAGTAGCCAATATTGTGGAGAAAATCTTAAAATCATGATTAAAATCATAATAGGACGATATGAAGATGGTAAAAATTTTTCCATTCCAGGCTTTGGGATTACTATTAGTTTAGCTTCCGCCCAAGATTTAGGCATTGTTCCCGATTGTAGAGTTAAATTCATAGTCTTGAACAGATGTTGCTCAATTTCAATTTTAAATCTTTTATATAGCTCTACTGGGATTCCGTCTCTCCCTGGTGTTTTGTTGTTCTTCATTTTGGATAAAGCATCTGAAATTTCTTTAATAGTAATCGGCTGGTCCAAATATTGTTTATGATCTTCAATTAATTTGTTTTGATATTTTATTAACTCTAAATAACTAGCTATATTGGACTTATTGAGGTTACTAGAAGTATATAATGATTGGTAAAATACAGAAAAAACTTTATTAATATTTTTAGATGATACCTGAGTTGAATTCAAGTGGTCTTTAATAGCATGCACTAATGTAGATGATGTCTGTTTGGCCGTTCTAAATCTGAGCATTTTTATAGACTTAGGAGTTTTAAGTACATATTTTTGTTTTAAGTACAATAATTGTTTTTGCACTTTCGAAGTTTCCAAGAGGTCTAATTTTTTTCTTTCTAAGTTAAGTTTTTTAAAAAATTTCTTTCCTCCATATTTCATATGCTTAAGTTCCAATTGTTTAATATTTGACTGGATTTCAAAAATAATTGTCTATCTTTTTTCAATGAAGATGACACTGCAATCCCAGATGTTAAATTGAGAGGCTTCACAATCAGAATTAATTTTGAAATATTCTTCAATTTTGGACTATACACACACACACACACACACACACACACACAGAGATTTCCTCATTTTGCAACAATAGTTTATTCAGGCATCAATTGGGGCCTTTTCCATCATTTTGTTGTTTTTCAATTGTACAGGCTACCCATGCATGATCTGAAATTGTACTTGTGCCTATATCTGTAGGAATAATATTGTCAATAAAATTTTTAGAAGCCAAAATAAGATCTATTCATGTATAAATATTATGCCTTGGCGAAAAATAAGTGTATTGCTTTACTCCTTGATTTTGTAATCTTCAGACATCACCTAGATTGTAAAAGTTAAGAATATCATGAAATTTTGTTTTTTGGAAATTTTTCTTCTGATGGTGTGATTTATGAGTTTTATCCCAATTTGGATCTATTATATAGTTGAAGTCTCCCCCAATTAGAACTTCACCTTTTTTGAATTCCATCAATAGTTGTAATGTATCCTTTGTAAAAGAAATTTGATCAATTAGGAGCATAGATAGATGCCAATGTCAAAAGTTCTCCATTTAGCATTCCCTGAACAAAAATCTATCTCCCTCTGGGGTCTATCTTGATTTGCTGGCTCTGAAAAGGGACATTTTTGGAAATTAAAATGGCTGTACCTCTGGCTTTTGAGGTCCCAATTGCATGAAATTGCTGAGTAAACCATTTAGAGTTTAGAATTATACCAAATGGGTATCCTGAATATATTTATATGCTCTTTTGCCCAGTAATTAAATATTTATTTATTTATTCATTTAATTCCACTTATACCCCACCCTCCCCGCGTGTGGGCTCTTTTAAGTTTAATTTTGTTATTAAGGCCTCGTGCAGTCCAAGTTGCCATTTAAAGTTTTTGTGTCATTTTTATTACGCTTGTTAGGACTATGAAAAATTTGTATATTTATATCTTTATGTCTTCTTTTTTTTACTACAATCTCAAACGTCTAAGCTAAATTACAGCCGTGTATTCAAGATTAAAAGCACACACACACTCACCCAACAAAAACGTAGAGTACACTTACTTCTTACTCTATCTAACTATAAATTAATCATGAACAAAACACCCTAACTAAGAGGGTATGAATCTAGATGGCTGAACTAAATAAGTCCAGCCTTCTAGGGTAACTACTTATGGCACCCTAGATAGATCTATAAGTACTAGCTAGAAACAAAAAAACACTCTTGGAGGGGACCTCTTTATAAATTTATCAACAGTTTTTAAACCACTAACCTCCCTCTTACCACCTAAATAGAAATTATTAAAACCTTTACTTCTGTTCATATTGGTGTCCTTTGTGCTCGTTGCGATTGGTTGCTCATATGCAGAGAAGAAAAAATAAAACATGATGTTAACCAAAATTAATTACCATACTTTAGGATTTATACACTATAGAGTTGCTTTTACCCTTTTGTTTATGTTATCTTTATGTTTTTTAAACTTCTTAAATAATATACCTTAAACAATACCCATTTTATAATCAAATGAGAATTTTTAACAATATCTAAATGAATTTATCACTTTAAGTATCATGCAGCATCAATTCTCATGAAATACTGAAACAAGATAAGTGCACAATCCACACAAACTGTTTTACAGTCAAAGCATTAATTTTATATTGTTTTAACCTGGAAGTAAACTTTTAACTAAATTCTATATTAGAAAATTGCAAGAAAATAAGAACCTGTTTCATAACACTTATATACTCCACATAGCATTATTTAGTGCAATAAAAGTTGGCACTGCAGGCTTTAAACAAAATCATCTTTCCTGTTTTCCTAAAATATAACACAATAACTGTATATTTTTAAGTAACTTCATAGGATTCAAACTGTATATTTTTAAGTAACTTCATAGGATTCAAACCACAGAAACTCTGCATAAACTCTGGTATATTCAAGTTGCTAATATATCGTCTTCTTCCTGTCTTGTGAGTTTTATCCCCAATGCACTTAGTAGAGCCTTTCCAGTAAGTGGATCTGAAGCGTGGTATTGCAGACCATTTTTGTAAACTTGAATGTCTGAAGAAGGAGTCCAGTGAAATCTTAACTTGGCTTCATGTAATTTAAGATTTATTGGTCGCAATTTTTTCCACTTTTCCAGAGCTTCTGGAGATAGATCTATAAGTACTATTATATTTTATTCTTTAAATAATAAAGAACCCCTTGATCTAGCTTCCTTTAGTATTTTATCCCGGGTTCTCTGGTAAATAATTTGCACAAGGACATCTCTAGGTCTATTCCTTCTTGCTGTGGTGAGGGAACCCAATCGTTGTGCTCTGGCAATAGCTGGTGCAGTCCCTCCTTCCATTTCTAAAGTTGTTGCCAACCATGTTGAGATTAAAAACTGCTAAATCTTTGCCCTCTTCAGTCCCCTCTTCAATCCCACAAAATTTAAGGTTATAATTTCTCCATTTATTTTCTAAAATGGCTATTCGATTTAACAAAAGTTGTTCAGATTATTGCAACGACCTTACCTCCCCCTGTAGTGAAAGTGCCATCTCGGAGGCTTGTTCCGCCATTTTAGAGGCCATATCTTTGAGCAGATCAGTTCTTAGATCCCGGAGATCATTTTTTGTAAGTTGAGTACCTTCTGTATTCGGGGAGGTAGGATTTGAATCAGCTTTGGATTTATCCGGCGCCATGTTGTCTTCAGTCATCGGGGCCGAGTCTGGGGTTTTCAGAGGAGCGTTAGGTGAAAAAAATGCCTTCACTGTTTGATTTGCGCTCCGAGTTTTTACTGCTGCGGCTCCTGTATGTTTGTGCAAACCTTTTTTCGGCATTAAGGTTTGTAAAGGTGTTTTCAAGTTGGGTTTTTTTTTCTTTCCACTTCTAAGCAGGAGCTTTCAAGTTGGTTTAAGGTGTAAGAGGTCGGAAGCTCTTCTTTCACGTGTCCTCCATGCGCCACGTAGCTCCGCCCTCATTAATTTGCTTTTAATGGTGGAGGGAAAAATAATAGTTAAATGAGATGCCATTGTTCTCTGTAATTTGTGTCTAAGTTAAATAGCGATTCTCCTGGACTACTCTTCATATAGTCAGATTTGTTGGGATGTTTTTACAAGCTATGATGATGATTGATCACTCTCAATGTTAAAGAAAGCTTTTTACTATTGTTAAGCAATTTTTTTACAAGTTGTATGTGACCTCCAACCCTTGGGTTTTTAGTGGGTTTTCTTTTCTTTCTCCTATAGTGTGTAGATTCCCTTCCTAATTTCGTTGTACTTTTTAGTAAATGCAAATAAAAAATCCCCTATGGGGGGCCATAAAAATGGCAAAATTGCTTTTACACCCAAACTTTTCTACAATGTATTTAAAAATCTAGCAGCTGGCATAAGTGGCCCACACAACGAGTTGCTGTGGAGAAAGACCAACCACCCAGGTGCACACTTTGTTCTTGGGTGTGTTGGTCTGGGCATTATGGCTATAATCTGAAGAGAAAGTATATCAATTTATGATCATAACTAAAGCAAGCCTGTTCTATCAGTTACATACATAGAGAAAAAAAATCAGTGTCCCACAAAAGGCCTGATTTTCTTTCTTTTTTAAAAAAAATCTGGAATCACAGAGTTCTCCTTTTGATTGTCACTGGTACACTGGAAGTATTATAATTTTTCTACTAATTATGGAGACGGGCTTTTACAATGATGCCTGTTCTTATTGCTAGAGCACTAGAGATCTTCTCCCAATAATGGGAAACATTACAATGAATGTAAATGGATGTCTTTTATGCAGAATTTTGAACATCATATGAGAAGTCACATTTAGACATGACTCTAAACAAATACACTGAATACACTGGAAAACAGGAAAGAGGTAGGGCTTGTTTTCTCAAGGCATCCAATTTGTAGGCAGAGTTGTGACTGACTGTGTAGGAAAAAGAAACAAAGTCTGAAAGTTAATACCCAAGGCGCCAAGTACATGTCTGTGAAAGAGGAATGTTACCCAACATTTCCTGTATGCAGAACATTGTTTCCTAATGTTTTTTTTTTAACATGAGGGTCTACATTATGATGTGACAAGAGGTGGTGGACTTGTAACAGACATGTATTTAAACTATCACATATGTGGAATAAAAGCAGTTATGTTTAACAATGCAGCTTGACCATGGGAAACCTGTTCCTGGTTGTGTTGACAAGGAAGTAAATTCCATTTGGGGAAGAAGGATGGGGGCTGAGTTTGGGTTGCCAGCTGGCTGGGAGAAAAATGTCCTGTCTCTTTAATAGAGGCTTAATGAGATTATTTACCTTGTGATATTTACCTCCATGCTATGTAAAGCTTCACCAAAACATTTCCACACATTAAGCCTATTAAAAGGAGAGGGCATTTTTCTCCAGACCAGTTGGCAACCCTGCGTTGAGTAAAGGGTCTACATATAGTAAAGGGTGATGGGGTACTTGGGATTTCCCTCAGACTTTGCTGGGAAGGTAAAGAGACATCTATTCCTTGCCTGTGCTAAGTTGTATGCTTCATGTTTTGAAGTCACAGATTCACATTTGTTTTCCATTTCTCTGTTTCTCTTTCTGCCCAGGCCTTATGTGGATCACCTGATGGACAAATTCAACAGCCAATCCACATACAAAAGAACCTCCTCAGGAAAGCTCCTCCATTAGCATGTTCATAGCCTGGGGAACTCCTACAAGATAATGACTCAGCCCTACCCCACCTTCTGGAGTAGATATAAATTACCTGCCTACCATTTTTCTTCTCACCTTGACACAGAGAGTACAGCTGCTGGTGAAACGTCAGGTTCTACAATGCCAAGACCACGGCCACACAACCCGGAAAAACTACAGCAACTAATGAATTCCAGCCATGAAAGCCTTCGACAACAAGATCAACATTAGTTTCCTGGAAGGAGTTACAGGATGTACACAGAACCCTTTAAGAGACTCACTATCACCAGTCAGCTATTAGATGTTGAAAGGTGGGTTTTTTTTCATTACAGTACAAAATGAAACAATTAGGTACTTGCTGTTGCTGTCGGACTAGATGACCCTGGAGGTCCTTTCCAAATCTATGATTCTAAGATTCAAAGAGGCACTTGAACATTTTATTTATCCACCTGTGAGTAACATTGAAAGATGTAGCCCTTTTAAAAGTTATTTTTTTTCTGAAAGAATGAATCATACCTCATTGCTAGGCATTGGAGTAAATAACATATGAAATAGTATTTCCATTTTTTTGTTTTGAAAACAAACTGCTTAGTAATTTTTACATGTGATGATAAAACGATGATTGTACAATTACACGTATCAGATTCAAGGCCTTGGAGTTCTATCAGATGCATCGTACGTTTTCTTTTCCATCTGAATCACAATGGCAGGTCAATTCATGAAATGGCAAGTCTGTGCAGTCAGACAAGTTTGGAAATAAGTCATGTCTGGACAGGGCTACTCTTGAAATATATGCTACCTAATTTTTATTTGGCTCCAATAATAGGTTCCTCAGCCGCAATATTCTTTATTTGCAGTGAAGTTGAGTAACAACTCTGGGATTTTCCTTGGATATCCTAACAAAATCCTACTGGACTTGGACTATGTTTGTAACAGACCTCCCAAGACTGGTCCTATTTGGAACATTATATTCTGGATGAATGTCTTTAATTACCTGGGAGATTTGGACTCAGACATGTAGAATTCATAACCCAGCAAGCCACACGCAGTTCATGAGCCTAGTATTTTGGTTTACCATGTGCTTGACAATCACAGTTTTCCTTATGTGCCTTGACAAGTCTACTAGACCCCATCTGCAGGAGACCTTCTAGGACTGATTCCTTCTGAGACATTATACCCAGGAAGAAAGTGTTCATTTATCTGGAGATTTGGATTTGTGCAAGCCTGCAGAGTTCTTGACCCACCAGCCACATATTTTGGTCTGTGTGATAACTATAGTCCTGTTTGCATACTGCAGACTCAAGAGGTTTATTGAGTCCTTGGTGAGCTGTTGTACATACTTGATGGGATGTGTTTTGCTTGAATGTTCAGAAGTTGGGCTGGGAATATATGACTACAAGTGAGAGCAGTTTTAAATGTTATAAAGAGGCAGAGAACAAGTGACAGGGATTTTATTCTTTTTCTCTGACTTCTGCTGTACCTGATGTGAGACGTGAATCTCCCCATGGATATCAGAAGTAACTTGAGATGCACAGAGCTCACTGTCAATGAAATCCATGGATTCAATCACATTTCATAAGAGAACAGAAAGAACCAAAATTCACTCATACTAGTCATTTACCCAGTCTATCTATCTAGAACAAAGTTTGAGTCCAGTGGCCCCTTTAAGACCAACAAAGTTTAATTCTGGGTATAAGCCCTCGTGTGCACGCAATACAGCTACCCACCTGAATCTATCTATCTATCTATCTATCTATCTATCATCTATCTATCTATCTATCTATCTATCTATCTATCTATCTATCTATCTATCTATCTATCTATCTATCTATCTATCATCCCTCTGCGTGTATATATATATATATATATGTGTGTGTGTGTGTGTGTGTGTGTGTGTGTGTGTGTGCGCGTGTGTGTGTGTGTGGACTGCATATATATATACACAGTACAAATAACTGGGCAAATAACAAGTATGACAAGTACAGTTTGCTTCATATATATGCACACACACATACAATACAATCCTAAACAGAGTTCACCCTTCTAAGCCCACTGAAGGCACTGTTAATATTGAGATCTCGGTATATTCCAACCATTGCCTAGCCTTACAAAGTTTTATAGCATATAATATATATTAAAATATGTAAATATTTCAAAGATAAAAATATAAATAAGTTGTATTCAAATATAATCAAGAAACAGGTATACCTCCACATCTGTTCATGTTTTGCTAATGGCCATCACCAGACAAAACAAAATACTGTTAAGTTATATTGACTTCAAATATACAGATATTTCCTACCTCTACATGACACTTTGACAAATGGGTAAACATAATCCACATTTCTCTGGACAAAAATTTACCTGAGGTTGTTCACAGCTATTGTAAAAAAATGATATGCTTTGGCAATAATAAACTTGCTCCAACTAGTTAGCAAGACACAAGAGTTTATCTGGCTCATATCTTTTAGCCCATGAGATAATGTTTCAATAGATATTTCTTCCTAAAATTATAAATCAAGCACTACAAAAGATAATAGCAGGTGTCATTAAGTACTTGCTGCCCACAATTGCCCAATATTTTCTGTTGCTTAGACAATTGAGTAGACCACACCTTTCCCCCCAAGCACTCCTCCCTTTGCCACTCTCTCAAAATCAGTGACTCACACTGGAAAATTCCTAATAGAAATATATGTTCATTGTATGTATCCATTGACAGGAAATATTAAAAATATGACCCTTTAAACTTCTCATAATCTCAGTTCTTCAAAGTTCTAAAAAATCACATGAATTTCAACACATTATTTATCATATGGCAGAGTATGTAACAATATAAAATATGTAACCAAGTTGATACAATGGATATGCAGACTGATACAGTCTCAAAAATGACAGAATGATCTCAGTCTGAATCCAAGGCAAACCATTCAACATCACACTAATCCAAGTCTATGCCCCAACCACTGACGCAGAAGAGGCTGAAGTGGACTGGTTCTATGAAGACCTACAACACCTCCTAAACTTATGTAATGAGCAATAAGGTCCTTATCATCATAGGGGTCTGGAATGCTAAAGTAGGAAGTCAAAAGGTAACCAGAATAACGGACAAGTTTGGTCTTGGAGAACAAAATGAAGCTGGGCAAAGGCTAATAGAGTTTTGTCAAGAGAACATGCTGGCCACAGCGAACACCCTCTTCCAACAACCTAAGAGGCGACTCTACACATGGACATCACCAGATGGACAACACCGAAATCAGATTGATTATATCATTTGCAGTCAAAGATGGAGAAGCTCTATACTGTCAGTAAAAACAAGACCTGGAGCTGACTGTGGCTCAGATAATGAGCTATTCATTGCAAAAATTAGGGGAAGTCATGGAACCAGTGACAGAATTCAAATTCCTGGGATCCAAGATCAGTGCAGACAGTGAGTGCTCCTTGGGAGGAAAGCTATGGCAAACCTTAACAGCATAATAAAAAGTAAAGACATTACACTGCCAACACAAGTCCACATAGTCAAAGTGATGGTATTCCCAGTAGTAATGTATGGCTGCGAGAGTTGGACCAGAAGGAAGGCTGAGTGCCAAAGAATAGATGCTTTTGAATTATGGTGTTGGAGAAGAATCTTGAGAGTCCCTTGGACTGCAAGGAGCTCAAATCAGTCAATCCTAAAGAAAATCAAACCTGACTGTTCCCTGTAAAGACAGATACTGAAGCTGAAGCTCGAATACTTTGGCCACCAAATAAGAAGGGAGCACTCACTGGAGAAGACCCTGATGCTGGGAAAGATTGAAGGTAATAGAAGAAAGGGATGGCAAAGGATGAGATGGTTAGACAGTATTACTGATGTAATGAACATGCAATTGAGCAAACTCCAGAGGATGGCGGAAGATAGGAGGGCCTGGCATGATATGGTTCATGGGGTTGCGAAGTCAGACTCAACTGTGTGACTGAACAGCAACAACAACTACACCAGAATGTTTTAACAACCTAATGTTAGCATCCATTGTTTTAAGAAATGACCAAATTCTTCTGTTGCAATACGTTGTGCCATTCTGCATCCAAATGAATGAATGACAATCACTGCAATCACAAAGCAGTTACTGAAGTTTCTAAAATGATCATTTGAATCACCAGCTTCACCACTACTAGCGTTGAGGGAGGAAACAATTGTATTCTCTTCACCCTTTCACTGCTCTGTGAACACTCAGCTCTTTGTTCATTGCTGCATTATACAGAAGGAAACATCAAAGTAGCTTCTTCCAGTTGCATAAGAGAAGTGAAAGTTGTTTAATGTGCCTGTAAAAGAGTGCTGGGCATAACCTTTCATCTGGATTGTATTTTGTAACAGTCTGGATGATGAAACTACATCTACGCAAAGGAACCTTCCAAAGGAGTGCTCAGTTAATGATTTATATGTGAAGCACATATAGTGCTTCAGTGGATCTACAATGCAAAGGAAGCTATTTATTTATTAATTTCACTGTGTTTAGTTTCTGCAATGTGAGATGTCAGGTTGAGGCCAGATTTAGGGATGCCAGTACCCAGGTGGGGGATCCCCTGATTTCATGGGCTCCTGCCCGCCACCAGCCAGCTGGTTGGCAGGGGAAGCCCTGCCCCCAATAGTGGCCACCAGCAGCTACCCCTCTACCTTCCCTCCTGTGAGATTTAAAGGGCCCTCCAGCTGACTGGTGGGAACATGTGGCCCACTGATCATCTGGAGAGCCCTTTAAATCTTGCAGGATGGGAGGGAGAGGGGCGACCACCAGCTGCGTGCCTGAACTCCAAGCGGCAAATTGGCAGCTTGGAGTGCAGGCACGTGCGGCCCCCACTTTGATAGGCTTCCCCCCCCCCAGTTTCTGCTTAAATGCTCAAGCATAAATAATGGGGTTCAAGACGTGCTGCAGTTAACAGCTCTGCTTTATTTAGTGATTTCAGGAACAAGACTGAAGACTCCAGGGCAACAGCCCTGTTTAAGTAGCATGCAAAAACCACACCCAAACACCCCCCACTCCCAATAATGGGCTATTTACATAACATTGTCTCCTCATTGGTTACCTCTATTTGCATAACATTGCCTTCTAATTGGTTACCTCTAGAATCCTGGTGGTCTATTGTTCCAGAGCTTCAAGCTCAGCCTATCTCTTATGGACAGACCTGGGATATTCCAGCCCAATACATAACACATAGGTACCTGAGTTTCACTGACTCTTCAAGTCTAGAAGTCAGGAAGTTACCAAAATCCTTCTATATATACAGACCAGGGATCACTCCTCTTTTAAGAGCTATCCCCCTTTACACTTAACTAGAAGCAATTTCCCTTTTTGGCTTGAATGGGGATCCTCTCTGATCCTATCACTCCTTTTGCCTCCTTCCCAGTCCACAGTCAGTGCTTAACTGTCCCTTCAACTGTCAGTTCCCAACTGACCCTCTCCACAGAATTCTGTTTGAACAGCCTGTCACTTAAAGGTTTTCAGACTCTGTTTGGCATTAACCTTGATAGTCCATCACAGCTTCAGCCAAGACATTTAGACAAATGTCAAATAACCCACAGACTCTTTCCACTCACTTTTTGGAAGAAATTGCTTCAACATTTTTTACAAGTGGAGAAGAATTGAATAATGTTTACTCAGAAGTAAGCCCCATGTAATTCAATATGGATTTCTTAAAGGTGCAAAGGATTGTAGATTGAGTACTTTCTTAATAGGCTTGTTTCAGAACCTGGAAATATGTAAATGAAGATCTGTTTCAGCTCCTAAAGAAAGTACATGTTGATCTTGCAGTATTAGCCTACAGTCAGGGGTCATTTCGCAGAAAAAGAGCTAGGGGAACTCAATAGCATAACTCATTAGCATATGCCACACCCCCTGACATCAGGGGCCCGGCGGTGGACCTGCAAGGCCAGCGGGAGTGCGAGGAAGCCCCGCCAAGGCCCTCCCTGGCCCCAGGCAGGCAGTGGTGGGGAGAGGCGGGGAGGAAGCAACTTACCCTCTGAAAAGTACTCAGAACGAAGAGTGATTTCAGCAAGAGTACTTTATTTAGTGAAGAACGAGACGAGGATTCCCGGCACGCAGGCCGGTATATATGTCCAGAAACCCACCACCAAAACACACCCCCTAGTGACCCTATAGGTTATTTACAGTGGCCGAGAGTCCCATTGGCTCTCGGCCGCGGACCTGGCCCTCTGGTTGGTGCGGGCTAGGATCCGCTCCGCTATTGTTCTGCAGGAACGAAGCTTTGGGCATGTGCTTGACCGCATGGCCCAACGGTCACGCACGTGGTAATGGCGGAAACATTACACCCCTTCCCCCATAGTCCAGACTATCCACACACGAAGGCCTGGAGGTACGTTGGGGTTTTCCGAGTCCTTGTGGAGCGGCGCGGTTCCGGGGCGCCGGGCGGATTCACCTCGGGAGCCCGGGGCGGAGAGGTTGGTTGTGGCATTGGTAGTGGCCGCTCAGGAGGCTTCGGGTTGACCTGGATGGGAACAGAGTCTGGGACCTGTCGTGCTGGCTCGTGGGCTGACACTTTGTCTGGCCCGGTGGGCTCCAGGTCCATGGGATCGTCCGGGAGGACCCGGCGCCGCAGCTGATCGATGTGGCGGTGGAGCAGTTGGCCATCCTCACAGGAGACCTCGTATGATCGAGGCCCCCGCACCCGTACCACTCACGCT